>NC_031975.2:8743110-9053527 GCF_001858045.2 Oreochromis niloticus
GATGTACATGTGCATGTTGGGTGGGGGGAGCTTGATGCAACGGAGCCAAGAATACCACACTCCTCAACCTCACCAGGCCTGGCTCTTCTTCACCCTCTTCTCCCACTTGGATAACAAAAATATATAGGCCAGGCATTTAGCGTGGCTTCGCTTAATGTCCCCACAGCTACCAAGCAACCTTACCACTTCCAAAAATAGTGATGGTACAAAACCAAGTCATATGCGAGAGTAAGAACAGTGTAGTGTGAAGCATCATCTGACTAACACAGATAAAAAGGTCTCCTTTGCATTGCTCTTTTATTTTCCCCTTACCTCTAAAAACCACACGCAGTGACACCGAACTATCATCTCACATTGCCATCAAATGCTAGCATGAGACGCCGCTTTCACAAAGATTGACACAACTGTGCAAACAAACCTAAAGAAGTGGGACACAGTCAGTCAGACGCAACATCTCCTGATACTTTTGTCATCTCTGAAATTCAGAGTCTGTCACTGAAGAGGGCGACCTGTGACGAATTGTCTCAGGAAGAGAAACAAGGGGCGCAGAAGGGGAGTACACTTACATCAGCAAACAGTCTAATCGACAGGCTGTCAGTGCTGCATTCTGGCTATAACTTTTGTAAAATGCCGGCAGTAAAAAAAGAAAAAGAAAAGGAGCAATCGCACAGATGACCCTTTCTGGCACAGAGAAACGTTACGCTTTCAGAAGATGCATAACGTCCCCATATCCATTTTGTCTAATGACATTTTTGATCGTCTAAAATCTGTCCTTTAGCAACAAGGGAAATGCCAAAATAAATTGAGAGGCAAGCTGTTAGATTTGCCAGCAAAAGTACAATTTTATGCATTCGAGTCGTGATCTTCTCAACACTTAACTGAAAGATGGTTCTTGCCAAGTGGAAATGTGTGTTTTCCACAAAGTACACTAATGTTTTGAAGAGATTTTCACACAGTTTTTTATGTCCAGCGTAGAATACTGAGACCTTGGATTGGTCGTTATTGAGGGGATGAAGCAAATTTTAGAGATAAAAATCAGCTGTCGTTAGCCACAAATTATAGGTTATTTTTTAAGAATGACTTTGGCATATTCTTCCTTGGGTATATTAAACAGAAAAATATGCAGTGCTAGGATACGTAGTCATGACCTAACCCTTTTTTTGTGTTTTCCTAGATTTAGGGTTTTCTACATAGTGGTCTTAGTAGTTCAGTCATGGTCACAGTAATATTAATATTAATATTTTAATATTACACACATTATGTTTCCACTCCTTCTCATCTCTTCACTCTCTTTTCACATCCCAAACAAAAACTCCATGGCAACACTGATGAACATACTGTAAAAGGAAAACACCTGTGCACTGAGTATTATAGCAGAGATCATGTCAGACTAGATGCTTAAAGAATGAACATGATGCTTAAAGTAACAGATGCAAGTGTTTATTAGCTGAATAGTTGATCATTATCCATTCAACCAATCGGAGCTGATTCACGGTCACGTGACCTTTTCTTGGAATAGTGGACTGATCTGTTGAGGCTGACGCTAGGTCAAGCATAAATGCAATAATTACAACTAGTAAAGATGATTTATTAAAAACATATGAAACAAAGTTGGTTGTTTGAACCACAAACCAAAGAATCCAGTGCTTTTTTAACTGCTGTTTTTTTTCCCCTCTGAGAGAAACAGCCATCAATTTCTGATCCATGTTAATGCACCCTTTCAATATTTTATGTTTTTATATGGAGAGCTGACAATAGAACACGGAAATGGAAGGCACATTTCGCTGAGCTACTTCACCAGCCCAGTATCCATCTCCTCAGAAAAGCTGTGCACTTCAATGCAGACAGAGCCTGTGTGCTGAAAGTGAGATGAAAATATGGGTAAATTCAGCAAAATTGCAAAATACATGCAAAAATGTCTGTGTACACTAAAAAAATAGATCAGTGACACATGACATGATTTTTTTTCTCCAGCATATTTAATAAGCTGTAACAGGCCATGGGTTAATCATGAGTTAACTGTGTGTTAGACATATTATTTATACTGTATGTGAACCTTAGCTCTTCTCAAGGTGAACTCACTTGGCAGCGTAATCAGCCGTTGAAGTGTCTGGGGGAGTCTAGCAAGAGTAAATTAAAAGAAATCAATTAGGAAGAGACAAACCTGTGCATTAAATCTCCATCGTATCTGAAGGAGGACGCGTCAGCAGTGCATCATTACACAGGCCAGAGCGACCAGAGAAGGCTAAGCAACAACATCGACGAAAACACACCAAGTCTGTCACGGCTACATATCAAATCAGCCTGAAAGGATGAAGGTCAGTATCACTTGAAGTAAACAATAAGTAGTCAGATTCACCTAAATCTCACGTTATAATCGGAAATGAAGAAACTAACGTCAAAGAAAAGAAAACCATCCTGCATGATGTCAGGTGATTTGGAATAAGAGTATCTTTGTTTAATCTAACCACGCTTGCTACAGTATTGCCCATAAATGCATTTTACATTGCTAAATGTGCTCTTCTTTCATTTGCAACTTAATATTGTAGTATCGTGTTTCAAACTATCCAGTTATTTTCTTTTTATTTATGGCTTTCCAACGAGAAACAATATTGTAATAAGTAAATCCTAGCTAAACGGTACATTAGCCTTAATAGTATTTAAAAAAAACAAACAAACAAATTGTAAACTAAAATCTCAGGCTACATTTTCTTACTTACTATATCGTTTATATACATTAGTGTAATATTTACAGTATATGCTTGAAATTTTGAGACGATTCTCTTTCCTTTTAACCGTGTTACTGCATGCCTTTTCTTGGCCCTGTGAATTATTCATAGTAAAAAAAAGCTATGCCTCAAAAAAGAACTGATATGGAGCAGAAAAATAGGGAACATGGAAAAAAGAAGAAAGAGGTGGGCTGTTGATACTATTTTAATGGCTAGTAGAAGCCTGCTTTGCATGTCCGAGGCTTACAACTGCTATCCAAACTGCTACAGCGTAAGTAAAGCATTTCTTTTCTTTTGCTTTTGTTAAAAATAAGTGGATCACTGTGCATCAGTGGCTTATTAAAAATGCTTTTTGAACACTATGAATAATCTTAATTATATACATTGGCATATATTAAACAATAAAGTCTTAAATATAAAGACTTAAAGGCATGTTATACTTTTCCACATCAGCGAGTATGCTAGTGTCTGCTTGGGTAAGTTTCATCATCGGATGGTGAGCCTGAGGCTCCATGCAGAGGTCTGCGTGCCTCCCAATTTTAAAATTACATTACATTGCAAAAAATAAGTATGCAAACAAACGAAGAAACAGAGAAACAAATATTGTCAATATACATTTCACTATTTCAGTTTCAGGTTACTGGTATTTACTCTAGCATGGCCTGCTGGTACACTTGCCAAGGTCAGAGATATTCGTTACGTTTGCGCTTTATTCTAGTACAAAAGGTCAAAATGTCTTCAGGCCTACTGGTGAGCACAGTTAAGTCATGTCTGTTAGAAAAAGAAGTAGCACAGGAAAAACAAAAAAAGAAAGAAGACTAATCCTTTGGAAGGGATGAAGAGGAACACATATTTGTCTGTGTTAATATGTAAATGGAAAACGGAGAGAGTGCTCTTATGGCAAGTTATGAGGAAAAGTGATGAAACTCAAATAAATCCAAGGTGGCTCGAGTACACTGGACGGTTACTTGCTAGCTGTTAAAAATAAATTGAAAGAATGTTTCATCGAAAACATGGTAACTATTTAGATTAACACAGGCAGTGAAGCCTCCGTTTCACTAACATAAGTTTAGTTAACTCTCCTTAGAGAAACAGCTTTTGATATATTGCTAATGTTAGATAAAACCTTGTTTGCCAATCACACCAAACTGGCTGCTAAATGTCTAAAATGTCAAAATCATATTTTTTCTTCTTTTTCTTCATGATGTTCCAAGGCAATGAGGCTAACATGGTAAAAATGGCTTAAAAGTGTCATATTCATTAGAGGGGATCTTTGACCTGTAGGCTACTCTTTGGATGGTTCAAAACTTAAGTTAGTCCAATATTTATATGTTTCCAGACTAATTTCTACCTTTTGTTTAATCCTAATTAGCTGGTTACAGAAACTGTAAAAAAAAAAATGTTGATGTTAGCTTTTAGCCCAAGCGTTGTTATTTATATATCTAGCCACATGACACTGCAGTTAGCATGGGTATAGAGTCTTACTGCGGCTCCAAACAGGATGTGTCAATGGCAACGATGCTACCACCGTTGTGTGCAGAGCAACACCACGCACTGTGATTGAAGTTCATCCTATTTGAAATTCGATAAATCCCCAGTAGCATGCAAGTGCTTAGCGGGCACCAGGCATGAAAGGCAAAATAGATTCATGTTAATAGTGTGTATCTGAATTCCTTGAATTGGATGACCTAAGTTTGCATTTGTATTTAGGCCTTGGGAGAAAAACCTTTTCTCAGAAACATGATTCAATCCAAGTAGACATGTTAGCTTAAGCAGCTAGGTTATTGTAGGCCGGCAATATATCTAAACAGGTAAAAGATCAACAACTCTATTAAGCTTCTTAACTGAGGTAATAAGATATAGAAGTAGAGTTTTTGCGTGAATATTTTATTGACCGGTGATGCAACCCATCTGGAAATTATGAAAAATCCATCTATTAGCCAAAGCCAGTCCCCAGCCAAAGCCACCAGTGAGGATAATAAATGCAGCATCGATGTTTCTGTTATGAACTTGACTAATGAGCTGAACTTTGAAGCTAATAAGGACTTAAAATAGACTTACCTGGTCTATTTTGTAATGGTGCACAACACTGAATTGTTAGTATCTCAGGATATCTGTGTTTAAAAATCATTAAGAGGCCTGGAACTGATGACTCTTTAAATCTACTGATACACAAATAACAGCACATTCTGGTATGTGCTGATTTGGTTACTTATTCTAAAGCCATATTTTTTTCCATTCAATTGCAACTACACAGATAGCTACATGTATTTAAAGACACATAAAGTGCAAGTATCCATCCACTTCTTAAACCTTATGTTCTCCATAGTCACAGGAGTGGGCTGGAATCCATTTCAGCAAGCACTAGGGATCTGACAAGGGCTCACCTTGACATGTTTCCAGTCTATCACATAGCTAACATGGATGTAGACAAACACATTCACACCTACAAGGCTATTTAAAGCCTCTGGTGGACCTGAACTGAATGTCTTTGCACTTTGGGAGGAACATGGCTTTCACACAGTGGAAAATATTGTGCTTTCTGAGTATGACTGCAAGCACAGCTGATGAACAGACCTTAAACAGCATCGAAACGAGTTAATACATTTTGTCTGTGCATGAAAAGCCTTGTTAGATCATTCAGAGGTCACAGAATGTTGGTAGTGTGGTAAAAGTACATGCTTTACATTTAAAACACTGATGTGCTTTTATTCAGGTTGTTGCTTCAAATGAGACTGACGAGAGGGACACAGGTTGCATCCCAAAGCCCCTCCAAACCCACCGTGCTACTTGATCTGCATAATCAATAAGCTGATTTGTCAGTAATGGACGTTTCTTAAAGTTTAGATGCCTTTGTGCAACATATTTTAAATCTCTCTCTGGATCATTACTGCTGTCTTTGCTCAAGGTGCAATTACATTTAGAGCCTATTCTATTCACTTTCACCACCTAAAAGTTCAAGCCCAGACTGCATCCAGGAAAAAAACAACCCTAATGTGCAACCATATATAGCACCATGCCCTCAGCCAGAGGACAAAGAGTCTTAGCAAAGAGCAAATTAATCATCATGTGTTTTGTAGAATGCAAACTGCCCCACAAAGGCATTCCTGCTCTACGATTTATTATCATACATCTGTAAAGAATGTAAAGAAAAATGAATCTTAATAGTTCCTGAATTGAAAAAGGGGCAAATATTACACTTGTCAGCAGGAGTCACTTTGCGTCTTTATTCAGGAAATAGGGTATGAAAGGAGGTATATTCTCATAAACGCGCAATGTTTTGTAATCAAATTAAAAGAAGACACTCTTGATTTTTCTTAAATTTTTGTTTTCAGACTGTCTTCATATCCAGCAGTCCTTATCAAAAGCAAGACACCAGCTAAGAGGTGAGAGCTCTGACAACAACCTGGAGTAGCAATGGCAAATACCTGATTTTGTCCTCGTATTTTGCAACATTGTATTTATGCTATTTACCTTTTGGGGACTAATATCTGAAAAAGAAATTAATCAAAAGTCAAACGAAACGGTGTCATATATTAGTCCACAAAGGGCAAATGAAAAGACATTAGCTTTCTTTACTGTATAAGCCTTTATTTGTAAAAAGTCGGTTGTTTGAATGATAACCCTTTTTATACCACATACTTGAACACCTTGTATTTGTAAAAAACACATTTTGTTCAAACACCTAAAAAAGCTGATCGACACTATAACATTAATTTTGCACTGACAAAAAAAATACAACTTCATACTACACAAATGTTGATTTCATGAGTACTGGTACTCCAAATGAAATCAAACACCTTATTAAACAACTGAATCAAATAAGCGCCCAATGTGAACAAAACAATTACAGTACAAAAAAACAAATGCATTTTTCTTCCAGTGCCAGTATATCAGATGAATTACATTTCCTTCTTATGATAAAACAACAACAACAGTAAGAATAACAATCCATAACAAATGTAACGAATACAATAAATTCGAAATGAACACAGAAATGAAGAAAAATCATTTACTAATTTATACCGAAACGAAAGGAAAAAGCAAAATAATGGGCTGTTTATCTTGTGGGGTTCTTTTTTTGTTTTCTTCCATTGCCAAAATTTAAAAAGTGTTGGATAATTTTCTTACTTACTGGTTAAACATGATCTATTCTTCCTCCTTTAAAGAAAGAGGTACAGTAAACTGATGCGTAAGTGGGAATCAGCACAGCTTCTTTGCGGGAATCCTCGTATAGTAACCGACAACAGACCTTAACCAGAGGCAACTTATTAGAGAGGAAAATACAGGGAACACCAACTCACTGTGCAGTCACATGGCTTACGTTCAGATGCTAATAGCAAGCATCCTTTACATCCTTTGTAGCTGAAGGGCGTTTGATGTTAATGCTTATGCTGAACCTGATAAAACTACAGCATCCGCTTGGTGCATCTGTTCCAAATTGTGTGATTTACAGTTACTTTTGCAGAGGTACATATTCGCTTTTTGCCACAATCGCGCGATACGTCCTCCAGTTTTATGAACAGTTTGTTTCACAAGATTTGCAGAACTGGCTGTAAAACAAGTGCAATTTTGAGCATGTAAACACTGAATCTTTCTCTTCCTGGCTGTGGAGATGAATCAGATGGTGCGGAGTAAAAATGTAGGAAAATTAACCTTTTAAAACTCAGGTCATGCAAAACAAAACCAGTTACAAGGTACATACAAAATAATGAATGCACCAACAAAAGTTCTTCCAACAGTGAGGAGCCAGTCAGCCTTGTTCTGGTGTTTTGGTTGGTTCAACATGCTCGCGTGGTTGTGGTTCACTCTTTCAGTGCCACATGAAGCGAGCTAATGTGGGGACTGGAGATGAAACTTTGGTAAGATGTGTAATGGCATTTAACGTGGCACTTTATAGAACACTGAAAAGAGCACAAGCCCACATTAACTAATCAAAACAGTTTAATAATACTATGAGATTCGTGGATCTTTACATGTACCCAGGGAATAATTTTGCATTAATACCCTCACCCCCGTTAAAAAATACTTCACTACCATCCTACACAGATTTGTGCAACTGAGCAGTTGCATTTAGGCAACTGGCTGAATGCCTTGCTCAAGGGCACATGCGACTGTCTTGTTGAGGAACAGGTAAGAACATCCCACTCGCCTTCTTAAGGCAAACCTGCTCCTCTAGCCTCTACGAGCCAGCAAGCCGATCGTGCCCTTAATTTTCTGAGAGGATTTGCGGATGACTGAGTGGTTTATCCATGGCTGAGGTAAATGCAGCAGGTGTCCTGTACTGAAATCTTCTGCAAATCCTAAAGTTAATAGGAAATTCCCATTCGCTGAGAGTGCACCAAGGCCGCATACTGTAATTTCCAGGCATCTTCAACAGCATTAGCATTAGCCTTGTTCTGGAGGGAACGGGTGAACCGATACAAGCTCAGGACCACCAGAAACTCCTTCACTGTCAGAGGACTTTGCATTGATTTCTCCATTATTTTGTTCACACCGTGTATTTCTTCTGTTTCATTTTTTAGGTTTCGTTTGCAGAAGTATGCCAATGCTAGAGAAGCTGTCCATGCCATTAGCAGTGAGGCTAGCTGGTATTACGAACTGCCATGTTTTTGTTCATGCATTAAGAACTATTAAGTGAAAGATATCATATTTACAGTACAATTCACATGTAATTACACATATACACTAGAGGCAAGAAAATTCACATTGAAATCAGTTCAACACATTTTTTCTCCTCCTCCTCCTGCTCCACTCCATGAACTTGTGTCAAAAGAAATTTATTTTCTCTCTCATATAAGCAAAAAATTTAAAGTGAAAGCATAGAACAGAAGATCCTCACAGCTTTTTGGGGAACAATGTGCTGATTTCGTGTTCAGAAAGCAGGTAATACATGTTCTCCCCGAAATGAGTGGTGGAATTTTGTTGTTGTTGTATTTTTTTTCTTCTTCTGCGAGCATGCAAGGGCCGCTAATGTTTTCCCTCCGTATTTGCTTGGTGTTTATTAAAGATATGCATTTACTATTGACAAAAAATATTTATATATATATATATATATGAAAATGGATGGTTGAATTGATTTCTGGCAATAAACCAACCTGAACAAGAATGTGATACTTGTGTCAGTTTACATCACAAAATGTAGTGTAAGTGCAAATCATTGAACCCTAGTCAAACGCGTTCCACCGATTTACTTAAAAACACTTGTGGTTGTGATACTTTAACAAACAAAAAGTGCTTGTTTATACTAGAACAAACGGTATAATCTGGCCTCATAGTTTGACCAAACTCTTAGCGAAGATCCACCAAATTCCATTCAAACAGTTTGACAAGCTGTTAGTGTGCAGCGCGGGATGAAATGACAAAAATTCATTAAAATTGAAAACAAAAATTAGTAAATTGTGTGTTACTGGTATGAACTTCCATTTATCATTACCCTTGTTTTATTGTAACCTGCAACATAAATTGGAATATGTATATCTCTCTCCCTAACTCAGAGAACTCTGTGTATCACTTACCAATTAGGGCTGTCACGATAAAAAAAAAAACCCAACAACAACATTATCAAAATAAAAAAATTCAAAAGTCAAATTCTAATATAACTTTGTTTATTTTGGGTTCTTTTTTTTTGGCAAATTAATGAAACTCATAATACAACTGCATGGAAGTGATGAGGGACTGTGAGTGTAACTCTACAAAGGCATACAAAAAAACAAAGACAAAACATTTATTACATGTGCATAATTAGCACAAGATCCATATTTCGTTCCTAAATATCACAGTTAATGCTAATAAACGGTTATCGTGACACCCCTAATGTCGACTGTCCATACTGTGGGAGTGCAATCAAAATCTGACTGCAAAAAAACGACTGGAAAACTGAGGACTGTGTACAGTAATGATGTCAATTGAATGTCTTACATCAGAACATCCTCATATGTTAAAATTGCAGCATATGTGTAACAGGGATGCGTATAATTATGTCAAGGGGCACTCCACTTTAGCATTAGTTGGGCGGGTGTTGGGCGGCACTACTGCATATGTGAACGAAGCTGCATAAAGCTTTTGTGCTCCAAGTGATGTCATTTTGGTGGAGTTTCTCTGTAGATGCAAGACTCTAACATGAAAAGATTTATGAGAATAATAATTTACTTTAAAAAAAGACATTTCTCCTTCTTTTTGCTCTAAACTGTCCATCCAGAGTCTGACAGTCTGATAGGAGTGTAATGCTAAATCAGTGAAATGCTATTTTAAAACTGGTACTGGGCTTTTTTAGGCATGTCGTAACCACTGCCTGTGCTTTTTGTTGACAGCCTTAACTCACTTTCATTTGGCAACTTTAAAAGACCCCACCCCCTTTCTATCCTTTACCCTTGCTACAGTACACCACTGAATATGTAATCTTCACTTAACAAGAGAACCTGCTCCCGGGCTTGGTCAAATTTTCACATAAATAACTATTTCCTTTTCTTCAGTAATCGCTGTGTTCTGGCCACATGATTAGACTTTAAGATCACCGAGACAGCAGACTACTTGGCTGCTGGAACAAAAATAAGATATCCGATATAAACGCACTACACTATGTATTTGTGTTACTCTTGTTGTCTTTCTGTATGATTTCATGGGTTGCTTTATATTCAACAGTGATTGTTCTTTGTTTTTTGCTTCTAGAGAATAAGACAACAATGCATAAAATGTACACAATAAGGAATACTAAACTCAGCTCAAGGCTTGGGCCACATCACAATACAAACTTCACTAAGACGTAAGGAGACAAATTGGTTTCTGATTAGCACTCCTTTTATTTTAACTCACCTTAGACACCTTCACTTCATTAATATGTTGCCCTTCTATGCCAGTCTTATCCCAGATGTTTGTGTGTAGGTCACATTTGCTCTCTTTGTAACTTTTATATGTTTCTCCGGGGCCAATGCCCCTACTAGGTTTGGTTGTGTATGTTGCTGCTCTCTTTTCTGTCTTTCAAAACTTTTATAGAGTGTCAGCTGTCTATCTGCTTTAATATCATAAACGCTTTTTAGTGGCTACAATTTTTCAACCTATATACACTATTAACCAGGCCTATTAAAAAAAACTAAAAATACAATGAATTAATTAATGAAATACAAAATCTTAGAGTTTTTTTTTCTTTGCAAATGAACCTGAGCACTGAAAATGCAATGTGTGTGTGTCTGCATGTGTGTGTGTAGGTGTGTGTGTTTGTGTTTGAGCAAAACAGCAATAATCCATATGGATTGTAGGCCTTTTGGTTGTTACATCATTCAATTTATGGCTATTTCTGGGACACTTTCCCCCCCAAGAATCACTGGATCCTTCCTGCTTATAGGCTGTCGTTTCTGATCCTCGGGGTTTGGCGCATGTGTGGGATGGCACTGACTGAGTTTAAGATTGAAATGTTGAATACTTTTTTCCCCACCACCTTCTGAACGTGCTGCCCGATACTATCCCGATCAAATAATCTCGACCTCAGAGCCTCCGACACTGAGAAAAATGCTCAACGAACAAAACAAAACAAAAAAAGAATACTATATACTCAATGACAACTGGTCAAACTGTATGCGGATATGTTGACTCTTTTGAATATACATGTTCGCACATCTTCACTGCAGAATAATTTCAAACGAATCACAAAAGCAATCCTCCGTTTCCTCTTAGCAAACACAAAGCAGGATATGACGTCAATGAACGCTGCATCTAAAGAGCGTCGTTAGGAGGAAAGAAACAGCACAAATATACTTTCATGAGAATACTGAATGATAAAATGTACAGAATATGCTTTTTTTTTCTCCAAACAATCAAAATGAGTAATGCATACCTTTGACTCTTTTATCTTGTAATGCCCTAGCTCTAGAACATGTTCTGACACTCTCTGAAATCACAGTATTTTTCAAGTCAAAACCATATCTACAATAATCAGTATTTTGTTTTTAACCGTAATGAAAAAAAAGGAGCCCTCTCCCTCAACCTCCAACCCCCCACCCCCACCCAATCCCCACCCTCCCGCGAGGACGCGTTTCTAAAAACAACATGAGAAGAGAAAGGAATACAAGGGTTGTGTTGACTCTCGTCGAGAATGCGGCGGTCGTCCCCCATCTGAGCAGCCCTCTAATGGAGACCATTAGGCCAGAGCTGATGTCTGATAAAGAGAACGATATCACTTCAAAAAACCCAAGGAACAACACATAATCCAAACAAGGTTGCTGTACATAGTAGAACCGGAGATTTCCGTGCATGTTATCCATGGGTGATGGCGGGGGTGGGGGAGGTGGGGGATTCGGCTGTAGCGGTGCGTGTGGGGAGTGGGCGGGGGGGTGCCAAGGATCTCACTCAGCTGATGCCTGAACAGACAAGCCACCACTGATTTCATGAGCTGCAGAAGAGGATTTTTGATTACAGTAAGTATCAATAAAAAGTCAATGGGACTCTGAGACATCGTTTCTCTCTCGAGAGCTTTCGCTTTCTCTTTTTTTTCTTCTCTTTTTTTTCCCCTTTTCTTTTTTTTCTTTTTTTTTTTTAGCAAAAATATCATGCAGTCTTTAGTTCCAAAAACCCCCTGGTGGGATCTCGTGTTTGTTTTGTTCGTTTCAGCAGGAAAAAGAAACTCAAAGCCTCCAAATTCTTCTTTCACAATTATTCTTAAACATTCAAGTCATCCTATTAATACTTTGTACAGCAGAAAGGTCTTTCGGATTTCACATGTGTATATATAAATATAATATATAGAAATATGCATATACATATGTTCAACTCGTATATGTGTATACATATTTTGGAACTGTATCAAAGCCAATTTAATGTGCTCTCAAAATATGGCCCATGATTCCTTGTGGGATGCACATCATTTCACATAGTACAACCAGTAGATAAGGTTGAAAAATCCAAAGGTGATAGGGAAAATGACCCGGGACCACTTGTCAATGGTGCTAACATCTGACAGGTTGGGGATTTTCAACTTGAGCTTGGAGGAGCGTCGTCTTAGCCGACAGTTGGCCCGGCTCCGCATGGCGCTCCGATCCAGCGAGTGGTGGCTGAAGCCATCTCGGGGCGCCATGGGCTTCCTGAATTGGACCCCGGAGCTGTCAAAGGACATGACCGAATTCCGAGAGTCACTGACGCTGCTCCCCACGTCAGAAGGCATCACTTCGTTATTCATCTCCAGCGTGGTGAGGAGGATGTTTCCATAAGCATCCACCTGTGCGAAGCGGCGAAAGACACAAAGATTCAGCGAGGGCTGAAATGCCAAGGAGCAGCCCCATTAATCCCATTAAAACTGATACTTATGTTAAACCCCCCCTCCCATCCCACAAGCTGTCAAGCTTAAGCAAAATGCAGGGATGATATGGAATGTCATTTCTCGCATGCAACAGAAATAGTTAACAAGACTTTCTTTATATATTAGTGCTATTATTATTTTCTTTGTTTTTAACAAAAGTTACTTTATCGTGAGGTCTGGCCTACAGCTGATATGATTGCTAAATAAATGTACCCCAACTTTTCTTTGTTCCTCGAGATACAGATTTCTTCGCTGTGTAAATGACCTGAAGGTGTTGGTTTGAAACGGCACGGAAATGGAGTCCTTGCAATGTGAAAGAAAAATGAAGAGAACATTAAACGGCTATAAAAATACTGGCAAATAAGCACATTTTCTCAGAAATTACACAAGGCATAAGACATAGAGTTAACAGGAACAACTTTTGAATAAGCATAGCATTTTTAGTACCTCACACACAGGAAAACAGGAAGGGGGGAAGGGGGGGGGGCTTTTTTCACTCCATTTTAGCATCTGTCATTGGCAAATTGCATAAGTGCTGATGCTTCCTTATCTTGCGTTTTGATGTTTATCCAATTTTTCTTTTTTTTCATTTTGCAGGAAAACAGGCGCTGAAATATAAGGCCGGCCGAGTGAGAGTGAATAAAGCCTACAGCATAAACATAGACAACAACCTAAATAAGAAATGGGAATGTTTACACCACTGTTGAGTTAGATGAATAGGTATCTCAATGAAAAAGGCTATGTTCGATAAAAAGCAGTCAGTGCTTGAGGGAGAAGCAATGGATGATGGTCGGTGAATGCATATTAGGCTGTGGTGGCATCAGTATGCTTGTAGAAGATTACTTCAGGGACTAGTGTATGCATATGTGTCTTTGGATAAAATGGCTGTGGCTCAAAATCTTATGTGCAGAACATCGTTGTTTTGTACTTGAACTCTGACTGACTTAGAGAGGTGGAGTACAAAAAAAGGGGGAAAAAAGAGAGAGAGAGAGAGAGAGGCGGCAGATGCAAACCTGTTCCCTCAGGCGCTTCTCTTCGTATCTTGTGCGCTCATTGTTGGCTTTGTTCAGCCTCTCGCTGAGTTTCTTCTGTTGCGCAGGGCCCCGACCAAAGAACACGTAATTTACAAAGGCATATTCAAGCAGGGCCAGGAACACAAACACAAAACAGCCCATGAGGTAGACGTCGATGGCTTTCACATATGGAATCTTTGGGAGAGTCTCCCTAAGGTGGGTGTTAATAGTGGTCATGGTAAGCACCGTTGTCACACCTGAGTACAGCAGCACACACACACACACACAGAAAAAAACGCAGAGACCGTCAGATAATGCACATGTACACGCTTTTACTCCAAACTGTACTTGTGTATCGTTACTTACTGCGTGGTGATAGAAGTGGTGAAAGGAGTGAGCAATTTACTTTTACTTAGACAAAAATGGCATTCCAGTGTTCTTTTCTCCCTTTTAATCTTGCATTGCTTTGCTAATATAGCAGTATCTAACTAATATTTGCCTTTAACGCGTGTTAGAGGAGATAAGGAGAAAAGTGGGATTGTTAAGTAAATGTAATTGGATACATATTTTTACTAGAGTCCACTGATTGGCTCCAATGTAAGAGTTACAGTTCGCTGCTTTCACAGGGCCTCTGTCACTAACACAGAGAGACAGCCAACCATTCACATCTATCTCCAATTTACAATCACCAGTGAACCTAACATAAGCCTGTCTTTGGACTGCCAGAGAAAGACCATGAAAACATCCCCACGCAGAAGGGCCCAGCCGGGGGGTGGATTCGAAGAGAGGATGCTGCACCATCACCATGCCACCGTGCCACCCTGAGCACATCTTAGAGTTACTATCATAGCGTTAGTCAAGATTTTGATGCACTTTATTCAATTATCATGGCAGACAATGCTCTGAGAATACTTGAGAAATTGGATAAGCGTCATGAAAGTTACCAATCTTGGTAGTGTAGCTGGGCCCCATGTCACTACTAATTATTTGCAATAAAAATAATATATTTAAAATAAAGATTTTTTAAATACTGTCTCACTGAAATAGTTGCGTTATTCTATTTTTGGACTAATTTCTGGGAACAAAAGAAATTCCACATGATCGCAATGTCCTGTTGAAAATATCTGACACTATGACCTTTAGGTGTGCATTTGTTGTAATTATCTATAAGTCATTTGCCTGTATATGCTTCAGAGTTACACAGGAACAAGTAACACTGCATGACAGCCACATGTTGTTCATTCCTGTGATAATAAATATATTCTAGCAGGGATAGTTATGAGTTTAATAATGCAGCAGTGGCTGCGGCTTACCCAGGGCCACCCGAGCTGCAGAGGCATCGTAATTGATCCAGAAGGAGACCCAGGAGAGGATGGTGATCAAGATGGAGGGCATATATGTCTGCAAGATGAAATATCCAATGTTCCTCTTAATCCTAAAACTCAGTGAAAGCCTTGGATATGCACCTGTAAGGAGAGAGGATGGATGATTTTGGAAAAGAGTAGGAGAAGAGTGAAAACACATTAATAAAAAGAAAAAAAAGAAAGAAAGGAAAAAAGAAGGGAGAAACGTTGGCACAATTTAAGTGTTCCAAACTCTGCACTTTGACAACACGCAGGGTAGTCATTTCTCCATTTGTTCAGATGGAGCACTTAATTTCCCCAAAGCGATGGATTCCTTTCCAGGGACAAGTTCGATTCCAATTAAACATGGCAGAAAGTCGCAAACGAGGCAGATTTTTCTGCAACCCCCTATCTCAGCAGGCAGCTCCAGCATCCCTCTGAGAATTGTCACAGTGAGCTGCTCTGCTTTTCTTTTGCACTTTCTCTGTCCTCTAAACATTAACAAACGGCCATTTTTAAAGGTGGATAATTGCAGTGCATGCCTATACGCTAAGAGAGGAAGGAAAATGTGTGCCGTAAGTCATTTATTGCAGAATCTTACCAGAAAATGTTTTCTAGGAAAACTATCAGCCAATGTAAACACTGATGGATGGTTTCTCTGCTGTCTAGACTAGATATTTAAAAAAAAAAACATAAATAAAACTAGAATACAATGATGTGCAAAACATTTTGAACACAATATTTAATTGGAAATCGTGCAAGGGCATGTTTATGTCTAACAGAATTTTATTTTGAGTATGAAACTGTCAGCAAAAGTTGCGACAGGGGCATATTTACCACTGTGTTGCGTCTCATCATGTTTTTAAACAAAAAAATGAGCATTTGGGAACCGAACAGATGAAATTCCACAGGTTTGAAAGGTGAATGTGTTATCCAGTGTCGGTTTTTACTTTTTTACTCTGGACTGACGATGTTATAACTCCAAGAGGATTTGGTTGGACATTATTCTGCTGAAAGTACTTTCGGCAAAAAGTGCTGCTTCAAAATCTTCATGAATTTTATTGAGTATTAATGGGAGCTTCACCGATGTAAAGGTTACCCGTGCCATTGCACTAATGCACCACCACACAATAGACACTGTAGTTGTTGGCTTTGGACCAGTGTGTTACCTGACTTACCACCTTTAAGTCACTGATCTGTCATCTAGTCATTGGGAAGAATAATGCATCTGTAGTGCGTCTCACCAAAGGACAATTTTCCACTTTTTTTTTCTTTGCATGATTTTCACTTGTATTGTATTGTAAATGTAGCAACCTCGAATTACCTGTAAATCTTTTAATGGACTGGTAAATTCGCATAAATGCTTTATCAAATGTGATAAAGTACATGCCAGATAAAGAGCAGCAACAAATATTATTGGAAGTCGACAAACTCAATGAATTATTAATCATACATTTGACTTTTTCCTCTGTTTACCCTTGTCTGGTTGCTTAAGGGAAGTTGGAATCAGCTGAAACAAAACTAAAAGGACATTCATGTCACACGTCTAAGGTCGCTTTTACATCTTTGCTTGTTGAAAGTCCGATGAGAAGATTAATAATCCGTACGCTGAATACGAAGCACAGAGAGAGTGAAGTGTTAGCTTAACATAAATACTGCAAATAAGGATAATGAGCTAGCATGCCTGTATTCAGAGGGGAAAAAGCTCACCTACTAATAAAGCTATTTATCTCTCTCAAGCGCTCTAATTAACACATCTCATCCCCGGAGTCACTGACGTTTGCCGAGCAAACTGACAAGATTGCAAGGAGGCACTGCCACAGGCCAAGAAGTATACAGTATAAGGCAGTATAAAAGCTGCTGCTTTTGCACTTTTTGTTTAAAGTAAACAAGATATGTTTTGTTAATTGGTAGTTTAATTCCTGGAAAAAACAGCCTCCCTCTCATCATAGCTCTCCATCTTCATGGTGCACTGTGCACAGCAGTGGTTTTCTTGTTGTTATGATTCTTTTAATAGCAATAATGATAAATAAAAGCTAAATCAAGAGTTTTAGAAGTGTTGCATGAGTAATCCTGATGAGACAGTTAACTCCATGAATAACCAGAAAAGGAGACTTGTTCATCTTCATCGTATTAAGTTCTCTATAATCTCTAATTTGTGAAAAAAAAGATGTTTGCTGGACCATTTCAGGCTTCCATAACCAGCAGCTCAGTTTCTAAATGTCTGCATTTTTATTGTGATTTATTGTGCTTGTATGCAGGTTCTGTCTAAATAGATGTGAAGCATTCTTACCTGTAGTAAAGATGACCTCCTTGGACACCAATTGAGTGGCCACGATGGAGAACTGAGGTAACTCTAACTTGTCAACGCCCGTAACAGCATTGTCTCCTCCTTCCCAGAAGAATACAATGTCATCTGTTGTATATCCATCTGTGCGAAGGTCAGGGCAAATGAGAAGTCAGGGGAGGGAGGTGTAAATGCGATAAAGAAATCCTCGTTAAAGTCAACCACATTTCTGTATGAAGTCTGATACATGAGTATGGATAATAAGTCAGGGCCTGCACTGCTTTCAAGTCATTGAGAGTTCAGGAACATTGTGTCTTTATATGTCTGTTGACTGCCTTCCTAAAATAGCTTCACTCTGATCATCTTAACAATTCAACAATTCAGCTGCAAGACAAAGGAAACGAAATAGTAATTCTAAGTTTTTTAGATGGTAAAAGCGTCTGTCTGTCTGTCTGTCTGTCTGTCTGTGATGCCACCAAAGCTGAGGTTTGTAAAACTAACACAGCATTTTATAAAAAAAAATTTAAAAAAAGAACATCATATCAACAGAAAAGCATGGTGGTGGTAATGTGATAGTCTGAGGTTGCTTTGCTACTTCAGGAGCATGAACCAGGATTTGCTACCAGAAAATCCTGAAGGAGAATTCCCTGCCATCAGTTTGTATCCTGAAGCTCATGCATACTGGGGTTATGTAGCAGTCAAAGTCCAGACTTAAATCTAATTGAGATGCTTTGGCAAGACCTTAAAAGGGCCAGACCGTTCCTGCTAAAAAACAAAACAAAAAACCCTCCAATGTGTCTGAATTAGAACAATTCTCCTCCACGGTGACGCGAAAGACTCATTGCCACTATTTGCAAATGCTTGACTGCAGTTCTTGCTGCCAAGGGTGGCTCAAAAAAGTGCATGTGGGATTAGTTTTTCATAGGGACGGGAAGATTCAGATAGTTTCTTCTCCTTAATAAAAGCTATCATCATTTAAAAACTGTATTTTCAAAGCTGATTGTGCGCTGTCGATCTTGCGTGCTGCACAATAACATTTAATATTTAGTATCTACTGTTATCTACTGTTAGCTAGTTTATTGTGATGGTGTTGTATTTATTATGTTGCTCTTTTTTGTTTGTTTTCTCTTCTGTTCTTTTTTTTCTTCTCTCGACAGGTGATCCAGGTGTTTTTTTTTCTTTTTTCTTTGTTTGTTTGTTTGTTTGCTTTTCTTTTTTCTCTTTTCTCCCCTCTATTTTGTCTTTCTCTCCCCTTCTTTCTTTCATTCTTTCTTTCTCCCTGTCCTATCCCCCAGTCATGTCTGTCCCGTCTGTAACAACTGAAAATAAAATAAAATAAATACATAATTATAATAAAGGTCAATCAAATGGACCAATATGGCAAGGCCATGATGATCCACTTGGTAAAGTAAGTCCACTAGGCATCTTTTTTGGCCTTCAGACAACAATTCTGATGGCTAAAGATCCAAACGGGACAGGCCAAAAAAACCAAACAAAACAAAAAACCCCAAAAACAAACAAACTGTATTTGTTTCTCAATCTGGAACATTTATGTGTGACAAACTTTCATGTTTTTGTTACAGTTTTTCATTTGGTGCTTTGGTTAAGTGTAGTCAGGCAGTGGGAGCAGGAAGAACACATTTTTGCTTAAGACTTAAATCTACCAATCCATAATCACATGCTTCACTATCCCATCTCCTGTGAAGATATAGCCCCGTATGCATTAATATCTACATAAATTAACACATACTGTATCATAGGTATGATGCTCCCACATATTCTCAACTGGCAGTGCAATTGAAAGTGACCACAGTTAGATTTATGTCAGTAGGCCAGCATGCGTTCACTGCAGAGCCGTTTCTCAGTCTGAGAAGTATTGCTCCATTTCACATTCTACTACTCTGTGCTCAAACCTGGACTGCATTCAGTAAGGGACCAGGATTCATTACTATTAAATCTCTCTTTTAGGTTATAGGAAATGGGACATTGTCCATGAAATTGAAACAAGTGGCTAACTAATAAATCAAACTGATGTTTAATGTGCACCATTCACTAGTGCATAGCTTCCATGGGTGTAAATAGCAGAAATTCATGCAACTCTTTAATTCACAGCCTGTCCATATTTGATTGCTTATTGAAATCCCCGAGGGTAAACGCTAGGCAGTTTTATCTTGAACAACATGAACCACAAAATATCTGGTGTATTGAGCAATTGGATTTGATTGATGGAACGGTCAATGAAAATGATCAAGCAAATACAATTTTTAATTACACCGCAAGCATATTTTTCTCTCGGATAATGATTTATTGAAATTAAAGCATTTGGGGGAAAAGTATGAGTTGTATTTTATAAGAAAGTTTAAAGTGAAGTGCAGACTTTTAGTTTTTATTTCAAGGGCTTTTTTTTCAATAACTATTTGGGAATTACAGACACTTTTAAACACAGCCCACTCGTTTTCAGAGGATCAAAATGAATAATTAACACAATTTTTAATATAAGGATTGTTTTTTATACTTGGATGAAAATCCTTTGACTGGCTGAAGTCTTGATTGTGGTTCTCTCTGCCTTCAGGTTTGTATTTAGTAACTGAAAAGCATGCTCTGTTGGATTGAGACCAGGAAATTGATAAATATCCCAAACCTTTCCTGGTCTTTTTTGATACTTTGTTGATGTTTGTAGTTTTACATTGTGCATCTTTTGGCAAATTATGGGTAGAGCACACGCTACTTTGAGTTTATGATTGTTTTTTACTTTGTTTTATTGGTTAACACAAGTATTGTTTAATGGCTTTGTGTTGTGGTAGTGGTAAGACTGTTTATTAATCCTTCAGTGAGCATGGCTAACTTATTAGTCTTTCCCAGAATGTCAAACTGCCCCTTTAGGACATATTGGATAAGTTCCTATTTTTGAAAGAATCACACTACCTTATTCAAAGTATCTGGGTCCAGACTATCTTCTAAATGAATCATTGCTGATAAGCCCTGAATCTGGTGCTAAATGGAACCTAACCAGTAACTAATTACTGCCTTCTTCCAACCGATATATTGGTTACATGTCTTATGTACAAATTATTCATTGAAATGTATGATGTGGATGTGATGGGTAGAGTTAGTATATTATTTATTAATGTGGACACTATGTTACACATTGAAAGTTCACTACGGTTTGCAGTATTAATTACTGGCCTTTGCCACTGAATAATCCACGGCTGGCTTGGTCCATCTGTCACGCTGATGGCGGACTGTGACTATTAAAATTGGGACTTCAGCTCAGCCAAAACTTAGCCGCAACATTAAAAAGGGAGCAACAGGGCAAAAGATTTTGCCAGTAATAGGAACTATATCTCGACCTCACTTCCTATTTCATCAACTTAAGTGATGTCGTCATCCAAATAGATTCAATTTTCCTCCCTTTTCCTGTAAAGAAAGCAGACAGTTCGAGTGTATCGGTGTTTTCCCAGACTACTGAAAGGAACCAAAGAAGTTATCTAATTTTTGTGCGTGTATTTTATTTCAGCTCAGTTTTGCAGTCATTTACGGTCATACTAGTTTCTCTCCTCTGCTTTCTTTGTTGATCTATGCACCCTAAAAACCCTTTTGGATTGATTACTGTCTCTTTTGGAAATGAGTAATCAATGCACATCATCAAGCACTGCAACTTTTTCTTTTTCTGAAGGCAGTCATGAAGTCATATACGCCGAGGGTTAAACATCAGACAATTGCCATACATGTGCAAAGATGACAGATATCTTTCTAATTCCTCATGCTACAAAATAAACCAAAATAAAACTTTCTGTATTTGCATCTGATTCAATATAGATTACCTGTATTGTAGTGATTAGCCAGCAAAAAGTCATGGTTGAACATTAGGGTGGAGCATACTGGAGGCTGTCTGCATTATGCTAAACTCTTGAACCTTTTATGCATCAGTTTATGAAGTAAAATTATTATCAGGCCTGGGGTGTAAAAATATGACAAAAATTCTAATATAAAATAGAGTTAAGCTCCCAAACTAACCATACTGCTTTTAAATAATTATTCTCAACTTTTCTTCCTCCTCACAGTTTGGGCCACTCTCCTTAAAAGTTGCTTTAGTTCATTGAGGCTGCAACATTGATTCTATTTCATCCATCCTGCTTGAGATCATTGTCCTGCTACATGGTCCAGTTTCGGACAAGGTTTAGTTGTTAGACAGATGGCCTCACATTTGATTGTACAATCATTTGATATACAGAAGAGTCCCTGGTCATGTCTCCAAAACAAGCCCAAATCTTCACCCTTCCACCACCATGCCCACATGTTTGTACTGATATGTTGTTTTTATTTTTATTTTTCCAAATGCAGTGCATTCTTGCATACTTTTCTAATTGTAGTGTCATGAACTTTAACATTTAACATGCTAACCAAGGCCTGTAGGGTCTGAGAAGTAGCTCTTGGGTTTTTTGCTATTTCTCTGAGCATTGCACAGTTTGACTGAGAACAAAAATGTATACTTATGGCTGTAGGTATGTTATTTTCTTTTGAAGGGTCTTTTGCATTACTCACAGCTTTCAATTTCCAGGGTGCAGTTCTGTTCATCAAGAGGGTACCTCCTTAAGTCCATCATGCAAGCAGCAGTAGTGGTTATCCTGTGAGACAAAGACAGAATACAGACATGAAGACCTGGTACAGATGAGACCAGATGAGGGGAGTAGTTAAAAAGTCCAACAACGAGGAAGATCGTGCAGTGGGGTAAGGAGTGGTCTTTTACCTTGAAGTTTAAAGTTCTAATCCTGCATGAATCCAAAACTTGCGTTAACCTTTTTACGGCACATGTGAAGCTCATTTTTTAAATTCTTCCTTTTCCTAACATTTGGACATTTCTCCTTTAAAATAGAGGTCATCATTTGTCGTGTTGTAGATAATAATGAACCATTAGTATGACGATTCCATAATCAAAATTCCCTTTAAGAGTAATTATTCTGCAGGTCACTGATATGATGACAGTTTGTCAATACTCTATCTGTCCCTATGGGTCTGAACATACATAGCTTTGTAGGTTCTTTTCTATAAAGGGGAAAATGTGAGACTTCAGTGTGATTTATACATTTGTGATTTTTGAAGTCTGGTGATGTTATTTTGTTTTATGTGGATCACTAACTGCTCAGCGCCTGCATAGGATTTTGTCGATTTATGTTATTTATTGCTTGCTCTGAGATATGCATTTCTGCCAGGTAGCTTTAGAAAAATGTATGCATAGTAGCTTAATGTCAATAAATCAAGGAGCACGGGAAAGCAGCTTTGGCTACAAATTACACATGTGGGGGTCTTTGAGATATTCACCGGTGCAGCAGATTTTAGTTATTACATTTCTGCTGTTTATACCAGCTGGTATGGGTTCATCATACCAGTTCTCATTTGCTTACTGTTGCCCTGTGCAAGTAAAATATATTTACAGTAAATTAACTTTTAGGTCATCGCCTCGTGACAGAAGCAAGCAGCACATTCATGTGAGAACATGATGGCATCTCATGAAGTTTCAGCTTTTAGAGGATACAATACATTTGGGATACACCGACTCACATTAGCCACACACGCTGCCAGAGTCCATGGTTTTATACTAATATAGCAAGCAAATGTACACAACCATCTACCATAACTAGAATTAGAAATACATTAGATAATAAGCTCTTTGTGCTGGAAATATATTGCTTGAACACAGAGTCTGTAAATTGGTCATGGTGGTGTGAACACAGTTCTGCTGGCAGGTAATTGGAAAACAAAATATGTTCTGCTGAAGCTGATTTGGCTATATTTACACCCGGCATGTGTGGCTACTAAAGCCATGATGGCAAAAGGCACCATGAAGGGTAATGAAAATTATACATATACATAAACAAAGTGTGCGACACGTATGTGTTTATTATTCACAATGACACTGTGTTGTATTCTGCTGCACAAGCAGTAAGCTGTTCAATCTGCATGCTGTTCTGCTCTACTGTACCACACCTCCCTCTTGTCTCACAGCGATCTTCTGCTGAGAGGGTATAGCAGGGCCACTATTGTTACACACTGTGACAAGATAACATCATGCCTAATTACATTAACAGAAAAGGTCCCTTGGCAATCGTGATTCGAGACCCAAAGTTGAAAAAAGTTAACAATAATTACAGTTTAGAATTGCTATATGAGTCCATTTAGTCGGTTTTTCCCTGCACTTGTAATATGAGCACCATGAACACCATGTTAGAGAAGACAGGGTTTGGAGTAAAATAGATTTACGCAAACATGCAATTGGGATTGAAGCTCATAGATAAAATAAACAGCTGAAAGGAGATAGCGCAGCAGTCCTTCGATATCATGATTACAATAATAAAGACAAGGAAAAAGTAGAACATCCGCAGTTAAAACAAACATTGGCTACCAGTTGGAAACAAACAGGGTTGCATTTCAATGTTTTCTCTTGTGTTTTGCAAACCTGTCCATCCACCCAGACCACCTCCCTACATACCTTTACCTGTGATCACTACAGTCTACTACTACTGTTTGCCTGTGAGATTGTTTTTTGTTTTTTTTATGGCATCATCATATTAAAAGTTGAGTCCCTTGCAGTTCAGACAGCAAAAAGAACACAGAGACAAAAAAAGGAAGATAAATTATCAGAGATCATTTCAAATCATCTGGGGCTTCTGTTATAGATAGTCTACATACTAGCCAGGTTTGGTCTTAGTGCTGAAATTGCACAGAAACTCAAGGAGTCAACAGAATTTGAGCTAATAGCCTCGTACGAACAGAAAGCAGCCAGTTTCCATTATCAATAATCTTGTCTCTTGCCTATAGATTATTCATCATGAAGTGCAGATATCTGCAGTTTTATGCAATCAAATCAAACACTGTTTTGTGTTTTTTACATTGATTAAATGAACAATTTAACATTTACCTTTGCTGCAGTTAAATTTATTAATTAAAATAAATAAGGGTAAAATCATAACTCTCTATGTTTTTTAATGACTGCACAGCAAACACATCAACAAAACATCCAAAAAAGAGTGCTAACGTTATGGGAAAAACGGAGAAAACTAATACAATTGGTCCTTTTTGATCATAAACAGGAAGACAAATCCTGTCAAGACACTGTTACAATTCTTAAAAGACAATACCCCTGATACAGCAGCACAGTGGAGCAGTGAAATCCAGGCAGCTGCAGAAACAGCAGCTCAGAGTAATGGACAGAAATGAATTCTTTACCCCTCGGCAAAAAAAAAGAAGAGAAGCCCACAAGAAATGAAATTGACTTTATATGTGACAGTTAACAAGTCAGGAGAGAATCATCATTGAGTAGGCACGAGCTTGGATGGCTCACAGCGAGGGGCTGGGATTTGGAAATGTCAGCAGATGTAGGTCAGCAACTTCCAGTCCCACAAGAGATGGTCAGCAGCCTCAGACCTGTGCATGCACTGCAGTCTGACACTCAGCACTCTGTACGCTCTGGATTTTAAGTTTATATGCAATGCAATTTAGTTGTCTTTGGAGGTAAAAGACGTATGGGGAGGTATGGGAAAGGGAAGCCCATCCCAATGGGTCGGCCATTGGAATTATGGCATCTAACGCCTAAAGAAACCTTTGTGGTCAAAATTCTGTTTTGATGGAACTTTGTAGCTTCTTTTAAGTCACTGCATTGCAAAAATGATTCATGAGCAAAAGGGCTGACTAGTATGCAGCCAGTAATATAAAAAATAAATAAATAAAAGGTTCATTCCACTCATTTCAAAGAATTATGCCAACATAACACCACTACTAAAAGCAATCTGGAGGTGGATCCCAGAGGCTCGGCACTACAGACTGGTAGGCTTTCAGATATCTGAGCAAAAGTTGTGACGCCTACGCAGTCTACTCCTGTATCCATCTCTGTGTGGTAGTTTGCTTACCAAAGAAGATCACTGTAGTATCACAGTGCTTGGCTTAATAAACAGAGCAACATGAGAGAGCAGATTTACAGAAACGGGAAGAGAGAGAACACAATCTGGCGAGAGCTTAGCTCAACAAAGCCCTCAATGCTCATATTGGCTCGTTGGTTGTATGTAGAATGACCTGTTACAACCGAAAACAAAGAGCTTAAAGAACCAAAATGTTGTAATGATGGAATTTCATTGTTTGCTTTTTTCTTTGTATTTGCATTCATACAGTTCCTTCATCTCTGGATGCTTGTGGGCAAGCACAGCACTCATACTTCATTTAGGCAAAGATACCAGTGTCACAAGCATTTCAAGTAAGTCTTGAACTCAAAATATTAAGTTCGAAACTTTTCTGTGTGCGTGTATGCCTACCTAACTTGATCCTCAAGCAATAGCTGAAATTAAAAAAAAATATATACTAGAAACTGAAGTGTTAAAACTGCTTAAAAGGGTTCAAAGCTAAACTGTATGGACCATTACCTGAACAGTGCATAATCCTGTTAAAGTATTACCCTAAAAAAATGTTAATTAAATCTATGAATAAAAGTAACGGGGCAAAAAGTGCCTTTTATCCCACTTTAATTTATTGCTGTTTTTAAAGTACGAGAAAAAAGAGACAGAAGTACTTTGAAATTATGCACAAGCCTAGTTAGACTGTCACATCAGAAGAACTGGTCTGTGATCCGAACCATTCTTGGAGCGTTGATCATTGCTGCATCCACAACTCTCCATTGCAATTTGTGTATTACAATACGGAAAATTTAGAACTAAGGATAATTATTAGCATTTACTTTATTAAAGTAAATTAAGTTGTAGCGCAGAACAGAGTAGTCTTTGAGTTATAGGTCTGAATATAGCATCTTTTAAAATATCATTTTTGTGTGTGTTTGTTCATGAGAAAAATTGATTTAAAAAAAAGTTGGTGCAATCTGACTGGTAATCTGGCAGAACAAAGGCTGCTGGTACAAAGAATCATTCACCATTCAACGCTCAATGCCACATCAGTGGGTAAAAAATGACGGTGCCGTTGTGAAGCAGAGACACTTTTAAGCTTTTACCCAAATTGAATATAAAAATAGAAGTAGTCGAAGAACGCAAGTTAGATTAGAATCACAGTAAGTTGTACGAAACAAAGTACATTTTTAAAAAAACAAACAAAAAAAACACCAGTGCTTGCACATTTCACAGTGAGTGGGTAGAGCACAGCACAAGGTGCAGTAGTGTGTGTAATGTGATTGTCCACAGTTTGAGTCTATCCCCCACGTCCTGCTCCTGAGCAGGACGTGGGGGATAGACTCAAACGGGGAGGGGTTGCAATAAAATCCATTTAAAGACACCGAAAACCTCAAGCACTCTGATTTGAGAGTCGCAACAATCAATTGGCTTGAACTCAGACTACAAACATTTATTGTGCATTGTCTGTTCTGGTTGTCCTCACAACCTCTGGGCAAAAGACAAACAAATCAAGAAAGCAATTTCATTACACACTCATGGGAAGCTTATAAAGGCCCTGGAATCACCACTGCATGTACGATTATGCACTTTTTTCTAATTACACACTGCTGACAAAAATCAAATCTGAGACCATCTACTATACAGCTTACAGCAGACAACACCAAACTGTAGTACGTCTAAGGACGAGCTGTTGAAGAATTAGCTGACGTTAGAATCCCCTGGAACCGACTTAGCTTTCCATTTCGTGCATGCGGGAAAAAAAGCCAGCCGAGGTGCAAATGCAGGTGTAATGCAATTTTCTTCTGGCTCTGGTCCATTTTGCTACCCCTGTGCCTCTTTCTGCGGGCGCAGAGGAACCTGCATGTGTTGAGCCGCGCTGAGTGGAGCAGCTGGGAATGTTTATTCAGATCAGGTGGCGCAGTGTAATTTGGTACCATTTTGGCACAAGTCTCCACCTGCTTAAATTGGCCGCCGCACAAAGTTGTTATTTTTTTTCCACACACATTCAAAAACTAACAAAGCTAAATTTTTAATGGGGTAAAGTCAGAGATTTCACTTGGTTTATGCTGTTTTGTCAGTGCTATTTTTCTATTTGCTTAATTAGCACCAGCATGAAACAATTTTAAATACTTTTTTTCAAGTTCCCTTCCTTAAAATACCAAAATAATGTACTAGCCTTCATAAAGAATGTACTCTCCAAGTCCCCCTCTAGTCGTTCCCAATGTGATCATCAGCTGGATGTATGTAAACAATGTTGGATATATAACGCTCTCCATCAAACAGCAACAATAATCGTGTGAGAGAAGACGATCTGACTTTCCTATTCAGACACACGCCCCTCTTCTTTTTTTTGTTTTGTTAAAATAATATATTCATCCTATTCTAGACTTGGAGAACAGAAACACAAGTACAGATTGTACTTGTCTGGTCAGAAGCTAAAATTAGCTTGGCATGCCTGTGTGGAATTGTCACAGTAGATCCAGATGAAACCGTCTCACAGATATTTGTTTGCCACCTCTGCATCAGTGAGGATGCATTTCTGTTGAAGTGATAATAGTCCTGTGACGAGTCATAAGAAGAAAAAGAAATACTTTTGCAGTCACATCTCCTTTTGTGTCAGCACCAATTTGGTAATTTGGCATTTCTGAATGCTGATTATTGCATTAATAATTCATTATTTCATATGATGTAAACCCTGTCGCTGACATTTTCCTTTATTCGCCGAACAAAACGCCTTCCCAGCTTCTTTGCCTCTGTCACACTACTTTATTTTAATAACTTGTGTTAAGAAAAGCAGCAATCCATTGTGAGTTCCATAAACCTTACTTTAAGCAGTGCCCAGGGGATTTTTAGATGGGTCCCTCTGTGCACATTTGCTGTTGACTGAATTGTCTGGTTCGTCACAGTGATCTGGGACATTGAGGTGGTGAGCATTTTAAACCTTTTTTTTAGCCTTTCTGGGTCAATGAACCTTTGCTTTAATGTATTCGTCACTGCTTCCAAAACATTGTGATTGTTTCAGGTCAAGCTTATAACTTTGCAGACCATTAACTTTAAAAATAAAACTTGAAAGTCTGTTTGTTGTTACCAAAAATAAATCTGTCATATTTCATCCTGCCAAAGGACCGGATGATATAGGCTAGCAGAGGTGATCTTGTTTTTCCAGCTTAAATGTGGTTTAAGGTTAGTAAAATATACCACTTGATGAAGGAAATGACCGGCAGCACAGCAACAGTTGTTCAGGTTATGGTAAGAGCTTTATGTATGGATGTTCAGCAGTTTGCAAAAGGTTTAGCAATATCGAAATACTTATGATTCTGCTGTGCTATTTATTTTACACCTAATGCTGTTTATGGTCACAGTGAGACGGGTCCTTTCCTGGCACACGTCGAATGTTTTTCTGTACTCACATTATATTTTCTGAGGCTTTAGACTTCTTCTAGTATAAAGGTAAAATGTAAAAGGCAACAAGAACTCGGTCCAGTTTCTTTCCAGGCTGTGGGCAGAGAAACATCCTGGACAGATTTCTAATCAATTGCTGAGGAAAATGGAGCTGCACATAGCCACACTCACACTGGGACATTTCATAGTGTCCACTTCATTTTCACTTGACCTGTTGAGACTGCAAGAGCCAAACTGCCATGTGGAACCTCTAAGTTCAGCTGTGTAACAAACTTTGGTAATGATAAAAATGATAAATAATAATTACGCAGTCTCATCTGTATTAACATTAAATGGCTCAGTCATACTACAGCAAAGACAGGATAGCAACCTCCTTGCAAAAGATTGGTGGTTGCATGTTGATTGCACTGAATTTTTTTGGATTTGGTGCCCAATTGTAAGTAGCTGTGGTGACAGGACGGTGGCTGCACAGGTTGCCTGGTGGGAGACAGACAATTCTGACTTAAACGGTAAATCACAGACAGAATGCAGATAAAATAACTAACTAACTTACAAACGCATTGCTATCTGTTTGAGCCAGTATACACTGATAAGGGCACGCCTGTGACAGGCCACTTTCCAACAGGGGGGTCAACTCAGCTGGTTGTGGTTTGGTTATATTACTGTACAAAAGCACGGCTGGTGAGTACCTGTGTCATTTTGTAGTTCGGTTGAAGTCCTGGAACACCTATGTCACTGTTTTTGGAGGAATTGGTTTGGGCTGGATTACTTTATTAACTGGATATTATCACAAACAGATTACATGTAATTGCCATCTTGACCCCATTCAATAGCACATGATAGCAAACTGATAGTACACTGACTCTGTCCTATTGCCATGCTTTCCCAGCTTGACATACCAAAGTTGCTCTGCAGACAGAGACTGTTTGAGGGTTGTTGTAGACCTGGTCTATTTAAAAGTTCATTTCACACGGTCGTAGCAACCAGTAGTCATCAACCCCAAAATTAACTGCACTCTTAGTGTCACAGCATTGCTATTATAATGTGAAGGCAAATAAAACAACAGTTGGACGGTAAACAGAGAAAAAGAAAGACAGAAGAGTGTGGCACAATGTATCCACAGCACCGATGCTTGCCTGATAAGCAACATTAAAATTAACCAGCAACCCACGTAGTGCGTAGCGTTTTTACTGCTCTTACCTTAATCCATATAAGACGGTGCCATCAGGGTGCAGTCGGATCATACGGTTTTTTACTGTCACACCATGAAGAAAGGACTTCTTGTCATTAAGGAAGTAGGTGTCAGGGAGCCAAAGCTGGTCTGCTACACGGTTGTCCAGAGTTAGGTTTAGGTTCAGCTCACCATAGGCCAACCGTTTATCTCGCCAGCTCTGTTGGAAATACATTGTGATGGTATAGTCCTGGGAAGAAGTAAAGGAAAAACCAACATAAACCACAGGCAAAAAACAAACAAAGAAACAAAAAAGTACTCGACTGTACTCAAGGGTAAAAGTAGACGGTTGTTTTAGATTAACTGCTGCTCAAAAGTTAAGTGCAGAAGAAACTAGAAGATGCTTAAGTGAATCTCAGATCAGGAAAAAACATCTAATGTTTCTGATTGTGTTAAGGAAAAGTGTGAGGGAGAAGGATTAGGAGGTGGAAATGCACTGAAGTGGAGAAATATCGTCTTGCAACTAATGTATCCCCTGTAGCCAAAGGGCTGTGCTGTTAATAGTGCTGAGAAAAACACGAGTACAGGCGCTTAATGTAAAACCTACAAAGTGCAAAAAAAAAACACGCTTTCAATGCATCTCAGATTATTAGAGTTAAATAACAAGTTTACCCACACTCTGCATTTGAGCTTGATGCCTATTAAGAGATCTGGTATCCTTCCTTTCTGATTTATTATTAATGACATAACATTTTTTCAGAAAACGTCTCACCCGTGTACAAATGAATGGCCACAGGGCTCGTAATGAGAACTAAACCATACTACTGATAAACAACTCAATCACCCCTTTCAGTGACATTTCTCATTAATAATCAGCAATTTCAGATGCAAATTCGAGGAAAGGCACTCTAACGTCATTTTAAAAAACACAACCCAATGAAATTTTCTACTCGAAAACCTGCAAACACATTGACTGGCTGAAAACACCGACATTTTATGTTTTTGTTTCATTAAGACCATGAATTTTTAATAATCAATCTGAGTGACTGATTGTTGGATGTATGTCAAATCACAAATAAACTTTGAATTTTTGTAAAATTATTCCATCACTCCAGAAGCAAAAAAAGCCACACAGCAGAAAATAATAACAATAATCATAATTTTTAAAAAGCTGCCACACTACGTGGGCGGCTATATCATGCTGAGTGAAAGAAAAAGAACGCTAAGAGACAGGATGACGTCATTTCTCAGACATCAGCCATATTGCCTTATCCAGTACTCCAGCCTGCCTCTCTGACAGTCTTTGTCAGAGCAAACGAACACGTCGTGTATTACCTGCAAACTAGTGTGAGGAGTAATGATGAAAAAAAGGAAACAAAAAAGAACCTGCAGTCAAATCTCAGTGTCTCATTCAGTAACAAGCAGAAGCGGTTGTCCACCATCACGCGTATCCACAGTCTGTGTGGCCATTCAAAACACAGTTAGTAGTGTTTGTAGCTGGAAAGCCTTTGAGCAATCCTGCCTTTGCTGATTCCGTAAGCAAGTATTTGCCTTGGTATTTGCAAGTGCTGTGTGATAGTTTTTTACTTGGTGCTGATCCCATGCAAAGTAAATGCAGGGATAATATTGCCAATACTGATTAGAATGATCATTAATTTGCAATTTGACCACTAAATTACTGTGATCGGATACCACAGTAATTAGTGAACACACCAAAACACACCTTTAAGCTTTTCGTGTATTTTCCAGTCTTCAAAAAAACTTATTTTGAACACCTGGAATTTAAATGTGCTCGTCTCTAAAGCACTTTGGATCAACTTTTATTATTTAAATGTGCTGCAGGCTATAAATAAAAATAGATGTGACAGTCAACACAGAAATATTCAGATATTTTTCATAGCGAGTGTTTGAGATATATTTTTGGGGAAATTTGGTATCTGATATTTAATATTTGCATGGCTTAGCATGAATCTAGTCTCTGCTTACAAGGTTGAGAGTTCCTAGTGTGAAGCCCTCCTTAAAACAATGAGATCTGAACTTACCATGTTTACTTCTGAGATGGAGTCTATACTTGCTATGTTGATGCTCATTCCTACGACGACTGGAGGACCTGAGGAGAAAGGAAAACTTGGCATCACCAAAGCGCTTTTTATTTTTTATTTTCTTCTTGAACACATATATTCTTAAGCGAAGCTCTAACAGTAAACGGCTTGATAAATTCAGCAGCATGCACCCAGCCACATCAGATTTTGTGTACTGACTGATGCAAAAATCAACACTGTGTTATGTTTTTGCATATGAAAACAGCCATTTTTCCCGAAAATGCACTGCACCCTTGTTCAACAGCTCAAATACCCCCACCCCCAAAAAGGCAAAAAATCACACTGAGCACAAATATAAAGGTTAGTGCTTAATATGTGCAGTTGCCAGTGGGTGGATGCGAAGCCCAGCGTAAAGATGAGCCCCTTTCAGAAGCCTCTGAAACCACACGTAGAAAATGCTCCCATCCATACACGTTTCTATACTAGCAGTTTATGTAAAAGAACGAAAGGAGTGAACTACGCCTCATTTACATGATTACAGTGCATGTTACAGATATGCATGCTGACTCCCTTACAAATGCAATAACCACATACCCACTTCAGTGGTCACACAACTTTAGGTTTACGAGGTGTATGCATTCACAGTGCACATAAAACCACAATCGCCCTAACCAACAGCCAGTGACACCATGTGACTGTGCCGTATACAGTCATGAATATGCATGAGACATTGCCTCAAATACAGGAAGGCACACTGTAACACTAAAAATGTAGATACATAACTGCAATAAGCGCTTGTTTGTTCTTTTCTTAATGCCTTGGATTGGCCTTAACGAGTGAACATATCTGTTACCACTAGTTCTCAGTGTTTTATTGGTGCAAAATACAGCCTTCCCATTCCCTGTTCTTCAATCTAAATCACCTTTATTTTGGTTGATGGAGCCACAAAATATAATTTGCTGACACGGAAAACAGAAACAGCAATAGCAGATCAGCGATTGGTTCATGTGGCAAAGCTGAATCAGGAAATTCAGATGCTGTGCCACAGTTTTATAGTGGAAGTGGCATTTGCATAGGAATCATAACTACGAGAAGGAAAAACAGCAACTCTGCTGCAGTGTGTACAATCTAATATATCATCATACATACCCGAAAGACATCAGACTTATAGCTTTTTACTAAAATGAATCAACGCGATAGCTACGTTATTAATGCACTGCTGCTGTGTGAACTGCATATGATATACTACTGTATATCATATGCATGGATATACTGCATCTACAGTATATCCTTTTTCAGGGACTGGTGGCACACATTACTTAGAAAATAGAAAGGAATAAAGACAACATGATAACTTTTTTTTATCATAAGCAATGACTGGTTTGTTATGCTGATTGTTTCTTCTAGTTTTCTCTTTTTTAAATAAAAGTTTACTAGGCCATCATTTCTTGCACAGTTTTAACTGCACAGTGAGATTCCACAGCATTAGCTGCTGGTAATAGTTACTGAAAGTGAAGAAAAATACTTTTGGAGTTTAATTGGAACAGAAACATCAATCAGGAAGCACCACCAATAATTACTTTTTTGTAATAACACAATAATTAGCACATTTTATGAATATGTATATTGTTATAGCCTATTGTGACTCACAGAGTGACATACAGCTGATGGTTATACTGCACAAGTTCACATACACAGATTTTAGTCTCTTTGCCCAAAACAGATCTAAGACTTCACCTCTGGATCCTCTAAAAATATAACACTCTGAAATAAAAAAAAAATATATTAAAAAAATATATTAATAAGAAAAAAAAAGTTGACAGCTGCTTTAGATGACGAGAGCTGTGGTGATGTTAAAGGTTGGAAACTTGCACAGTTCAGAGGCCATAAGGATTTTAAGTGTATAAAAATTACTAACATAACCCAGATCTGCCCAAATAATCTCACCATACAGAGTCTAGATGCATAAATAGTCCATATGACTATGCTTCCGATTATGGCTAAAAATAGAGTTCAATCTAGGCTGTCAGTCTGCTCTCAATAACTATAGTGTGTGTTTCTGTGATACAAACATCGACCCATAAACTTTATATGTTGCCTCAGTAGCTTAGAGCACGGAACAAACTGTGCAGTCTAATTCATGACCAACTCTGACCAACATAATCACGTATGACTAAGAACATTTTGTTTCAGCAGAAAGGTGAATGAAATAAGCATTTCTGCTAGAATTAGCTTTGATGACTAATCGACTTATTTAAACTGTTTGTGTTGACAAACTTCATCAATTATACTAAATAACACTGCAATTGGCACTGACAGATTGTCTGTGTTTCTCTTTTCATACTGGTGCAACATCCACTTCCTTTATTAAATATTTAATTGTGTACCGCATTAGAACATTTAATTGTACTCCAGCACTCTGGAACAACTTTAAAAAAAATACAACAGGGTCCGAGCTCTCCAAGCAATTCAGAACAGAGTGCTCACTGACGTGACCAGGAAGCCGAGACGGTTGTTGAATGTGGCTAAAACAAATGGTTTAACAAGTGATAGTTTGCATGCTTGGGAAGGTTCAGACAGCCTCTTGCAGGGCATTCTGCAAAGAACTGACCCAGCTCGAAATGTTGAGTCTTTGTTTACATCAAGATCATAACCACTAAATCATTTTGCACCTCATTCCTCCTTAACCACACTTATTTTACACATTTCAGTGCATCATTCTGCTTAAACTATCATCTGCAACCTATAGCTGTAACTGTACTGACACACATGTATGGGTAAAACATTGTTAAATTTAAAAACAAAACCTGTGGCAGCTTTGTCATGTATGAAATATTAGCACATATGGTCATAATAGCTGGATTGGCAAATTAGCTAATGGGATTAGAACTGTGTTACCATTTGCCTCTGATATACATCAGGCATAATATTATGACCACCTGCCTCATATTGTGTTGGTCTCCCTTTTGCTGCTAAAACAGCCCTGATCCATAGACCCCTGTACTGGACCCCAGTAGGTGTAAAGTAGTATCTGATACCAAGATGTTAGCAACAGACCCTTCAAGTCCTGTAAGTTGAGAGGTGGAGCCTTCATGGATCAGACTTGTTTGTGCAACACATCCTAAAGATACTCAATTGGATTGAGATCTGGGGAATTTGGAGGCAAAGTCAACACCTTAAACTCGTTGTTTTGCTCCTCAAACCATTCCTGAACCCTTTCTGGATTATCCTGCTGACAGAGGCCGCGGCCATCAGTCAGTACTGTTTCCATGAAAGGGTGCACATGGTCTGCAGCAATGCTTAGGTAGGTGGTACGTGTCAAAGTAACATCCACAAAGATGGCAGGACACCAAGGTTTTCCAGCAGAGCATTATCACTTTCGATAGATACTGACCACTGCAGACCAGAAACATCTCACAAGAGCTGCAGTTTTGGAGATGCTCTGACCCAGTCGTCTACCTATCAAAACCTTACTCTAGCCCATTTTTCCTGCTTCTAACACATGAACTTTGAGGACAAAATGTTCACTTGCTCCCTAATATATCCCACCCACTAACAGGTGTCACGATGAAGAGATAATCAGTGTTATTCACCTCACCTGTCAGTGCTCATAATGTTATGCCTGATCGGTGCAATCTTGAGGGTCATGAAATAACCCCCGAAGCCTCCCGGCAACAATCTATGGCTTTAGAGAATTAAAAGGCATATCAGATGTCTGCTGTAAAACACAACAGAATCAGACAATCAAAAAACAGCAACAATACAAACATTCTATGATGTTCTATGATAAAATGTGATAACATGAATTAATCTGCTACTATTCTGGGGATCTGACTGAAAGACCCGCACACGTTCTCTCCTATACTCTCCTATAATTCTTCTTCTTTGACTCGTCCCACTACTCTAAATAACCTAAAGCTCTGTCATCTTCCCTGACCCACCTTTTCCTTAAAAAAATGGATGATGGAAGGGGGGTATAGGGCCATTTTCCATCACACTTTGTGAAAGCAACCAGCAACTGTTTTCCCCAGACATGCCAAAGTACATTCGTTCGCTAGATGAAAACAGAAAGCACCAAATCTCACCTCTCTCTCTCCCACCCTCCCTCTCTGTCTCCCTCTGCATATGTTGACCCTGCTTTAGAGGAACAGAGTCACTCACTTCACCACCACAGCTTTCTTGAAATAAAAACTGTTGCCTGCACTTGCACTTCACAAGTTGGAATGAAAACAAACACCATTAGACGTAGATTTTCAAAAAAAAAACAAACAAACCCAACAGTAGCCACCACACACTTTCTTGTTCTCCACTGCAAATGTTTCCAAGCATCTCTTAGTCTGTCTTTTTGATAACAAAAGTAGGGATCTGTAAAAAAGAATGGTGTGAATAAGAGGAAGAGATCATAATGTCCCAAGGCAAGCCATATTGTGTGCGAACAATTAGCGAACTAGCGTGTAACAGTAAGTTTTTCAAGAAGCCTCTGAATGTGTCAGCCTGCTCCGGTTTGCTGACGGGTTGCTGGCCAGCATCGCAGTAGGAACAGCTTGTAGCACATGTCTGATGATGGTCTGGACATAGATGTGGTGCATTAAAATGGAACAGAGGCAGAAACAATATGAGTTGATCTTTAGTCGCCTACTGGTTTCTCCTCATGTGGTTCCTTGTGAAACTGGGCACAGGGACATCACTCGGGGAACAGAACAGATTTACTGAAATTTTACTAAATTAAAGTCACCCTGTGGGGTTTTTGATGTCCACTCGCATGGCAGTGTAATGACCACATGCTCTAACAGCATGAATATTTTCCTGTGCGTGTGTGCTACATGAGTCGACTGTAAAGAAGGCGAGCAGTTGTTGGTGGTAAAGAATCAACAATTAATCACATTAATGTATCAAATCATTTTAAATGTAAGTGTTTATCCGTAACAGGTGGAGGTAGCAGTACTCAGTCTAGTAAATATGTTTAAATATACTTCTTCTTTTGGGTTCTCCTAAGCAGGGCATCTTGATTATAAACATAATACTATGTTTTTCTTATTTTATTTGCTCTTATTTGCTCTTCATTTGATTTGGGTGAATTTGTATGCTAACATCACAACATCACAACACAATTTAGTGTGGTTTTTTTTAGGTGGACATTCAGATGTGATGTATAATATTTCCCCAAGCTTTCACAGTGTCAGCAGAGGTGATTAGACTCAAGTCTCCATAACACCCATAGCATGTAAATAGAAGATGGCAACTGCCTCTGGGCCTGAAAAGTGAATCTGATACAAATGTGCTTTAAACCTACATTCTTTCTAGCGGCCAGCAGGAGGCAGTCTATGAGAAAGAACTGTAATTCCACCTTCATGTGTGACCCCCAGGAAACTTTATCCTGAAGGATTTCTGATCTCGTTTGCTAGTTTTAAGTTGTAGTTAATGTATCGAATGGTAATTTTGTAAATTATGCTGCCTTTTAGATTGAAACAGACAATAAATATACTTTAGATTGTGGCAATGATGACATGATCGACAAATCATTATTGTTTGGTCAAGTAGCGTCCTGTCCTTGGATTTCAGTCAAACTCCTCAGTCATGACATCAGGTTTGAAAGGAACTCTCAAACTACAGGCTGACCTCCATATGTTTTTTGCCTTTTTTTCCCAGAAGGACGCTGACTATTTAGTTAAAATAATGGATGAAAAGACCAGCTGTGCTATCTTAAATGATGGAGAAGCTTATGCTGGTCACATATACTGAAAAGCACCAAAGAGAAACTTGCACAATTTTCATCAGGTTGAATTTTATTAAAATAAAGGTCAACAAAAAGGCAAAGGATCAGTAAACTCATCTTTGTTTTTTAAAATACAAATCAGTCAGTGATCTCATTCACTCCATATTTTCCCCCCTGCTCCTGCAGTGACTGTGATGGGACCCCAACAGTGGGTCCCATCTCACATTTTGATAACTACTACTTTAAACGAATAAGATATAAATGTATTTCTTTTCTTGCCAGTAGCTTAAGTCATTATTGTCATGGCTCATTAGCATGGAGTGGTGTCCGGTAGATTTCCTAAATGGTTCAAAAACAGAAAATAAGCCAATCTGATTTCGTTCCTTGATGACAATTGTTTTTCTTTTTGAGCCCTTGCGTCCCCTCCTTTGCTTTTCATCTATTATGTATGCTGTCCTCTGAAGTCCAACAATGTGTTGCCACATTTAGCTTGCAGTCTAACAGCCTTATTTTGCCTCAGGGCAAACAAGCTCAACTGATGTAGGGGGCAGTGAAGCTGCCCCACTTAATGTTTTCCATGGTAATGGCAGTTCAAATCAAAACAAAGTATGTTCATTGCTGGGGAGTGGCATATCCTGATTTCAACTGAGGGCAGGGCACACGTGTCTTTGTAACTAATCTTTTAACTGCTAATCATGTTTTTTCTTATCTGAGCTGATAATCCTAACCTGACTAATATCTGAAAAGTCATTATTTATTATAAAGAAAATAAAGCAGGTTTAAAAAATGCCTTTGTTTGGGTTTTTTTGGTCACTATAGACTAAATATGGTCCCTCAAATGGTATTGAGCTGGTTATTTAATGACAAGCAAAAACCACGAGCTGCCTCCATTACGAAGTGTTAATAACATCAAAAGCTACCCTTGTATGCTATGCTTCAAACATAGAATTACTACTTTTATTATCTGTTTAACACATATATGTGCAATATGTGCATTTCCTTTAATGTGTTAGCATAATGTAGATAATCAGCCACAAAGTACAGTTGCAGATGCTATTACAGATTTTTATCATAATCAGAACTCAAAATAGTGCTACTTTGATTCATGTCAGTTTCTATGCATAGTACATGTAAGAGCGTGACAGGTGAGGCAGGAAAGAAAAAGAGAGTCAGGCTTCCCTAAATTTGGCCTTTACTACCATTATATTTTCTTATAAATTAAAAACATGTCAATTAATGTAAACTTTAATCAGTCTGATGTCTGGCTGCAGCCACAAGAGGGCATCATGATAATATTCCCTCCATATTTGCGCTTATAATTTGGATGTTTTCATAAATTAAGCCAGATAAATTACAAAGAAAGAAAGAAAGAGACAATCAATAGCACACTCGACACAGGACCAGCATAAGGTGAACTCTATATAGAATCCTCCTTAAGAAAGCTAACAGCTAAATATGTGGCTTAATATTGCATAAATGTTTGACATTCTCTTGCAGCAATGGTTTCTGATGAAATACTTCATAATTTATATTGTGTTTGGACATTTGCATTTGATCATCTACATGAAAAATAAATAAAACAGAATAACTTGGATCTTAATTAAAGAAAGCATTATTCCTCATAACCTGTCAGTCGAAAAAAGCCTTCTGAAAACAAATTTGCGAGATGGCAAAGAAAACACCGCCTCTTATATAAAAAAAAAACCTCTGATAATAAACCCATTGCCTAGCAACAGAGGGTTCCATAGCAACTGTGCAGCATTTTCCCTTCAGTGTTGCAAGAGAAGCATGATGATTTATCCAGCTGAATCTGTATTTGTTTTTGTTTTTTCATTTGTTTTTTTCTCTTTATGTTTTGGTTTTATTCAATGGAAACCTTTTTTCAAGACAACACAACAATGTGCCCTACAAAATGCTCTCACTACAGCGGCCTCAGTTAGCTGCTTCATGACAGAGATCACCCGAAAACAACAGCGGAAAGTGCAATAAATAATAAAAATGCTACCTTTGCTCAAGAAGCCAAAGGGTGTCTCTGATATACATCAGCAGAAGATTACAAAACAACACGACATCTTAAAATCCAATATTTCAGCAGCCTAATTATACAGCAGGTCTATTCCGCTAGTGCACCGGCTTTCATGTTACATTCATCCCGAACACTGAGGAAGGAGCAATGTGTCTTTTTTTTATTATACTGTAAGACCTTTATGTACTCCAAATGAACACATCATATACATTAGAGTTACTGTAATTTTGTGGCTACTAAAAGCAGGGTCAGCTTGGAAAGAAACAAATGCATCAGATCAAGTAATCATCACGAGCGCATGTGAATAATATACGGCTAAAACTGGAACGAGGTGGTGATGTTTGCTTTAGGAAACGCATACATTGAGAGGGAGGCAGTTCTGTACCTTCATGTTTTCCCGCATGTATCAGTGTCTTTATGAATGAAGTTATTTAGGTCACCACAGGGAGCTACTGTAGCTGCTGACTGAATGTATTCACCCTAAACCCTCAAGACCTTAAATATCCTCATGAAGCTCTATAAGTGAAGAAGTCATCTTTTGACATTTTTAGATCAACGTCTAAAAAAAAAAAGATAAACTGCAGTTTCAGCCGTAACGTGTGCAGCCAGTTTAGGTCTGTGCAGTACGCTAGGTTTTTATTACTTTTAATTATTATTATTTTATTACCATCTCCACACCCCATTTCTTGAGCTAATTAATATTCTTCTGTTTTCTACAAGCTTCAGGTTAGCAAAGACCCGGAGTCTGTTTCCCAGCATGCAGTGGGCAGGACACAAGTCTCTTGCAGGGCTAACACACGTAGATGGATGAACACATTCACACCTACGGGCAATTTAGAGTTTCCAGTTGCTGTGCATGTATCAGGACTGTGGAAGACTTTCAGAACCCAGCACAGCTTAATGTTTTCCCTGAGGTCTCATCGATAGGGTCAAATACATCAAGTACTGGGCTTTTAATCAAGTTATTTTCCATATCTATTTTTAATTTTTAGCATTTCAAAATCAGTAAAATTAATATAATGTCAAGTTTGTTTAATATTTGGGTCTTGTGTGTATCCCATGATTGCAACCCGTTCTTCTGTCCTATTAATACACAGACAAAATAAGTTATTTGATACCAATGCTGCATTCTGCACTGTCCAAGGAAACCAAGTGCAAAACTGCAAGCGCCGCCACAACAGAAGAACCCAGACTACGCAGTGATAGCCAGTAAATAAAGCGAAATCATTAAACCAAAGGGGCCTGAAAAAGGACAGAAGAGTAGACAAAAGAAAATGATGAGGTGAAACAGGAGAGCAGAGGCAGTACATCACAGGAAGTCAGAGAGACAGAGGATAAGTAAAGGTGGCCTCATCTTATCGTCCTATCCTGTCACAAAACTCAGGCCTGATATATGAAACCTACTTAGATACTGCACTAAAAAGCTGGAAACGGAAGACGCTTCCTACTTACGAAACACTGCACATATTACAAATGAAATTTCCAACTCCTACATTATAATCCCACAAGGAACATTATTAAAGTAGTCTGAGGGGATGAAGACTGAATTGAAAGGTTTGACTTCTTTTTTTAGAAGCAAGTGCAGTTGTTTAGAGACACTAAAAAAGCAGACTGATACGGTGAAAACGGTTAATCACGAGGGTAACTCAATCAACCAAATGCTTAGTTTAAACAGATTTAATCTACAGTGTATCTACTGAACACAGCCAAATGAAAATAAAGCGTATTTATTCAAGATGAAATTTCAAATATCTCAAAATCACGCTTCGTGCTCTCCAAAGATGAACAGAGCTGGTTCTGAGATTGTTGTACGCACAGAGAAAGGGTAAGTCACCAATCTGTTTTGAAGAAATTCAAAAAAGGAACAACGTGCAGACTGTGGAAGGTTTGTTTTCTGTGATACAAAGGAAATATGCTAATGTTGGGTACTTGAGGACAAAGTGTGTCCATTGCAGGATTTTCCCCTGAAGCTGTTAGCAAACTATTGGCTAAAAAAGGGTATAATTCATTCAACAGTTCTCTGTGGTCCAGCTTATTATTTATTTACTCGTAGGCCTAATTTATTCAGTCGCACATTGACAGTTTTAATCAATGCCATTATTTTCATGTTCCCTTCTGATTGTGAACTGAACATTTTGAAAAATTGGCTTGAATAAAGTCACAAGATATGTGTGCTGCTAAATACAAGATGTTTTCTTTACAAAAGGGCATCTGTTTTTGTCTCTTTTAACTGATGCCATGATATCCAATTGCATCAGCATCATCACACACGCATTGGTAAGTCCTGCTTTAAATGTCTGTGTAATTACATTAACCTGTGGTAATTATGTGTAGATCCTCCTCACCAGTCACGACTAATATGTCTCAAGAGAGTACGATACATGAATTAGTTCTTTATTAATAAAGCAACTCTTAGTGTACCTCATATTCTTTCTGCTGTTCTCTCCAAGTCACTAAATTACAATGTACCAAAAAAACAAACAAAAAACCCCATCAGGAGTGAAGACAACCAAGGTCATCAAAAGGTGAACAGTACAAGACATTAGTGAGGATGTGTGTGAGGCATGTGTGCAGGAATCTCACTACTTAGGACTCTTCACTTTAGCTGAATTGCCATCTAGAGTTTAGAGTTCATTTATTTGCACATGAAATGCTGCTAGACCAAAGGAACAGAGAAAGTCACATTGCGCAGGTGAGATAAAAAAAGAAACTTAGAAAAACATCTCACCTCAAACAAAAGTGAGGGGGGAAAAAAAGCCCCGCAACACGACAAACAAGAGTCCACAGAGCTGGATAACAGACTCTAAATGACAAAGTCAAAAACAAGGGGAAGAAAAATAGTATACAAAAAACAAAAACAAGCTGCATAAATGTAAAGAAGGAAGACAAACTAAAGTCGTGTTAGATCAAATGAAAAAAGTGGAATCAAAAGGAAGAGTGACAGCGAGTGCTGCTGTGTGTTCAAAGACTCCGAGGAAGAAAGAAGGGCAGGAAGAGATATAGAGAAGTTGTGTTGTGCCACTAGAGGAAAACTTCAGTAGGTTTAACTCATCAGCCAGTTGACACATACATCTACTGTACACTTGAACTGCAGAGACATGTGACCGTGCAGGAGGATGGATACATCTGTCCAAATGTGTTCCATTTATTTGTGTTCACACAGAAAATCAAAAACTAAAAACACAACTACAGTTCAGATCTTGACATAAGAAAACCTGTTCAAGTTGTTTCTAAATTGTAGACTTAACAAGACCTGGTAAAGTATACCTACAGTGTCAGTTCCTGTTTCTATTTACAATTAACAAGAGAGCCCTGAATTGTAATAATATTAAACGTTGAAAATGAAAGCATCACCACTGACATCACCACTATGCATACAGATGCCAGAACAGTTCATACAAAACAGCGTTAAGGTAATTATCTGTATCAGACACCCTGAGAACGTATTATCACGATCAGTGTTGCAAAGTAACGCGTTACTGTAATTACATCATATTTTTCAGGAACGCAGTAATATAATAAATTCAGTGATTACATTACAGCTACAATTATGTCATCACTTGCATTACTTCTTCAGTTATCTTCATGCTGGGCGGATAGAAAGAAACAAAAACATCCAACAAAACTTTTCTTATTCCTGCTCACTTGTGCTGCGGTCAGCTGATTTCAGGTCATGTGCCGGGAGGTGGAAAATGGTGGAGCGGTATGGACATTACTTTTATATTTATTGCACAAAAGGACAAGAGTGAGATAGTCCGCTAAATGTCCGCATCCAGGACATAAACAACTGCATCGTACTGCCAACACCACTTTGGCTCTGTATTTGGAAGCATCTGCACATATAGGATGCTAACACAATGCAAAGAACACAGACTGATCTTCAGCAGGTAACAGGGGCAGTTACGTGCAGTCAGGCTTGCAGCAGTGTGGCAAACAGTTTGAGGTCTCTTTGGGCTTATTTTCAACCTTCCTTTGTCTCCATACCTAAATACTAAAAGAAAGATTGTATGTGTGTGTATGTCCTCATTAGAATAGGGATTTGTGTTGGTGCATGGAACTAGAGCCTAAGGTTTATGTTGTAAACTAGTAATAATGTTTCAGTGCATCTCATTTTACGGAGTAATAAGAAAGTAATGTAATGAGTAGTATAACAAATTAAGTAGCATAAAGTAACTTTTAAGAAACTAAAGTAACAATTCCAGCACTGATCACAATTATGGTGTATGCAACATGAAACAAAATTAGAGAATCATCTTTTTCTATTATCGCTGTTAGTCTCTAGCTTATTTACAGTGAAAATGCAAGCTGTGCCACCATGTTGGGTACTCTGACTAACTAAGAAGTAAAATATTTCTGGAAAAAACATTTGTCAGGCTAACAGCGAAATTCTCTGTCTAGGTTGTTATTAGCACACGGTCAAAAGCCAGCATCTGTAATGGCATGGTGTTCATTACTGTGCATGGCATGTGTAACATGCATATCTGTGAAGGTCTCATAAATACTGAAGTAGATTTCCTTCAGGGGTGACTTTGCTTGTTTCAGGAAGACAATGCCAAGCTATGTTCTGCACCTGTTATAACAGCAGTAAAAAACTCCAGGTACTGAATTGCGATGCTTTGGTGCAGAACTGATTATATTATAACACAATTATAACACAAAAAAATTCACTTTCAAAGCTACAACACTGGTCTACTCCCAAATGGTCGCTGAATTCAATATAAATAGTTTGCATTTTATTGCATTGTTGTTATTGATGCTTTAAGAGGTGGATATGCTGTTTCACAAAGGTTACGCCGCGCTTCCATCTTGCGTTTTCCTCTAGCCCTACATTGTGCACAAAATATTTTTATGTGGAAACCTTTTTTTTGTGGCCAGCTGTTTGAGTTCAGTAATGAGATGGGCTTTTAAGCATGTTTCCTAGTAGTAAGGATGAAAGCATCTCTCTCCAGATGCTGTAAATGGCTTTTTTTAATCTTTGTTTATCTATGTGAAACAATTTGATAGCTGTATCTTGCCCTTGGCCACCCTGTCATGGCCTTGTCAAGGACACACCTCCCATCAATCACTGCAGGTTCAAGAAGTGAGTCACTGGGGACCTTAAGAGGAATTTAAAAAAAAAGAGAGAGAGGAAAAATGCTCTGCATGCAGGATGCCTCACCAACGCCTGACCTAGGGTTTTTGTACTTTGCAGTCCACTGCGATACATTCTGGTGCAATTCTATCAGCATTTTTCTCCTTCATTTCAAAGTTGCTGAAAACAACACTTTGAATGGGAAGATGAAGTATGTCCTTTCTCCTGCATGCTATCTCTCACCACCCTTGCCCCCCCCCCCCCCCCCCGCCTGCCTACATACACACCTCATTTAATTCAAATAGAAAATCTAAGCGAAGGGAAAAGGAAAAAGTGCCCAGCTTGAGCATTTTTTCCTGCGTTTCCTCTGTAATAAATCACTGGGCATTCTCTCTTCATCAGGATAGATTTCACTTGCACATGCCCCAACATCCATCCTGGGATTCTGACAACACACTTATGTTTTGCGCTGAATAGGCATTACTTTGAGACTGAATTACAATGGCCTCTGCCATCAGCCCATATGCAAAACACCCCAACATTTGACATGTCGCAGCACACAGACTAAGAGATTGTCCCGAGTGTTGCACAGTCGCCTGCTAACCTTAATAGATCTACCTGCTACCACATATCATTTAATATCTGCGTCTGCCAAACTGCAGGTTGCATCCGACGTCCTGCGGGCATCAATCAGTGGTCGTGTTCTCAGAATTTAAAGTAATAGTGTTGGGAGTGCTCTCTGTAAAGAGCCGCACACGTATGTGAGCAGCATTTAGTCTATTATCTCAAAGGACACAAGGGATAGCCTCATATCAATTACACTTACATTACGCTACAGCATCTTACAAGCTGAATATAAAGCGCTGCAGCTGCTGCTCTTACTTACATGTCCCGCCTTTTATATGGAGTCAATTAGGTGTCCATTCTACTCACCACTCTCGCTGTAACCGATGTGCTGTTTCATGGCTACATTTACCGCTTATCCATTACAAACAAGATCAAGCTGCAACTGGGACTCATTTGAGGTCAATGGGAAATGAGATCAGCAAAACCCGAGCTGCATATGGCAGAGAGATATGGCAGGTGACCGTTCTTTGATGACACGGCCACAGGCTGGACCGCCTATAGCTCGGGATCCGGCAATTACAGTTGCTGTCACAAGCTGCCGCACAGGTAGAGAGTCTGATTCGCGCCGACAAGTGGTCCTGAAAGCCATTGATGTTTTTTAATGGTTGAGATCATTAAACTGCAAAATTCTACAGTGATCCTCTTTTATTTGAAACCATTAAAGTCTTGTGTCAAAATGACTTTGTGGTAGGATGCAAGAAAAAAAACATGTTGTGGAGAAAACAAGAACGCAGCATTGTTATCGACAGTGGAAGCAATGTGACTTCCTGCAGCCTGAAGTCTCCAATAAATATAGAAAGTTTTACACTCTTACAGTGTTTTGGTACATGTACAAAGTCTATGGAACACCGTTGAAACTATAAATACAAAACAGAATTGATTTGGGGTTTTCTTTTCATTCACAGAAGCAACACTTTTGTGTTGCTTCTGTGATTTGAACACAAATTTGAAAAATTAGACTTTATCTCTTATATTTTTAGCTGTTTAAACTTCCGACAAATTCTGGTAACTTAATAACAAAACGACAAAGAAACATTGTATCATGTAATCTGTAAAGCATCGTGAGAAATTAGGTGAAGAATGTGATGCATTTCATTTCTTAGTCAAATTGTGGATCCTTTTTTTTGTTGTTAAAAATATGTCTTCATGTTGTTTCAGTGTAATGATAAATAATACGTACCACCTCAGAACTGTTAATGGTAGCATCAAGCAGCAGCAGCAACTCTATAGCTGACCTATGTTCCTGCTCCAAGACAACTCCAATGTAGAGTAGGAGCACATGAAAAATATTTAAATTATTATTATTATCCAACTAGCACATTTTGTTCTGGATATAATTATAGTATAAATGTGAGAAATGCTGTTCTATTAACAGACTGGAACAATTTTCCCTTTATTGTGAGACAGTAAATAATCGAACGCACAGCAGTGTTAGACTATTTTTTTCACTGTTAGCGTCCCGCCTTTGACACACCTTTAAAACAGGTGTCTCACAGATGGTGCATTCTGACACTGTCATAGGGAACAAGGTTAAAAGCCTTAAACTAATAATATCAATTAAATGTGTTAAATAAGAAATTGCATTGACGGCATCTGATGTTTGTGTCTGTGACACAATACTGTGTTTTAAACTAAAAATCACATACTGGTTTTCAACACCAAATTCTTTTTTTGCTACTTTAATTTGGTTTTGTTTTAGTTATTTTTGTTTTTTTAAAGCTCATAACCACCATAAAACATAAAATGCCCCACGACCGCAGAGAATTCCCCAGAGATTCAGTCACCTCTGTAATGGTTTCAGATTTATTCCCAGTGGAGCTATACGCTGCTGTGACATTCCTGTCCCCGGACAGGGTGTCCTTTATTGTCCTTTCTCCCTAAAAGGTACACGGTTGAACTTTAATTAATCCATCTGTTACAGAAACATTCTCCATCTTCCCGTGAACCGTGTGAACCTTTAAAGTCGTGGAGAGAAAAAAAAAATAACAGAAGAGATCACCACTTGCAATTTCCACTAGTCACATGTATTTCTAAAATCTGCAGGGCTGTCTACACCGAGACAACACTTCATAAATTACCCCTGCACAGCACCTTCTGTTAGACATTTACAGGCTCTCTTTGCAGGCTCATTTCTTTGTCATCCTGCTTATGCACATCTACAGTATGCTCGCTGAAATTCATTTTCTCCCTGCTGCACTACCGACAAAATACCATTTAAGACACACTAAGCCACTATCACTGTTTATTACACCAGACAAGGACAAAGTAAGGTAGGAGAGTAGCTTAGTAAAGCATCACTGAACTGTTTTTGTGCTGATAATCTAAATTATTTCCCATGTTCAGTATAGGAACGACAGAAAGACAATGTAAACGCTGACCTAATCAAGACTGAAAAAAGCTGATAGTGTGAAACAGCCTCATAAACTATAGTACATGCAAAATACCACTGCAAGAGTAAGAGCATATATATCTATATATATATATATATATACATATATATATATATATATATATATATATACATAGCCTTCTTCATGGGAAACTGAACACTCTACATTTCTAAGAACAATGACTGGCTTTGAATCACATGACCATGTGCCTAGCCCACCTCAATTTTATATTTATATGGCGCCAAATCACAACAACACTTGCTTCAAGGCACTTAATTGTCTATTTTGCTTTTTTTTGCTACTCTATACCAGTGCTGTGCTAAAATCATGCTGCCAAAACAATCTGGTCAGATAACAATGATTGCTACTACTACTACTACTACTACTACTACTAATAATAATAATAATAATAAAAATAATGAATTATTGACAGAAATTTATTTGAAAACTGGGACCAGTGTGGAATTGGCACGTCTTCCCTGTGCCCATGTAGGTTCTCTCCAGGTACTCTGTCTCTGTCTTCCCACTGTCCAAATACATTAGGTTAATTGGTTAAACTTGCCATAGGTGTAAATGCCAGTGCATAAATAGTAGTCTGTCTCTGCATTAGCCTTGGACTGGCGACCAGTTCAGAGTGCACCTCAGTTCTTAGCCTGTGACTGCTGCAACAGGCTTCAGTGTACCCCAACAACCCTAATGGGTAGATGGACAGATACACCTGTTTTGTTTTTTTCAAACCTATCAAACTATTCAAATGCTCCTTATTTCTGTGTTTGTTGCATGATGAAGGCAGGAAGATGAAATGTGCATTTTAATCAAATAAAGACCTTCAAAGTCTTTGCTGAGTGGTTTCCCATTAAATTCCCATGTAGCGTAACTTACAGTTTTATGCAACCACATTAAACACTGTGGAAAGCACTTTCACTGATAGCTTCCCCCATTTAATGATGTTTATAAAGATTTCTATTTGTAACCATTTGAACCTCTTAATTAAAAGAACATTTAGGTAGGTAGAGGATTGGTTCTTTGTTTCTTTAGTCTACTCTGATATGATAAAGTATTGTCTACATTGGTTGGTCATCTAAAAATACATTCGCTCTATGATTACAAGCTCATCTCAAAGTCACTATTTGAAAAATGCTTGCCTCAGAACACCCCCTGGACATCTGCTGACTACATTTAGTGGCCGGGCTTTCAACTTCACTCAGTGCTCTTCGTGATCAACACTTGAACTTGAACACCCTTTTTGCCGACCCTTAAAAAAACATTTGCCCACCAGACCATATTTAAGCATGTATATCCATAAAATCTGCAGTGCTGGATTGAGTAAATGGACTTTTTTTGTCATCTAGAGATGTCCCACACTTGGTCACGGCTCTGCGGGAAGAATGACATCTTTACAGCATTTGTGATATGTCACCTGTCATGGTGTGTTAATGGTGGAAGCTGAGATCATAAAACCCATTCCTGTGATGATGACAGCTTGATTTGAAATGTGTCCTCCAGAAGGACGAATGTGTGAATGAGCTGAGCTTGGCCCTCTTATCGTCTCCAACTGACTGGACGTTTGTTTGTTTTTCCATTTGTTAGCTTGTTCACACTGATAGCAGGACAGGGAATTGTTTTCGCCAGAATGAAACTGTCAGATCACCATGCCCTTTTTCCTGACTGAAAGTACAAACCATCCTTAGCACAGTGCATGACCTCTGCTAGGTCTCTTACTGGAACATATGGTGATCTGTCGAGTATTATTGATAAGTATTCTTTTCACAAAAGGTTAATGAACAGAGACAAAATGACTGTGTAAGTAGGAGGGGGATAAATGAAGGATCCATCTGCGGAAACAACAACTTTGTTACAACTGTAAAAATGCCGTAACACCTAAAGGTGGCGGTATCATTACCAAAATGTATTTCTCTATATTACTTCCATTGTCTGAATTCTGATTAAAGGAGGAGGATAAGCTTCTCCTGAGAGCTAGAATACAGTATTTGAGTCACAGTGGTCAAAATTGTAAATTTCTTTTTTTTTTTTAGATTCACACTGTGGCTGCATACTGCAATGAAAAAACAAAAGTGCAAATTTCAAACTATCTTTAAATGCATCGCTTAAAAATTACAGTGGATGAAGAGCTTTGATGGACAGTCTCACACCATGCTGCCTTTGCTGTCTGGGCTCAAACTATGTTGAGATTATGGTGGGGTAATGTGGCCCAAAATGCATCAAAGATTGTTGCTATTTTAAGCATTCTAGTTTGTTTTTACATTTTTTGCTGATAAGACACATAAAAAAGGGTAAAGCTTCTGTGCAGGGGAAGTACCAAAACCAATACTTACTACAATACTCTGAAAATGTATATGTTTTTTTAGTACTGTAGGCAATCCAGACATGTAAGAAGAAGAATGCACATGAGCAAAAACACTATGCACTGCAGAGCACGTATTACACATGGAAAATAGCGAGCGTACTTCGATCTAGACTTGTCCATTTAAAAAAGGCCAAAAAGGGGTTATAACTGATTTGCAAAAGGCTATATGCAAATGATGCCATCATGCTTAGAAAAACATCTAAGAGATGAAATGCAGATCTGTTAAAGTAATTCAAAGTAAATGAATTTCAATTCAGCAACAACATCCAAGGTATTAAATATCCTTCTTATGCTATTCTGAAATACACATTACCATTTTTTGAGACAGGTGGCAACTCTGTTGTGAACTATGTTCCACGTTAAGACATCATAATGTAACTAATGTTATACATCATCATAATATTAGTAGGCTACTCAGCAACCATCTCAGCCTGCATCCTTTGAACGAATTATAATGTCAACATTAAATTAATGGTCTGTCACCACCAAGTAAGAGATTTTGAAGCAATATTTGTTTTAAATAAAGGAGTTTATGTTTAAGTTCATTGGTTAGTCCCTTTTGAGAATTCGAGAATTGTGTAGTTCTACTGGTATTGGTACTGACAACTAAGTTTCTGGTACAGCTACATCCCCATACCATGGGACAAAAAATCAACATTGCAGTACATTGTCTTGTGATACAATAATTAATACCCAGGAACCAAATATCAGGAGAGACATCCCCAAGTTAGCCTAACCAGAGTCTCTATTCATGACTATTGTACAGCCTACTGTATTATTGTGGAGTCGTACAATATAAAGCACGTTGAGGCGACTGTTGTTGTGATTTGGCCACTATATACACTAAATAAAACTGAATTGAAAAGGACTCCTTGTTGAGTCCTTTGTTTTGTTTTGATTTTTTAGATAAATCAGGGCAAAGTAAATGATGTTAAATAACTTGCAACAAAGGAAGAAAAAAGTCACTACAAGGTAACACCAAACAGTATTATAAACTTATTATGTGACTGGCTATAAGGTCTGTTAAGAAACGGTTTGGCTATTTCATATACTACATTACGTTTTTTTTGTTTTTTTAGGGACTATCACATTTACGAAAACCTACATGACTACCAAGGTTGGCTGTGTTATCCAAGATAAACAGCATTTGTAGTCAAGGTTTTATTGAAGTGTCGGACAACTTGACAGAGAAAAAAACAATTTAATGCGGAGACATGCAAGTTCTCGAGCACACTTGAGTGTCTTTGTATGCATGCATGCAAGGCTACGTGAATGAGAGAAGAGTGAGATAAAAGGGTGAGACGGAAGAAGAAAGGCAGAAGAGATGAACAAACAATGGTTTTCAAACTGCAGATAAACTGAATTTCTGTAACTTCTTTGATTTATCACCTGTTTATCGGCATACATCGTTGCAACACACAGCAGGCTACACTGTCGAAGGGTCAGGCTAATGTTGGGGTCAACTGTATAATAAATTGTAGCAGCTGTAAACAGTCTTCTTTCTTTCATAAAGGTGGAGTAGGTACACGATCTGGAACACTTTTTAAATCTGGTTTGTTGAATATCTCCTCATGGTCTCCTATCCACTCTGTGAGGCATCGGTATCTTTTTTAAAAAAGCAAACATTCGATTGGCTAAAATTGTGTATGCATAAAGGCAGGAATGCGCATTTTTTAATCAGTTTTATAAAGCCATGCATACACATGACCCTCTTATATAAATCTCAGCCGTTGAGTAATTGTACACACATGCAGAAGCCTGATTGATTTAGCCATAAAGGGATGCAGACAGTCCCTTAATGAATCATTTACATATAAAATCAACAAGGAAGATGTGCAATTTGTAAAAGCGACACTCTAAGACAAAGAAATGAAATCACAAACAGGAAAAACGTGTATATACCCACTGGATCTTTAATGAAAGTAATATGCCAGACTGATCTATATAGCGCCTGCCTGTCAGCAACAGGGGGCGATCTAGCTCATGCACTGAATAGCGAAAAGGCGTTGTGAGGGCAAGGGATCATTGCGAGTGCGAGGGGCAAAAAACTGGAATATATTAACATGCTGAGCATCGCAATGTAATCACAGAAGGAAAGATAATGAAAATCAGACAGAATACATGTTTGTGAGAATAAAATTTCTACAAGACGAGCAAAAATCAGGCAGTAATGAAGAGCTGCATTCATTTTGCTGTAGAGAAACCTCAGAGAGTCTTAGCTTACAAAGAAAGCTGTTGAGTTATTTTCTAAAAAAAAAAATCTTAGATGCAGAGAAAAAACTAGGGCTTCAGTCACATGGGCCTTAAGACCAATCAGTGACCATCTGGCAACCACTGGTGGGAAGGGAAGAAGGTGTGTTCCAAGTTGGTTGGCAAGTGGCTGATGGCAATTGCTGTAAAATTGATTGCCAAAGCTCCCATCATGAATACCTAGAAATTGGTTGGTGGCCCCCTAGCAACCATGGCTCATTAGGAAAAAAATGTTGACTCCTGAGTGCTTGGTAGAGGTTACCAGTAGTAGTGAAGCAATATCTGTCACAAAGTGGTATATAGTGCAGCACAGAAAAGATCCAATTGCTTTGGTCACTAGCAGATGGCCACAGTTGCCTGCAGTTTGTAAGGAAGTCCTCACTTGTCTGCAAACTCTCACTAATTACTCTCAAGGCAGTAGTGAAACTAGCTGTGAAATGTGAAAACCAGAAACAGAAACTGTTCAATTTCAAAGTAAAAGTTGCAAATTCTGAAATGTTTTGTCTGCAGCAGCAAGGCAGGCATATTGCACAAGTCTAGTAGGGACCAAAGCAATTACAGAGAGATTTTTGATGCAGAACCCTTGTGATTGGTGGTTGCCAGAAAGCCATCAACCATTCTCTAGGCCTTTTTGACTGGGCCTTGAACATGTCATTGATAAGACTTCCATCCAAAACAGACCAAAGCATCAGGATTTCATAGCAATCGGCATACACAACTAAAGAGAAGAAGTTCTGGAGATCAAAATGTGTACATGAAAAGGCTGCAATAAGGAAGTGGTCTATTGCATTGTTGCAGCCAGCAGAAAGTGATTGGAGGGTTCAATGGTCTTCTGCTTGACAGGTAGCTTTGCTCGCTAACTCGCTACCTAATTTGCTAATTCAGTCAACTGGGTGATATATTCAATACATTCAAAATGGTAACCAGCACAGGTCTCAGTATAGATGTTAATAACAAAAATTAATCTTCATCACTGTGAAAGGGTTCTGCCTTTTAAGTCCAATGTCTGACAACAGTCATGGCACCAGATACATTGTTGTCGGACTGGTACTGCCACCGCTGGCAAAATATGAGAGATGTCGAGCAGAGAGTGCAGATAGAGTCTGGCACCTCCCGAGCTCTTTCAGATAGAAATTTGACACTTGTCATTAGATGCCAGAGAGGTGTAATCATTCTGGACCATATTTACATCCATATTGCACCCACAAGATTTTTGCATAGTACATTATGCACAGTATACATTGAATGTTCTCATACTCAGATATTTTACACACCATAGCATGAATGTCTGTTCTTAGACATGCCGACCTTTTTTAAAAATGATGTCTACAGCTTATAATAATAATCTAGCAGGTATACTGAATGTAAAGCAATCCGTTCTGAAATCCGTTCAAAAATGACTTGTGCCCATAAAAGGATCTTGGGACCAGTGGTCTCCTTGATAGCTGCAATTTTCTACAATGAACCTTCACCAGTTACAAGTCCACTGTGATTATTTACTAGGTACCTGATCTATTGCCTTTTTCAGGCATGACACAGACTCTTTGGCTCTTCAGCACCTGGCCCAGGTTTCCAAGGGGCTTTGCCATTGTAACCTATATAATCAAAATGTTGTAAAGGTGCACAGGCACATGAGGAATACCTTGCAGCAGAGCGTCCCGCGTTCACTGAAAAATGGGGCTTACTGTCAAAAACACTTGTTCAAGAGCAGCCAACCATGTGCCGTGGAGAGTTAACCGTCTGTTTTCCCCAGCAGGTGATCTTACTGATGAGTTACTTCACTCCACTAGCTCAGAGTTTCAGTCTGCGAGATTACTCTTTGATTCGCTTGATAACATGCAGCCAGTTTCAAGAGTGTTGGCATTCTGTAGCATACGATTGGCATGTGTTGAATGGTTGCACCCGAACAAAACCTGCAATGATAAAATATTGCTAGCTTAAGGAAGCATAGCTGTCTACAGAAAGCTTTGCCAGTAAGGCTGCTTTGGAGGCATTTTGGTGCTCCTTCTTGTGTAGATTTTGATGTTGCGAGCTACTGTGAAAGAGTGAAAACATAGACGCTAGATGCACTGTTACCTGAGAAAGACTTAAGACTCTCAAAGATCAACTGATCACTCATAATAACATGTACTAGACAAAGAAATTACTATCTGTATATTTAGATGAAGTCTGGCACTGCAGTTAAAAAAAATGCAAATCATCATAGGTAATTGTAACAATTGCAAGTCTTCAACAAGCTTAACCAGCTTACGGATTTGAAAAATAAATGCATGTGCATCCACAGCCCCTGCTCCTCCTCTCGACAGGCAGAGTACTAAATCATTTATCAGATTTGTCAAAGGGGATGGTTGTGGAACAGTAGACAAGTGTAAATGTTACATGTTCTGGATCTGATTCTTGTACCTGTGGTTAAATATGAAAGTTAAAAAAAATTCAAATTCCAATATTTCTTTATTTCATTTTGAATAGAAGAAAATATTTCTTTTAAACCCCCTCACTCTTATGATAACATACATCTCTTTCAAATGTAATAACCCAAAACATATATAGTCAACCAAAGCCCTCCATGACTATTTCTAGTATTTTTGCAATTACCTTGAATTTCCCAACAAATATTAGCACTTTCTATGAAATCAAAGACAGGGACTACCCCGGCAGAAGGTGCATCATCATCACTGAATCATGATAAAGACCAACCAGTTTTAGAAAATATCATTAAACACATGACCAGCACCACTGTGCTCCAATAACTAATAAAGCTTTACTGCTGCAGTGGTTGCTCTTACTCCCTACAATGTCTGTGAACTTTAAAAATCTATAGTCTCATTAGAGTGTCCTATTTTCCATTTAGTATGTGTTCAAGCTTTGCAGATTTACTAATACTCCCAAATTGGGCATATTCCCCAAATCCACTATTTTCCCATTAATTGTAAGACACTGTCATACATCACTGTGAGTCATCTGCCTTACATGAACAACACACGTATAAGCCCGACTAAACAAGTCCACACAACACTTTTTCAGTATGCTGGAAAGTTCTCGTGGAATGAGCACATTTTAAGAAAAGCATTTGAATGCACCATTTGCTGCTTAGTTCAAGCTAGTTAGAATCATTTAATGTCATTAAAACTGTGTTTCATCCTTATTTCTTTATAATTCAACATTAAGTGGGAAAAGATAGAGCTCATCAGCATCAAGGCAGCAAATAAGCAAGTACTGTTGGCAGACGCTGTGAAATGCAGCTGAGCAGTGACACGATCAACCAACCATCCATTTTTTGGTAACTTGTCAGTGTTTTTTTTTTTAATCCAAGACACAGATTTCAGTACAATCAGGTTCTGGATTACGTAGTAGTAATTGCATTGGTATGAAAACACAACTGATTCAAAAAGAGCAAATGTGTTTAAAAAAATTGTGCTTAAAAAATGATTCTTTCTTTACCAGGTCTGCAATGCGCTGGCTGAATTTAAATCAATGTAATGCATCATTCAGAATTGCGGTCGAAAAAGGCGGTTACAACCAAGGACTACAATCCAAGGAGAAAACACGCACACCCTTTTTGCAAGAGATCACTAATCAAACTGTTTTTTCTGCAAAACTGAAAAAAAGTAATAGTAATTCAACCAATATCATGATAGTATAGAAGTAATTTGGGGCTGTTGAGCTATTATCTTGAATTCCAGTTAGTTCACAGATCAATGGGAAGAGGAGAGCACTGTTCAAATGGAATGACTGCACAGTGGACTTTCCATTTGAATAAACGATCTGAATAATATCACGCATCACCGTCCTGTTTCTGACCACTCAGTGCACAAGCTTTTTCCACCAACATACACCTCTGGGCTCATCTTCACTTCTAATATGGGTGTTGGCCAAGCCGATAGGAATCGCACTCACTGTCCTGCAATGTGCCAAATTAAAATCCTCTTTCTTGAATCTCCAGTGCTGAAGGTCATCAGCAGCTGTAGCAAAACAGAAGCAGCTGAGTGATGTTGGAAATATCAGGACATGATGGACTACAGCTCTCTGGCCCGAGGGTAAAGCACAGCTACTCCCTGCCTGGGATACTCACTCCTTAAAACTTGCTCTACTTACTCCAACACATTCGCAGCTTGCTACAGAATAGCAGCCTGTGACTAACAAATCTTTAGGCAATCAATATCAACATAGATATTTTACATCATTCAAAGTAGAACCAGAAATCAAGGCATTTACCTGAATTAATGGTAATATACAGATAAAAGAGGATGCTGCAGTGTTAATCCATTTGTTTATTAATATAAAACATTGCTGATTTCTCAGCTGCACAAAAATGAAATCATTCACATAACACAAAACGCTGCCTATATCTTCTTAACATCGAACATTTTGAAACAGAAACCTTTATTTTTATTCAAAATTTATGCACCAAATTCCTGATTATATTCTGATATTTAATACATACTTTGGTAATTCACCCACAAGAGATATGCGATGGGAATTATGGCATTGTGTTTTTATATATTATGTAAGTCATTATGGCGAAGTAAAGTGATTGTTGCTTGCTTGCCAATTCGACATGCCGAATCGAGCTTTTTTTGTATTTTCTGACCTTTAACAACAACAAAAACGCTACACAGATTCAACAGTTCTTGGTCACATTTAATTCTTTTGTCTGTTTTGAATGGTGGAACTGGTGAGCTACAAAACTGTTGCTGGTGAGCGGGACAATAAGGATGAGTTCAGACCCGAAACACTCTTCAAATTGCTGCCAACTGTCATGAAAGCACTAATTGAAACGCCAGAGAGAAAACACAATAGACTTGGCATTTGCAAGCACCAGCTACACAGCTATGGCGCTACATAAATGGGGCCGAGGAATGTGTGAATCTGTTGCAGAAACATTGACTTTGAAACATTTGTTTGTATTTGAGTGATATTTAATATTGTCAAACGGGACTGGGTCTTGCTGGGTGATAATATCCCAACTGAAATTGGCTGCAAAACTAAAATGAAATGTGCAATGTCCAAAACCACTGCTAGGCATAACGAGCTTGTTTCAACAGTTGGAAGCAAAGTGAAAATGGCATTTCGTTGCTGCTTTGTCTCATTTCCTTTCACTGAGTCTTTGAAACAACTCTGGAATGGCAGCACTCCAAAACACAGAACAAAGACCTAACCTCAACTATAACATATACATATATATATATATGTATGTATTTCTTTTTACAATAGCTAACATCAGCCTAACACATCTTGGCACATAAGCCTTCATCAGAGCATCTGCTTTTGGCAGAGCAGCCAACTAGACGAAGGTTATATGAGGAGGCACACCTGCTATATGTTTTTCACTGCTTGCTCTCATTCTCATCAAGTGTAGTGTAGTCACAGGACTGACAAGCTGCAGCCTGCAGCATATTTAAAAAAAGGTACTGGTGAACAGTGTGCATATATTTAATAAGTGTAATTTAGATCTTATGTGTTAAAGAAAACCACTATCAGCCAAATAAGCCTCCTAAATGTATGTAAATGTATATTTGTTTACATTTGAAATGAAATTCAATCAAATCTACAACCCTGAACATTTTTTACAGCAGAACAAAAGCAACGCTGCCACAGCTGGAAATGTTAAGTTTATGTTATCTCAATAACTTAAATGTCAAAAGGAAACCAAGCACTGGCTTTTCATCTTGTACATTGTAAGTACGCATGATCTACTTAATTTGCAAAAGAAAAGCTTTAATTCTTATCCAATTTTTTCCCCAAATCTTCATTTTACACAAAAGAGACCCAACGAATTACCTATTAAATTACCAACAGATTAATATAGATTGTACAGCTATTTTCATAGTGCTTTACTTCTGCTTTAGTTAGATAGCTTCAGCAAAACAATCACTCTAAGTAGCAAACAAGAACGAGTTGTCCTCCATGTTGTATACTTTAAAGAATCATAAAAGCAAACATTATTGTAATGAGCAAATGCACAATTTCCAGTAAAAGTTAATGAGCCAAATGTATGGCGTAATGTACAAAACAGAGGCCATAAAACATCTCTAATCAGAAGTGCATTCAGAAAAGTATTGAAAATCGGTGCATTCAGTCTGCCAGATTTTAAAAGACATAGCGTTTGACGGCTCATCTCCATGTATGCCCTACTTCTAGAGGAGCAGCCATCTTCGATTATGTGGATAGATGCATAGTAATGACATGGTAGCAGTCACTTCAAAGCTCATCCCCATCTTTTTTTTTTTTTTTTTTGCCACAGGCCAACTCTTCGGCAGCTCTCGGCTTACGGATGACTCGTAGATATCATCATGACCAAACCTTGAATTGTTAAGACCCTCGACAGCAGAGCCTGAGCCCCATAAACAGATATAATCATGACACGTACCTCCAAAATCAGGCCTTAAACGGATGTCATATCCCTTCAGCAACTTGTCCACGGTGGTCTTGGCCACAGACATGCCGGCGCTTCCAATGGAGGAGCTGGAGGGGAGGTGAAAATCCAAGAGCCATTTTTAAGCAACGAAAGCAGAAGTGTCCAATACTTTTGTCACAAACATTTTGTATCTCTACAGCAAACCTACTGGGTGATAGTAGCCTGAAAACTGTGCTGCACATACTCTATATTCCTTTTCAAATGTGACATTTGAAAAGGAAGCCCTGATGAGGTGTTAGCAAAAGGGCAGAAGGGGACTTTGGATGTTAAACAACACCTTGCATACAAATAATCCCATCCACGCGTGCATCCCACGTCCTTCAAAGTAAACATTATTTCACTACCAGACTCCAGATTTAATCAAAATACAAAGAAAATAGCACTGCAAAGAATTACATCCATGCAGATGCTTTTTTTTCTGTGTTACTCTGAGGTGCACCTGATAAAATGTTAAGACAATCCCATGTTTGTATCATAACTAGAAAGGCTTGAAAAATGTGCTTTGCATTGTGCATTATCCCCTTCTGCCCCACCTACAGCATATTCATCAAATCGGTTGAGGGGGTGCAATGATGGTGCACCTGTCAAACGTTTTATATTGATGCCAGTCCTTCAGAAACAATGGTGTTAAGTGTAACAACGTCACAGTTTCTTTGGCTCGCCATCAGCTAAAAGCCCAGCGTGATTCAGTGGCGTGTGTTTTAATAAGCACGAGGTTATAGCAAAAAGCCTCCCATCATGCCGTCAGAAGCACGGGGCTCATCAGCCCGAGCCTGGAGACAGACCACCTCTCCCAGGAGGAACTGCATAGTCCACTCTAGTCTGAGTGGCATCTATAACATTGGTGCCATGACCTGCATCACCTAGCAGAGAGCAGCTCTCCAGCTGAGGTTCCCTATTACAAGGAGGGTGCTGAATGAGTGTAGAGGGAGGGTGTGCATGCGTGCGTGTGTCTGTGTGTGTGTGTGGGGGGGGGGGGGGGGGGGGGGGATTGCTCCCTTGGTATGGCAGGAGCACTACTGCCCACGGCTCAGTCAGGGAATCACTGTTCAATTAGCTCATAGGCAGTGCAGCTGTTCATCAAGCTGGGCAGTTGCAGGGCCGGAGGGTTTGACACCTGACAGCATCATGAGGGAATCTGCAAAAATGAAACCCTTTCATTTGCTTGGGCCAGACTATTGTAATGGAATCAGATGTCAAAAGGTGCAGCCCAGTGTTCTCAGTGAGCATTTCACTCTCATAAGGGAAGCTGTAGGTTGCTGCAGACCATGAAAAAGGAGTAGGCCACAAGGGATGAAAGCTACATCAGTTCCTCTAAGACCAAAACAACTATGGAACTGATCAGGAGACTGACACTGAGACGTTATCCATGAAGGCTTGTGCAGCAATTTGGCAATGGTGTAAACATTTAAAAGCCATGACACATGAATTAAAAAAAAAAAAAATACGTTGCAACGTTAAAGGGCTACCCTGTCATCTATGTGGAGAGCAGCAGAGGATGACAACCCGCCAGGATTCCTTCTCAAAATCAGATTGAAACACGTATATAAATATACAAAAAGGAGCATGTGGGCGACAGCAGTATGAATACGAACATTAGTTGGCGTTGAAAATTAAAAGGGTTTTGCTTGCTGGATACAGTGCTGTAGTTTACAGCTGCGGACAGCTGCTTAGAACAGCGTAATCAATCGATGATCGGCTGATTGATTGTATCGCTTAATCATCGCTCAAGCCTACAGTGCCTACTCAGGGCTGTCATTTTACACAGTCTTCCCAGACAACACACACACACATGTATATCCCCATTTTGATATCGGGAGTAGGTTACGTTTCACAATGGGCTTCTGGTTGTGCACGCGCATGTTTTTACGCTCGCGCGCGCCAAAGCGCCGTCTAATAGGGCATATATCGGCAGCAATGCCCCTAATAAGTAGGCCTGGGTACCCCGTTAATGCGATTTGCTACATCTGAGCCTTTTATTGACCGGTAATCACGTCTACGGGTGTGACAGTTAGTAATTTCTTTTCTTCTTTTTCTTCCAAGCGACATTTTCTTACCTTTGAACAAAGCATACGAAGGACAAAGCCGCCAGAGCAGAGAAAATTCCACATAATTTATCTTCTTGACGACCCAACATCTCCACAAATCCTTCTATATAGTTCCTATAATCCAACCAGTCCAGTGGTCCTCCCGAAAATGCACAAAGTAAAAATCGGCAATCAAAAAATAATTGCCTTTTAAAAATGCCGAATAAACTAGCCTACATCTATGCATGCGATGTCTTCATTAAAATATGCTTTAGGGATGGGAGTAAAAAAAAAAGAAAAGAAAGAAAAAATCTGGTAATTGGCCCCCGCTGCTTCTTCCCCGGCTATGGAAATCCGTGCAGGTCACAGAGCCCCTCGACCAACACCAGAAGATCAGACATCTTGCTCAAAAAACGGCATACCTAATACTTTTAAAAAGTGATGACAAGTGTTCTTCCCCCTTAAAAAAACACAAACCAAACAAACACGGGCATGAGTGACTGAGCAGCAGCCTCTTGACGATCAAATTGGTGGATGAAATTTCCCAGTCCAAATCTGCAGATGAGGCATGGTTCCAGCGATGCTCTGGCGCCAGACTATTCCACAACGTGATGTTGTTAAAAGATATTTGTTTGAGCTTGGAAACGCTCGTCGTCTGGAGGGGAGCGGTGGGTTTGTATTACAAAAAAAAGAAAGAAAAGAAAAGAAAAAAATTAAATCTTCATTCCCCCGCTTCTTTTCTTTTTTTTTGTCTTCCCCCCTCTGTTGTTGTTGCCGCTGCTGATGATGATGATGTAGATCAGCGCAAAGTCACTGAGGGGAAAATGCACATTGAAAAAGCACTGGGTAATATCTGATGCAGACGTCAGAGCAGGCTATATCACTCCTCTGGTGGAGAAAAAAAAATTAGATGCCGAGAAATATGGATGCCCCCCCCCGATACGCCAAATGCAATGTGTCACAACGTCGGATTAGCCTACATGTTAAAGACGCAAACCTAATCGAAAAGTCCACTTGCCTCCGCTGTCCGGCGTTAAATGGCGTTTGAATACGTTATTAGGGTCCGGTGGTCTTCTCCTGGAAACACCGAACCAATGACCAAAGAGATATGATGAGGGAATCTCGTCTCCTGTGTTTTCTTTCTGTTTTTTTTTCTTTTCTTTTTGGATCTCTGTTTTTAAAATAAAATAAAATATCCTACTAAGGGGTGAGGAGGGAGGGGGACACCTAAGGTGAATTCCTTAGCGACAGGCTGTTCATGCGCTGAATTGTCTCTCTGAAGCCCATTAGGATGCTGGGAGTGTGTGCCGGTGCGTTTCCGTGCGTTTCTTCCACTTTGCCACATTTCTGAAACACGCGCACTTACGCACGAAGGCGCTCACCCACACACAAGTCATGCATGCACACTCGCGCGCGCACCCACGGCATGGAAACACGCACGTCGAATTTATTTATTTATTTCATCCCTCTTCAACATCTTTGTTTTTCCGTATTAGTAACATAAACACTGGAAAATTGGCAACACGCGAACACCACAATCGGAGAATCACACGAGCTTGTGTTTTATACAGAGGAAGAGGTTTTCTTCAGGGATCTCTGTGCTGTCCAGTTGCTAAGCAACCCAGCCAGCACTGATGCAGTTGTGGTGATTCGAAGGCTATGCGCAAAGGCTCGTTTAAAGGAGCAGACCCGGCTCTGTCGCCGTTGTGGTGTCAGTGGGACAAAAGCAAACAGCGACTGATGAAGCTGACCACCGAGGCATTTGTGTTACATTAAATGCATGCAAGAACGAAATGTGGCGTGACTCGGGGTTTCACACTGTACTTTAACTGCCTCATCAACAACGTCATTGTCATGGCCACAAGCACTGTCACGAATAACCCGTCTCTAGCTTCTTCCTTTCTTGCTTTTTTCTCCTTTTAATTTCTTTTTTAGTACACTCAAAGCATTTGTTGCTGGTTCTGCCTCAACTCTGCTGTCCTCCATTCTAAGGAAATTTCACTTTGTCCCTCCCCCACAGGTGATGTCACAGCACTGAGCCAAAAGGGTAAGGAAGTGGCAGAGAAGGAAAATAATTATCCCGTTTAACTTCCCATTTTAACCGATGCTTAAATGTACACAATAAAGCAGATTCATGCCACTGCTGTATTTTGGCTTTAGCTTCGGAAGGAGACCATTGAGCGGCCTGTCTCTGACCATCATAGCCATCATCGCTATTGCAGTTAAATACTGAGTAACACCAGATTCATTCTATTATATAATAAATATTCTAAAAAAGACTTTGGTAAGATCATGACTGACTGTGACCTGAAACCCAAGGGCTTGGCAATTACGACTGGCTCTCACACACACTCATACTTGTTGCATCACAGGAGCTGATAGTCAGACAAGCTTGAAAGTGTGATGGCTCCAAATCTGGTGTAAAGCATCTGATTCAGCAAACTGAGTGTTAGTTTGTTCATGATGTTGGAAACACTTGGCAGCTGAACACTAGTTTTGTTTAGTTTTTCTGCAGAATTTTTCTTCTATCATAAACCTCACTGTTCTTCAGCTGGGGATTTCTCCGAAGAGAGGCTTAAGAGGTAATATCCCTGGATACTTGAGAAGTGATTTTGAATGGCCCTAAAAACTCATATTAACAATCACTGGACATTGTTTCTCAGGATCATTTAATGATCATGCCTGTATTTTTTTTCTTTATCAAGAAAAATGAAAGCGTAACAGTGATACAATTACACTCACTAGTTTCCTCATTATTAGAATACAAGTACTGTAGATTACTGTAGATGTTCTAATTAATGAGCAATGCCTAGCTATAGCTTAAGGTTGATTTTCAACTGTACATAAAAGAAGCAAATCCTCCATTGGGAAAGTGAATCCTGTAATAAGCATTTTTGCAATGACCGGCAGGGGGCCACTCCTCTGTTTGCACAAAGAATTGTGATTGTAGAGAAGTGCCTCAATAAACACTTTCCTCATGTGTTAGTTGTCTCAATATGTATATGCCACTATAAAAATAGTATAGGGTGGGCCATTTATATGGATACACCGTAATAAAATGGGAATGGCTGGTGATATTAAAGTCCTGTTTGTGGCACATTAGTATATGTGAGGGGGCAAACTCCTCAAGATGGGTGGTGACCATGGTGGCCATTTAGAAGTCGGCCATCTTGGATACAACTTTTGTTTTTTCAATAGGAAGAGGGCCATGTGACACATCAAACTTATTGGTAATGTCACAAGAAAAACAATGGTGTGCTTGGTTTCAACATAACTTTATTGTTTCATGAGTTATTTACAAGTTTCTGACCACATATAAAATGTGTTCAATGTGCTGCCCATTGTGTTGGATTGTCAATGCAACCCTCTTCTCCCACTCTTCACAAACTGATAGCAACACCGCAGGAGAAATGCCAGCACAGGCATCCAGTATCCATAGTTTCAGGTGCTGCACATCTCGTATCTTCACACCATAGACAATTGCCTTCAGATGACCCCAAAGATAAAAGTCTAAGGGGGTCAGATCGGGAGACCTTGGGGGCCATTCAACTGGCCCACGACGACCAATCCACTTTCCAGGAAACTGTTCATCTAGGAATGCTCAGACCTGGCACCCATAATGTGGTGGTGCACCATCTTGCTGGAAAAACTCAGGGAACGTGCCAGCTTCAGTGCATAAAGAGGGAAACACATCATCATGTAGCAATTTCAAATATCCAGTGGCCTTGAGGTTTCCATTGATGAAGAATGGACCCACTATCGTTGTACCCCATATACCACACCAAACCATCACTTTTGTTGTTCCAACAGTCTTGGAGGGATCCATCCAATGTGGGTTAGTGTCAGACCAATAGCGGTGGTTTTGTTTGTTAACTTCACCAGTCACATAAAAGTTTGCCTCATCACTGAACAAAATCTTCTGCGTGAACTGAGGGTCCTGTTCCAATTTTTGTTTTGCCCATTCTGCAAATTCTGTGCGTCGATCTGGGTCATCCTCGTTGAGATGCTGCAGTAGCTGGAGTTTGTAAGGGTGCCATTTGTGAGTAGCTAATATCCGCCGAGGGGATGTTCGACTAATGCCACTCTCCAGTGACATGCGGCAAGTGCTACGCTGTGGGCTCTTGCTGAATGAAGCTAGGACAGCCACTGATGTTTCTTCATTAGTGACAGTTTTCTTGGGTCCACATTTTGGCAAATCCAACACTGAACCAGTTTCACGAAACTTAGCAAGCAGTTTGGGAGATGGGTGGTCTCGTAGGGTGTCTTGCATTGAAATCTGCTGCAATGACCCGGTTACTGCGATATCAACACAATTTCGATCCGCTCTTCACATGTTAACCTCTTCGACATGTCAATGGCTGTGAACAAAGAGAAACTTGTAAATAACTCATGAAAGAATAAAGTTACGTTGAAACCAAGCACACCATTGTTTTTCTTGTGACATTACCAATAAGTTTGATGTGTCACATGGCCCTCTTCCTATTGAAAAAAACAAAAGTTGTATCCAAGATGGCCGACTTCTAAATGGCCACCATGGTCACCACCCATCTTGAGGAGTTTGCCCCCTCACATATACTAATGTGCCACAAACAGGACTTTAATATCACCAACCATTCCCATTTTATTACGGTGTAAATGGCCCACCCTGTATATTTAATATAATATAACGTTCATTATTTTGAATATAGCCCTATTTGGACTCAAACTGATGACAAAACAGGGAATGGTTTCGAGTGGGGCTAACTTGTGATTAACTAGCGAATAGGGATGGGTATTGATAAGATTTTAACGATTCCGATTCCATTTTCGATTCTGTTTAACGATTCGATTCTTTATCGATTCTCTTATCGATTCTTGTTTTTAAAAAGGAGAACACTAAGGTCGATTAGCTTAGAACTGTTTTATATCTTCTCTTTCAACAAGATAGAAATTTAGGAGTAACATGGCCTTACAAACCCAACAGTGAGATCTTAAGAGATCCACAGCCTACGGCTCTTCAATGGGGTGTCACAGGGTCCCCGGGGAAAATTGTAAACGTAAAATAATAAAATAAATATTCTTCTGTAGCAATAACAAAGTATAACATAAATTATTCTGTAGCAATTACACAAGAATATCCAGTAATAATATCCTGCCTACAATTAAACACACTCACTTACCATCTGCTGTGGCAAATGGCTGCAAGGTTTTGACCACAAACTAGTCACTGCTCGGTGACATTCGGGCCTGAAAAGAGACGCTACCGGTGGACTGCAGCGACAACTGCCAGCGAGCGCCAGCCAGACTCTGTCTGTCTCTCTCATCACAGTCACCTAAATGCACAGTAATGGCAGGTTTTGTAATAAAGCAGATCGCGCTAACATAATATGCACTGTTAGTTGATTATTTACCTGCCGCATTAACGGGAGATGACGTGCAAACGTTACCGCTGCTGCTGCTGGGTTGAGATTCACGAGTCCGGAGCGGAATTAAAGACATTCATTTAAGTTCATCGCGTGTTTTGTGAGCAAATGCTTTTGCATATTCGTAGTGTTTCCTCCCTTAATGAAATATCTACTTTGCAAGTATTGCAAGTTGCCCTGTTGTCATCCGTTCTCGTAAAGTATAAACAAACTTTTACGCGTTTGAGCCGCTTAGGCGCCGTGTTTCCTGCCAGGTACGCTCCGACGCTCCGCAACGTGGTGACGTCATTCGGGGCGACTGGAATCGATAAGGGAATCGTTTGCAAAAATGGCAAACGATTCCAAGGAATTGAAACAGTGGGAACCGGTTCTCAACAAGAACCGGTTTTCGATACCCATCCCTACTAGCGAACGTTTTCAGTTGGGTCCATCCCTCACGTGTGATATTTGGTTTCAAAAGAAGCGAGACGTTCAACGCTAAAATGTTCAAGTTTTTTCTTTGAAGACAAACCAGCTCAATGTATTCTCATTTTTAATTGGTCTGCCTCTGCCAAGGCAACAGGAATTGTAGGTTTGATAAGTGCTACTTGTCCGCATGTGTTTCATTTGAAGGCAGTTCAGCTCTCATAGGATACGTTGGTGAGCCACAGTGGAGCAGTGGCAGTACATAATGGAGCGTAATATGGAGTTGAAACCTGTGTGACAGCAAGCTAGATGAATACTTCCAGTGTCTGGGCATGCACAGTCTGCTCTACATTATAGACAGTTTTTCTCTCCCATCCACAACATTCCCCGATTAATGCGATTAACTCTCATTGAGATCTATGACAAGGAGACCCAAGTCCCTGAGATGTGCATGTTCCATGCACATTTTTTTTGGTCCATTCATATGTTGCATAACACGTGTGAGTTAGTGGGTCACCCTTGCTCCTCAGATATAAATAGTATCACATGGTTAATGCATTGGTGCCTTCCAGTCACTCGCTTTTCCTCTTGCTGTTCATAGGCATCAGTCAAAGGCCCCAATCGACTCTTAGTAACACATGATGCTGTATGTTTAACTCAAGTGTTTAGACAACATGCTTTATCATTTCTTCATACAACTTCACCATCAGTCTGGGACATGAGTGGATAGGTGTGTTTTCAATGGTGGTGGGGGGAGGGAACTTAATGAGAGTTCATTTAACATTAATTTGTTGTGGGATTTTTTACACTCCCTCTGATTAAAGAACACAATCAAGGCTTCTCACGAAGGGGTTTAATTTACAGCAATGAAGTCCTTAACTGTGAGGTGAAACAAAAGCTTTAGCTCATGTTTGTTCATTCTCACTGTAAGAGGGATCCCTGTGACTAGTTTAAGGACAGAAGCTTGATGACCTGAAGAGGCTGAATATTTGGAAAGATAGCAATGGTGGTCTGAAACTAGAAACCAGGCTTTACAATATTCTCATAAATATGTGCCAAAAGTATTTGCTCATGTGCCTTCACATGCATATATCCAATTTTAAATCCTTAGCATTTAATATGATGTCAACCCACCCTTTGCAGCTCTTCAGCTCTCCTGGGAAAGCTTTCCACAAGGTTTGGGAGTGTGTTTCTGGGACCATTCTTCTAGATGCACATTTGTGAGGCTCGCAGTCTCTGTTCTAATTCATCCAAAGGTCTTCTATCTGTTTGTGGTCAGGACTCTGCGCATGCCCAGCCCCTGAAATACAAGCCACCCCATAATCCCCCATCCACCAAACTTTACTCCTGGCACAGTGCAGTCAGACAAGTATCATTTCCCTAGCAACCATCAGACCTAGACTTGTCCATTGGATTGCCACACAGAGAAGCGTGATTCGTCACTCCAGAAAACTCGTCTCCACCGCTCTAGAGTCCAGTGGCGGAGTGCTTTACAACACCATTGTGCTTGGTGATATTGGGCTTGAATGGAGCTCCTTGGCCATTGTAATCCATTCCAATGAAGCTCTCTACACACTGTTTTTGAGCTAATCTGAAGGCCAAATGAAGTGTGGAGGTGTGCACCAATTGACTCTGCAGAAAGCTGCTAACCTCTACGCACTATGCACCTCAGCATCCACTGACCCTGCTCTGTGATTTTACATGGTGAATCTCTTCACCGCTTAGTTGTTCCCAGTTGCTTCCACTTTGTTAAGTGGCATCCTATCATGGTACCACTGTGGAATTCACTGAGCTTGTGAGAGGGACCCATTCTTTCACAAATGTTTGTAGAAGCAGTCTGCATGTCTACGTTCTTGATTTTACACACTTGGGGCCATGGAAGTGAATGGAACACCTGAATACTTTTGAATACTTTTGGCAATATAGTGCATTTATATATATGAGTGATGTGATCAAGATGAGTGCAAATATACACACAAGTCTGACAGCAGCATTCAAAGATCCACAGGTGATTTCAGGTCTTCAAACACAAGCAGATACACACAAGCCAAACTGAGGTTTGCTGCCCTCCTGACTCATGACCTAATTAAGATTGACTTGGACAGCCCTCCAAAAGGCCCCTAGAGTCAGAGCAGAGCTAAAGCATTTAGCCCATGCAAAAGCACAGCGCCAGGTGCAGCAGAGCATTTTGTTTTGGCACTGGATGTATGCACTGCATGACTTTTCTATGATTTTTCCTCTGTTCGCCATAATAAACTATGATTACACTCATAGGTCAAAGCGGCACTGCAGGAGCTCACCACCTCGCACTCGCTGCAAACCTCTGAGAGAACCAAGGTTTAACATCAGTGTGCATCACGCCGCTCATTGACCGCAGCGATGAGATCGGAGGCTTTGAAAGCACACGGCACACGACTCTGAAGCACTACCTTGAAGCAGGCTACCAGGCAATTGTTGCTATGCTACCACAGAAAGCCCAATCAAAGTGCAGTGTGTTGCTCATTGAGGCTGAACTGCACCGCAGTGTTCCAAATACTTGTGAGGAGCGCTGTTTACACTCAAACCGTGGATTGCACACAAGAAAGAAAGAAATGCGCGTTAATGCTTGCGTTCTGTCCGCCTCGGGTTACTGCAGGGGAGAAAGGAAAAAAAATACATGTAAACAAGTCAGACAGATGCATCACATGAATAATCCACCTCTGCTCAGATAAAGTATGAACTGCAGGATGCTAAGTGGAAATCCTGCTTGTGATTCGTGACCTCAGACTGGCGTGAATGGCATCTGTTGGTGATTATTAAACACGCTCATCAAAAGTGAACACACTGGGTGTTCCACACACGGCTCGATTTGTTTATTTCTGATGTTTGGTGAGCTCACAGCAGCATATTCCAACATAACTGGAAATTAACAGATATGTTCTGATTGGCCATAAAAACAAGATAGCCTGAAGGAAATGAGCTAAAATGTAGTATGTATCTTCTTCTTTTTTTTTTAAAGATAAAAAATGATGACATGTGGCACTTGTCCTCGGGGAGGGGGTGGGGGAGTTGAATAATTAATGAGATTAAGCAAAGGTTACATGTATCATCATAATTGTAAAATAATCCCCCTCACCCACCCACCCCGTGTGTTTCTGTGCAGCGTCCGCAGGAGGCCGGCAGCTTTAACACACTCTTACCTGTTCATTCTTTGAAGTGACAAAACTAAAGGCTCGCAACCCCTGCAGGCGACACACAACTAACTGACCTGAAACGCTCATCTGTCCTCCACACACCAGACGAGTGCACATCTCAAGCAGTCACATGGCACGCCAGCTCCAAAATTAGCATGGGCGAGGCGCAACACTTGATGCTAAATAGCTATTGATGGAGGAGAAGCACTAATAGGAATCTGTAATTCTGTCCCTTACCTCACCCGTGTCCCTCTGCAGCCCTCAGTGCATTTCACTTTATAGCACTTTTTTTTGGGGTGGGGGGGGTCATATTTAAGCAGACCTTTGTGGCCTTTTATTGATACAATCACAATGAATAATTAAGTGTTTGTAAAGGTCTGGCATCAGGTTAATCTTCTTCAATGGTCTATCAATATCAAAGTAGCATGTCTGTAATGCCTACAACACCCAATGAAGTCTTTAGCAGGCTCAGTCTTTGTCTTAGTGTTAGAGTAAGCGGATGTAACAGTTTCTAAGGACATGCTGTTGGCATGCACGTGCCATATATATATTTCTCCTTCTGGACTTCAGCATGCCACTGATTTATCTTTTATCAAACGCAGCCTTACTATGTTTCTCTGAGGATGGCTTCAAGCCGCAAAGGGTTATTCTGCTATCCATCTGGCAAAGGGTAGCTCATGTGATGCCCTTATTTGCATTCAAAGTGTCATCACTTCAGTTTTCCTTACATTCAAATGTCAGAGCCTGTTGCAACACAGCCTTTGGTGTCTGGATAACACAGAACAATGGATGTCAATACTAAAGCAGACATGGATTCTCCACTATATACTAAAAAAAAATGCGTTGCACTTCATAAATAGTAGGTTTTGTCAAAAATAGCACTGTAGCATCCCCCCCACACCCCCCATCTGTATTCTACGTGGGATTTCTACATGGAACTCCTGCGAGAAAGGGTTAATGAATTCCTCACACAGATAGATATTGCCATGGAAACAGCTGCGTGACTGCTTGCAGCTTGTATACACACAGGAGGAAAAAAAAAAAACAGTGGTGCCAAAGGTATTTTGAAATTCAGCGAACAGAGGCTTTCCAGTGCACACAACTGCATTTAAAGATTTTTGATTTTTGATTATTATTATTATTTTTTTAACAAGCAACTGTGAGTGAGAAGTAGCCACTTTGTAACCCCCACCCCCGCCTCCTCCCTCCATCTCCTGCTCTCCGTCTTCCAAATTCAAAGAAATGTGATTGACACTGGAGATGCATTTGCAGCAGCCGTGGAGCTGATGCATTCAACAACGACAACAAAAAACACACGCGTGAGGTCTGGATATGGTAGATGGGAAATAATACTGTGCCATGTCATTTTGCTTGCAATAACAAAGTAAATGCGTGCAGAGCAGACACTCAAACACACACATATGCACACACACTAATACAATTCCAGCAGAAAATAATTAATTTACAATATGAAATAGACCTTAAATAATGTGCCTCGCAGCTGAGCTGAAAAAGAAGGAATGGATTGAAAATCAATCAAAGCCACCTGCGCGCACACACAGACACACACACACACACTGCATTTGTACACGCAATAATTATTTGTCCCTTAAGATTATACAGTCCTGCTCATGTTTTTGAAAATGGGCGGCACGGCACGCTGTGTGCTGGTGGGAAAACCTAATCCATCTCAGCACAAAAACATGCTCTTTTAGTGCCATTAGCCATCCTCCCAATACTGAGTCAATAGTCTCCATCCAAATGGACTTTTATGCTTGAGTCTGCAAATATGACTCTATAGGTCGGCTTCTGCAGGCATTCACCACTGGCACTCAGTTCCCGGGGCAAAATAACTGTGTTTAGATTCATAAATATTTTCAGACGCATTGAAAAAGCTTTTAAGTCCATAGAGAGGAGTTAGCATAGTGATGTGAGGTGCTGTAGGTGCAGGCAGCACAGAGCGGTGTGTCGGTACACAAGCAAACAAAGAGATAGAAAATATAAACAGGGACAAGTAGTGACACTAAAGGTGGATAAGCCTGCTTTGCAACTTGCTGCTTCTTGTCCGTTTTGGACCCGGTCCTCGTGCACTTTGGAGTCTCCCTGGAACCGAAGGACATTCCATCAGCATGCGTCTCATCCATTACACAGGACGTGTGTAGCATGCTCCATTTATTTATGTGCTTTTTTTTAGAAACACACTCAACTTTCTTCATGCTTTGCAACCACATAACTCACCAGGGCTATAAGAAAAACCGTGCCGTTCAATACTGCAAATTTTGGTATCGATCCCAGGGCCAGTACTGCCGATACCAATATCGATACCGATACTTATACTAACCTATAAAGCAGCTTTTGTAGTGGAGAGTGGTGTGTCGTGATTTATTGAGATGAATCATCATTAATTTGCTATTTCTGAACACATTTTAATGAGCACTAAATGCCCATTATTTTTAATTTCCACAGTAATGTACAACAAAACACACCTTTCAGCTTTTTACACATTTTGAAACTGGGTTTTTTTGACGAAATGAAATGTAAATGTGCCTGTCTCTAAACTTTTGTTGTTTAAAGTCAACACAAAAATGTTCAGACGTTTTTCATAATGCATGTGTGAGGTATATATATTTTTTATTTCCAAGGAAAAAATTTATATAACACAAGTCAGAGGGCTACATACTGAACCTAGAGAATAGAAACAAAGTATCGATGCTAACACGCTCCTATCGATCCGTTACCAATACCAACACCGACATCGCTACTATCAATATTTGGATCGATCTGCCCACCTCTAAAGACAATGAGTGTAGAAACCACTTGTGTTAAAATGAATTCAGTCAGCCACAGCTTACATCACACCTTTACGTTCATTTAACCAAAAATGAGTCATTTCCAGAAGTCAGCACAACCTCAGCTGTAGTTATTCAGTAAATGTCACAGGTTGGGGATCACACGGGACCAGGCCAGTGCAAGTTTCTTGCTTTTTTTAAAACCACATTCATCCAGGTTAATTAAAAAGTGATGGACTTCAGCTACCTCTCCATCTCGTCACACAGCAGCATGAACTGTGGTCAAGCATAATTACACAGCTGTAAGGAGATCATAATTGGATAATATTTTTTAGTAATTCCTTTTGGGATCTGATCCTCCTGTGGGAATTTTTAATTGATGAGATAGCTCACAGCTGCCAGAAGTTACAAGATTAGGTGACTATCATAGCTTATCACACAGACACGGAGAAGCAGGCTAAGTCATAAAGCAAATTAGTCAGAGGCTCGGTGACTTTGTCGGGTAGGTATGTGAAGAGATATTATCTTTTTTGCTAAATGAGCTGTGAATGGACGCTATCATTTTTTTATAGCTTGACATGGCATGGCAGCTTGACATAAAGACATTTAAAGTAGACATTTGTAGGTCTTTTCAGTCAATAAATCAAATATAATCCTATTTAAATTAGGAAAAGGGGATCTGTAGCACAGTAAGAGTAATGAGGAGAATCAATATAAACACAAAGGGATTTAGTTATTTCCTTTTGTACTGCCTGTTTCCCAGATGTTTTTTTTTTTTTTAAGAAATAGACTTATTCACTTTCTTGCTCAGTGAGTTCAGTAAGAAGACTGATGCAAGTGTCAAGTCTGTACAGCAGATATTAAGATACAGTGAGACGCTGATTAGCTGATCTTAGCATCTCCACTGGAGATAAGAAAGCAGTCAGTTGGATTTGTGTGTAGGTAACAAATTTGCCGGCAGCGTCTGCAGCGCTAATTAGCTAACATGTAGGCACTTCTTATCCCAAACAAAAAAAGAAAACATTAGAATAGACTGCTTTTACATGACATCATACACAAAGGCTACTATGGGAAGTCACTGCCTCGGACAAAGACATAGTCTGACACATAAAACACGTAAAACGTAACACATATTCCTAGAGCCTTAGTCACACAGGGCCAGAGATCAGTCACAAGGAAACAAAAACTGCATTCCCAGACCAATTGGTGAGTGACTGCTGGTTGTCGCTTGGTGAAATCATTCACAAAGCGTGTGTCACACAAAAAGCCTCCTTGTAATTGCTTTGGTAACCAGCAGATTGTGGGGCTTGTTGATTCCTTGCATGGAAAACGCTGACTTGTTAGGAACAACTTACCAGTTACTAGCTGACTCGTAGTGAAAGTGTGAAAAGTTTAATGTTCCCGTTTTTAATCTGAAGATGAATAGTTCAGTTTGAAGTTTCAGTACTAACTGGCTAGTTAGTGAGTTTTTGGCAAAAGGTCACCATCTTCAATAAAAACTATGATTGACTGAGGAAATCTGCTTTGGGCCAAAGCAATGACAAGGAGGTTTTTGGCAAAGCACCTACTTTGTGAATGATTTGCTTGGAAATCAAGCAAAGTTGGTTGCGAGTTGGTCGCCAATCAGTCTAGGCCTGTGTGATGGAGGCCCAAGACGTCAAACAATTATTTAAGAGAAAGTGGAGGTTCATAGAGTACACATTAGTTACTTGAAGGACACCTTGTGACTGACAGAACTGACAGAACTTTGTCTGCAGAACTTTGTAGAAAAGAACTTGACAGATTTTCATGGAGGTTACTGGAGAGGTGGTGCATAGTCAAAGAAAACACCCTTCCTTTACAATTTGAGCTATACAACATTTTTCTAAAGTAATGCACAGTTGAATCAGTTTCTAAGCTGTAGATTTTAAACAAAGTTTAAAAATAAAGTGAGGTCTATACCATGGTGATGTACTAACCATCAGGGGTACAGCAAGAAAGATTATCCTTATTGAATCATCCTAATAGCTTTGGAAATATTGTAGTACTTTGTATAGTTTTATTTTCATATAACATATCACAATAATCTATCAGTGAGTGCTCTTCTAGAGTCAATGCGTTTTCTAATTCATCATTCATAAGAGTTACAATGATAAATTTATTGATCTTAAAGAAAAAATCTTCTCTTAATATTCACCCTTGAAACAGTTGCCATTATTAAGAATTTAGAGCTCTTAACTGTAGCCTCAAACTACAAAGAATGAAAAAAATAAAAATCATAGTTTTTTGCAGCTTGTTGTGATGTATCTCAGCACTTTTCAGCTGGCAGGTGGTTCTCACAAATGCTGTCAAGTCACAAGTCTCCATCATCCATCCACACCTCCAGAATCATGACTAAGACCAGTTGTAACTGACATAAAGTGACATTTTAAGAATTCCTAATTATTTCCAAGACACTTGTGCCAACTGGAAGTGGGGTTGTCAAAGAAAAGTATAGAGTAATGATAAGTAACAGAAACTTGAAGGTAATATCGCAAGGAGCTTTTTTGGTATGAGAACAAAATGTCTTGTGATGCGAGTCGGTCTTACGGCTCTGTCCTCCAGCTTGAAGCAGGTGAAGCTGGAAGTAAGGAGAAGCGAGGGAATGTCTTGAGGTTCCACTGAACAGAGAGGAAATTTGTATCTGTTAAGCTGCGTTGATTCATTGGAATTGATCGATCAACCCATCCCAGATATATTGTGGTCATTTTGTACGCCGGGGCAGTAAAATCTTACTTATTACCCCGTTACAGTAATGTGCAGCCGTTATTTATTGCATGCATTATTTAGCCTGATTCACTTTTAAATCACTTCCTGTTGTATTTCCCGAACTTTAACCTGTGTTTCAACCACAATCCTTTCACAATACATACCTGCCTACTGGGCACACAATTATTAATCAGGGTACTTTTCAATAAAAATATGTTCCAAAATTTAAAAAGAAGAAGAAAAATGCTAAATAAAATAGTGGTGTCCAGGTTGGGGACCCGCTGGGTACCGGTCCGTGAGTCGTTTGGTACTGGGCTGCAAGAGTTGAGGCTCGGGTGTAAAGTTTTTTGTTTTTCAGGGTTTTTGTCGTTAACTCGGTTTCCCTGGGTGTTTTCCTGTGTTGTAGTTGTGTGTCTTATTTTGTAAGAAATATTTACGCGTCACCATAGCGTCCAGAGAGCACTAAGGGGCAGAGAGGAGGATGTTACTCTCAGTGTTGTTGGCGCATTTCGGGAGGACACTGCTAATAAAGTTACACAATTACACACTGAAGTCATGTTTATTATTATATTTACAAAATACCACCATATTTGTCTTGGTCGTATCATTTTATTTTGTTGTATCTATCCACAACACCTTAAAGGCCGGTCCGTGACAATATTGTCTGACATTAAACCGGGCTGTGGAGCAAAAAAGGTTGGTGACCGCTGCTATAAAGGACAAATACAAAAATCCATGCGTGTCAACTTAATATTTTAATTATTTAATATTTTCATTTAAAATCAGAAAGAAAAAACACATTATTTTCTCCTAGCAGCTTACATGGATGAAACATTGTCAGTAAAGTCCAGATTTAAGACAATCTAATTACCTCACATCAGTCAGTCAGTGCCAGCCTGTGGAAATGTTATATCAGGCTCACCGTGTAATCTGACTTATTCCACTCTTGCAACCCACCTCTACCCTTTCATGTGCTATCTGGCTTAGTTTCGCATTTGTTGTCACTGACTTATATTAATGAATGACTATAAAAACAATAAATTTAACCAGTTTATCATAACGTATGGTGAAGTTGTATTAGGGGTCAAAAGCCAGAAAGTTTTGGAACCATTAAACTATTGCACCCTGGTAACTCTTTTTCCATTGTGCCTTTAGTGGCATCACGTTATTCAATGAAAAGTGAGATAGTTGTGTTATTTTACTCTATAGTAATCCAAAGCACATGCCATGGTTCGGGGCATGTCTTCAGACACAGCTGCTTGCTGACCTTCAAACCCTTGCCTAAACCCAAACAGCTATTCACAGCTAATCTGTCAACATGCGCATTTCTGTCAACATGTCCACTTCTGTTGACACACCTACCAGTTTCTGTCAGAATCTCCACATTTCAGAGCTTCACAAAGCTGTTACTATCCACTGAAGATAACACGGATAAACACTGCTCTGAGCAGGGCTGGATTGAGACAAAGAAATTGCCCCTGGCATGCATACACATTTCATTTTGTTTGATTATAGATAGTGAAACAGGATTTAATCAGGTTGATCGAGTTGTTGTTGTGTTATTTCTTACTTGCACTGCAGTACGTGACAATAATTAAAAGCTACACTTAAACTATTAACAGTGGTTCATGGTCAAAGTAGCCATTCATTTGACCTAAATCTTTGAATCTCTCCCTTCCTAATTATGTCTCTCCATCTATTTTCTTACATTAACTTCATCTTCCTCTGTTTCTTCCTCACTTCTCCACAGCTGGTGCTAGCAGCAGCAGTAGCCTCCTGTGACTGTGAGGCCTGGGTACTAGTTGTTGCTGGTACTAGTTAATTTGACACATTTTGCTGCATCTCTTTTCAGTTTCTTTTAATTTTTTTCTCTTTGTTTTTTTAGCTCCACCTTTTCGCCACTTCTTCCCCAAGAAACTTTTTCTACAAGCTGCGTGAGCTCACATTGAAGGTAGGGGAGAGGCCGGTCGCATTCAGAGATTTGATTGGGAAATCCTGTGTCAGTAATGAAAATGAATCAAAATTAGTCACTCCAGCCGGCCCATCGGCCCAATAGTACACTGGCCCACTGTGAAAATGCCCGGTATGCCAGATTATCGGTCCAGCTCTGGCTCTGAGGTTCCTTTCCAAAGAAAGGAATCTGTGTTTAAAACAAAGGTACACACCATATATTTTCAGTCCCCTTTTCACTAACACTGCCAGAACCTAAAACATCACTGGCCACTTAAAAATGTAATTTTTATTTTATTACTTCAGCTCTTTTAAAAGGCTTCATCCTTGCCAGGGTGATCATAGCCAAAGCTATTGGCCGCATGTCAGCCTAAAGAACAACCTCTGTCCTCTCATACTTCTTTGGCACGGCTGGTTGCATGATTGGTGCACATTTCCCTTCTCAGTTACAATTATTCCCATTGCCCTGCCTTTGCCAGCAAGCTAAACCCATCCTTGGGTACTCCCAAGAATGCAGTTAAGCTATCCTTGGCTAAAATCTTGACAAGATTGAGACTGGGTTTTTCTCACAGAAATCATGCAAGGCACTCCAAAGCCAACCATTTGGTTGCACACAAAGCTATGAATCTGTAAAGTCCTTTGTAACTCCTCAGAAATTTTGACATCACACTAAAACATACAGTTTATACAACATGAATATTTTATATTGCTCATCTAAACATCATTTAGTCTTGTACTTTTCACATATTCTTTAAGGATATTCAGTATATTAGAATGAATCATGTTGAAATTTATTAGTCCTTTATTTATTCAGGTAAAAATCTCATTGAGATTTAAAATCTCATTTCCAAGAGAGACCTGGCAGAAATGATAGAAAGTGTGGTTTTCTCTCGAAGCTCTGCCTCCTGGAAAGGCATTTTGGAGGGAAAACAATTGTTCTGTCTTTTATTTTGTCTCCCACTTTGGAAACCTTACTGTGGGCCTGAAGTTCTACACTCTGTATACCAGTGAGAGAGTGTGGACCATGTGAGACACTGTAGTTAGCATTGCATGGACCATGGCCTTTCTTTCATTTTGTGAAATTGATTAATATAATACTAAAACTGGAGCCTGTTAAGATCCCTGTTGGCATGTGATAGAAACATTACTTCTCACACTCAACAGAAAGTCACTTGCTTCTTACTAGGATGGACCTACATTTTTCACTGGTTACCCACACGGACACTGGTCGACTGGAATTAATGACAATAGTTATGCGATGTTGGTTCCGATGGACCTGATTGAATTGTTGGATTGTTCCTCCAGAGTTATTTCTACTTAAATGCTGTTCTGTGCAGTAGTGCTGTGCAATACTGCAAATTTCAGTATTGATTTGATATCAAGTAAATACTGGGCCAGTACTGAACTTATAAAGGCAGCATATGTAGGGGAGAGATGGAGAAATGTGTCATGATTTATGATAAAAATCTGAACACATTTAAAAGACCACTAAATCACTGTGATTTTTGTTTTCCAAAATAATTAGCACAATCACCTTTAAGCTTTTCACAATTTGATTTTTTTTTTTTTTGACAGAAATATGCTGTAAGTATTTGTAGTTTTGCAAATTTGTTTTTCAGTGCTGTGATATATCAGGTTTTACATGCATATTGTGTTGATTGAAAGTCCAGTAAGTCTCATTTTGTAATTGTGAAATACTGACAGAATACAGAATTATGGTTAATAAAGTTTCATGTGCATGAAATATTTAAGTGAGAGGGAAAAGACAAATTATGTTGGCTCACCACATTCCGACAGTCTGGGAATCATGTACACATTAAAGTCAAGTAAATTCAAAAGACTTTTTCCACACACTATAAAGCAAGGCAGAGCAATGAGCTTAGCTACTGCAGTGTAAGCTTCAGACTGTTCTACATTATGTTACAATATGACCCGTACCAAAAGTTGGCCACAGGAGAGGAAAAGCAAGCTCTGGGTGGTCACCGCAGCCCGGAACCTGTTTAATGCAATCATAGTTAATGGGTTAGGGAGTATTAGAGATCAACAGTGGGCCATTGTGACAGATGGCATATGCATAATGACCCACGATAACCGCTATCATCATGTCTTGTAGAGTGCACTATATTGGAGAGAACTACTCAGCCAAGCCATGGAAAAAGTCCAAAACAAATATGACAGCCCAGGGCCGCCATGTCCAGGTTGGCTGTTAAATAAAGCACTATCAAAAACATAGCTGCCTGTCCTCTGCAGTCACTGCCCGAACAATGATAGCCTCTGCATGTGTCCCTAAACGGACAAGCCTGCAGGACTTTCCCAGCTATCCGTGGCTGCCAACCAAGCTAATAACCAGCCGACAATTTCAAGATATGGTGGTATATCACTTTATACCAACAAAACTGACTGTTTTTACTAACCTATAACTGGAACTTAGCACATAAACCTGCAACATTACGAGAAGACTGGCGCCAAATTGTTATTCATCTGTTGTGAATGCGTCAATACATTGTAAAGTGTATTTGCAAACTATCCTAACCTGCACAAGTCTGAATGTTTGACCAAAATATTTAACCATTTCTTTTTCTGAAAATAAAGAACTTCTTTATGCTTAAAAGCACAAAACGGGCATCTGTGCCAGGATCTGCAACTACCTATGGATATAAAATGCTCCATCTGGGATGATATTATCTCAAGCAGGTTAAAAGGGTTCTGTTACTGTATTCCACAAAAGTCTGAATTTCATGCTTGTTTGGTATGTGATTTAATCATCAGGAAGGAAGGGCTCCACTGCTGGACAAACAGGGGGTAAGATACATTCTGTGCTAGTCTTCCATCAAATGTTTTCAAAAACTTTTCTGTGTGGATCTCTGAAAGATCAAATTCCAATTAAAAAACAGATAAAAACATCAAATATTTGATTCAAGGTGTAATGACTAATCATATTTCTTAAATCAATCATTTACAACTAAATGCTGCCTGTTCTGTCTCCATGAAAAAAAACACAACATCACTTTTGTTTTCACATAGTTTACTCTGTGGTTTCCATTGAAGCCCACTAAACCATCATCCACTGTCCAGGTCTAGCTGTGTATGCCTTTAATGCACACCTGTAACATATCCGGCCATCGCAATCCCAAAAGACCTGCGTTTTGTACAAAATGTAAATAAAAAAAGAATGCAATGATTTATAAATAATTTAAACCCTTCATTAGACAACTTTTTCAAACTTTATTTGCAAATCAGCAGTTAAGAACAACAAGCATGATTAGAAATCCTTTTACTATCCCCTGACCTTCTTCTTGTCAGCAGTCTAACATTGCTCAAGCAAGTACTACACAAAGTGTGACTGGTTGGCACCCATATGATTCAGATCAGTGTGCAAGCCAAACCACTAAAGGACATCATCTGGCTCATCAATTTGCACTCCAACTATCCAGATCCAAATCTACCCTGGCATAATTGGATGATAGAAATTGTAGTAAAACAACTAAGGCCACCATTGTCTGCCCATCTGACAATGTGCTATGCTTAGAGCCTTCATGTGACACCAACACACACATAGCTGCAGTGGCATATTGCCACTTTCGATTCTGCTGTTGACACTTTTTCATAGATTTCTTCTCTTTCTCTTCATCTGCATGTATACTGAATTGGATACTGTCACTGTTGCTATTGCTTTGCTGCTGTAATAGATTTAGGTATTAGCTTAGAGACACTGTGGGTGGCGCAGAGTAAGCTATAGTATATTGTTAATATCTATAAGCTCTGGTAATTTTTTAAAAAAGGAAGAAAGTCAAAAGTAATTATCAGCCACTAAGCTGTTTATGCCTCATTACTCATGCTGATTGTAATTGCATCAATACAAACAGACATAACAATATACCTATTGGTAATGATATTGATTAACAGAATTAATATCATTATTTCTCTATTGTTTTGTTAAGCAAGTCTTAGTTTAACCACAAGTTTAAGTCAATACCCTCACACTCATCCTATAACACTATTTTTATTGTTTCTTCTGTCTTTATTGAATCTTCAAGTTTCAAGCTTGTCAAGCTTAGCATTAGAGCTAACATTACAGAGTCATGAAATCCTAGGTCTAATGACATCATGTGAAAAACAAAGTTTTCATAAACAGGACTCTGTGCAGTCTTCTACTTATATACACACTTTTCTATCTATTTATTCATCCATCCAATAGGGTCACTGGAGTCTACCCCAACTACCACAGAGCAAGAGTGTTTTGTCGCAGGGATTATTATCATTTTTCATTATTGTTATTATTTTAGAAATGCCCAGTTTTGTACAGTTACACAAAGATGCAGCGCGGAGTGCCCAAATACAGCCAGAAACAAATGTATTGTCCACAAGGCATCTCTGCTGGGGCATCTTGAGGTTAAATACCTTCTTTGAGTACACTTTACTTGGTGGCTCATGAGACATTCTCAAAAGCATCGGTTGGGGCGTATAAGTGCACAGGAACGTGCTGCTTTTTCTGGAGTATGTTTTACTTAATATCCAACATTCCTTTTCATTTGTATCAGGTTTCCTTCTGGCTCCTACTTTTCTAGATTCCTGTAGACTTTAGCGTGGCCCTGGTGTTCCAAATCATAACAGGAACAGCTGCGGAGCCCACACTAGGGGAAAGAAGGTGTGTGCATATGTGTTTGCATGTGTGTGTCTCTGTCCGTGCGCATTTGTGTGTTTGTGTGGTGTAGTTTCACCTAAGGGACTTGAGCTATCTCAAAGCAGCTGTGCTACTCTTTCAGAGAGGTGGCCTCACATAGATGGGAACAAATTAATCAGGTATAAGTAGCACATATTAGTGTGATATGGCAGTTCATCATGGGCCGAATTTTTTTTTTTTTTAAAGGGAGACACACTTGTCATCACGTCAAATCTGATTCTAAATGCATAAATTGATTAAAACTGTGTAAATATTCATATAGCAAGCATCAGACTCAGTTGGTTATGAAATGATTTATGCCATCATTAAGAACACGTTGCACAGGCCTATGCTACAATCACAGTCAGTATTACAAATAAGCACATGACTGACTGACTTGTTTTCTCTCCCTCTCTCTGTCTGAGATGGTCAGTGCTGAATTAAGCGCACTTGAAGCCTGATTATGCATTCTTCCGTAATGCAGCCTTCAGTGGCCACTAATTTAGAAACAGAATCTTCCCCAGGGCTTCTCTCTGCTTTGCTTGGTATATAGGGATTCACGTATAGATGATTCACCTCTTATTCCCAAAATAAAGGGAACTGTGAAGTCACGGGCAGGTCCTACTGGGTCAGGGTTTGAACCGCCATATTTCCCCTGGCAGGCCATGCTTTCACACTAAACCAATCCAGAAAAGTAGCGGCCATTACTGCAGGCAAGCCGAGGCCTTCTCTTGCGGTGTCAAACCAAATGCAAACTAATCTGTCAACCTAAATGTGCACGGCTCAGTATTCTGCATGTCTAAGAGACCCGAGGGAAGAAACTCATATACTGTACAGTATCAAGCAAAGACGAAACCAGAGCCAACTACAGGGCCTGGAAAGCAAATACAAGTTTGTGCGAGGGAGAAAAGAGACTTGGAGTTCGTGCATCAAAATATTCAAATAAACACCGCAACTTAAAATTTGTGCCTTATGTCTCTCACTGTTTCAATGCGTGACATATGACCAGCATCACCTGTCCCCTGAGTATCCCATGCCTATTTATGTGTGAAGATCCAGTGTAGGTGTGTGAAATGTGCCACATTTGTGCCTTCTGATCTCATCTGACAGAGCTGAGAAAAAATGGTGGCGACAAAACAGTGCTGATTCGTGCAGATGCGAACAGTCCTATGGGAGCCCTTTTGCACACGCGCTTCATTGATTTCCCAACTGATGGTAACTGTGGAAGCAGAGGTCAGACCCTAATGCCCTTGCAAAGATATTCACCCTCTTAGGAGGATAAGATGTACCCAGTTAGCAGGCAACCGAGTTTAATATCAGATTGTCCGCAGTGTCAGCCCTCATGCTCTCTATGCTGCAGCTTCATCAAATGATAAACAGCCTTAAGAGTGAAGAGGAAGTCAGATGGATGGCTACACTGAAATTCCAATAACTAACCTCTGAAATCCTGTGGTTGATCCAGGAAAAGCTATAGGTTTCTCTCGGAAGCCACTGCATCATTCGTCCCACACTATCAACCCAGAAGCGGCGTGCAACTGTCTCCCTGCATATTTATCATGCCATTAGCAGTGAAGGATAAGAAAGCCCAGCCAGGGACTGAAAAAGAAGGATGAAAAAAACCCATATAATTTTAATGGCACTTGGATTTAACTTACATTGTCCATATTAAAATATCAAGTGCTGTTCTCTGGACCTGGAGTTTTCCATCATTTTTTGTCAAGATGTATTAAAATCTAACAATGTAATGTTTTTAAATTCTCCATTCAGCAATTCTTCTTTCATTCCGAGAATACTATATAAGCAGATGAAAAATTATATAGCATATTACTTAAAACAAAAGATACCTGAGATGTACAATATAGAAGGTAATAAATTATGTAATATCAGAACATTTTATCATAATTTCTGCTTCGAAGGACTGTTTCTGTTTGACCAAAAAAACCCAAAAACAAGTAAACTGCTGACATCCCTTTTCTGTTCTGCTGCTAAATGTGCTCTTTGTGCAATCAGAACTCGAAAGACAAGATTGATTGATGAATGTACCTCCTTCTGCCCTGCAGTATTGATAGACCACTCGTCACACCATATCTCATCGCTGGTATTGATCGTGCTGTATTTGAGGGTGGGGGGCTCTGACCCCAGACACTGTTGTGGATTGCCTGACTGTCACTTCCTTCACATCAAGGGTGACACACAGCCTTCGTCCAACCCAGTCATACCCCTATAGCTCACGTTTTCTATTGTTCATGAAGAGCACTCTGACTGATTACTACCTTAAGGTGCTGTAAAAGCTATTAAATTAATGACAGAATTCCCAGAATTCCACTTGTGTTTGTACAGCAGAGTCATGGGAATACACCTGTACTAAATATTTAGCCACCAGACTAAAGGGGAACATTAGCTGGATTTGATTAATGGCTACAAGAGTCTTGGTCTTGGTGGCTCATTGCTAGCTAAACTTTAACACTGTTCTAGGCAGCACAAAAACTGGAATCCATGTCACATGCTAAATGAACACAAGTCCTTGCAACTGCATGTTATGAAGTTGTTCGGACAAATTTTGCATTTAAAACATATATGGTCCTAAAGGCAGGGGGAACTGCTGCTCTGCCATACTATACTAAAGCAGGCACATCTAATGATGCTTGCATAATAAACTTGTACTTACAGTAGTTTCTTTCCACCACATTTTTTTAAAGCAGAAGAAACAGGACAAATAAACAGCCCTTGTTTGGGTGAAAAATGGAGCAGAAGAACATATGTTGCTGCAATAAAACAAAAGTATTCTCACAAATTAAATTAGCTGTGAAATCCAAATAGACTCAGCTTGGCCGGCCTTAAGATGCACTGTCACAGATTCATTCAGATACAGGCTCTGGAAAAAAAACACCTTTAAAGACAACTATATGTGCTCTAAACACATGTAAATACGTCTATTTATATATGCCAGTGTGTGTTTACATGTGTTGGTGTGTGCTCAGCTGTTTCTGTGTGTTTTGCATAATAAAATCTGCTTGAAATATTGCAGGTTTGGACTATTTGTGCCTCCGTTCATGTTTGTGTTGGCATGTGTGGGACAGCTCTGGAAGTGTGACAGGTGAAGTCTCAACCTGGCCCCGCTGGGCCCACCTGCTCCCTGGCTGGCAGGTGACGCAGAAGGGGCTGACTGTTGCTATAGGGAACAGGCGGACCAGTGAAAGGGTTTTTTCAGAGGGCAATCTGGAGGACCATGGGTGAGCACTTAGATCCTCGGGGCTGGCATCTGCTGGCACTTGTGGACTGGCACGAAAGGAAACACATAATTAACTTCATTATCTCACCTGGCATTGTTAGTCTGGGTGCTGCTAGCATATTCTTAATGCTTTAATGGTGGCGCAGGTTGTGTTAAATGTGAGGGGGTTGCATCAGTCCTCTGTTCGCCTCCAAGGTATATTTCTGTCTCCTTCTCATGTTTGAGCGCCTCCATCAGAAGCTCCCACCCCCATTCATGTTTGTGCCATTATAGCTGATATGACTATCTCCACTTCTCTCCCTTATGTGTGTTTGTGCACCTAATGCCATGAACACACAAGCTTCTGCTGATAGCATATGTCTGCACTGCCTAGCCACGTGACAAGAAGGAATCCCACATGTGGAACTGAATGCATGTCCTGTTTTTTTTAAAGAGACAGGATGTTACAACAGCTGAAAATAGTTTTTTGAAGAGGTGACTAATAAGGGGAAAATCCATAGTGAAAAAAACGTAGATATATTTTTGTAGTGCTTAAATTACTAGAAGGTCCATCATCATACCCCCAGGTACATTTACTATGTTAAAAAGCATTGTGGACTTCACAGTGATAGATGTTTGCAATTGGTCAAATCATAAACAAGGTGGCGAGTGTTTCAAAAGACGGTGTCAGACCGCACTTATTGGCCGGGGAATGTGTCAGTGAATCTGCATTTCTCAGCAGGATCCAGTAAAAGGGTGGGGGGCTGGAGTTTGGAGGGGTGGGGCAGGGGGGTATGGGAAAACCCCCATGAACTGAACAAAACCCACAGAGATTTTCAGTCTCATGAAAGCAGGCCGCACAGTGGTAGCAAGACAAATGGCATCCAAAGTGTGTCTCATGAGTGAGGCATGGGTTAGTGCAGAATTACTCCACAACAGCACGCCCATTGGTTCAGAGAGCAAAAGACAGCTCAATCCGCTCCTGGGGGGAAGGGGCTGGTGAGAGGTGGACAGCATGGAGGATCCAAGGGAGGAAGCATGCATAGAAAAAAATAATAATTAAAAAAAAAGGACCTCCACAGATCTTCCGGTGAGGGAGCGCGCCGAAATACAGACCTGAACAAATCTGATAATAAGATAAGCGCTACAAATGTATACAACGTGGGGGGAAAAAAGAGAAAAGACTATATTAGACAATAAAAGCTTGCAATATAGTTGCCATGGAGATGAGCAAGTCTCCCAAGCCTCGTCATTTCTCTGACTCCTCCCGTGAACGCTGAGATAAAAATAGACATGGGCAGAGAACAAAGAGCTATTAAAAAAAAGAAGAAAAAGAAGACAGGAGTAGTGAAGAAGAAAGGTTGTGGGGAAAAAAAGTGGGACGTGTGTGTATAAAAGGGCATGAGTGTTTCTGTTATCTGTGTACATCTTTGACTGGTGAATGAAAACGGTGTGAAGCCACCACACGACCATGCTTTAAACAGTGGAGTGGAGTCAGTGAAAGATATAGCCAGCTTGTCTGAGCAAGAAATTCCCATCATTCCCAAATGACATCAAGAAAGCAACAATTTGCTCTTATTCTCATTCTGTACAGCGTGTCTGCATTTGTGTGTCTGTATTAGATGTGGCATTCTTTGTGTTTGTGGTGTGTGATTTCATACCACAAACCTGACGGCTTCTGAGTAGAAATGTGCTACATTAAAGACCCCATGCATATTCAATATGGCTGATTTCTGAGTGCACTGTTGAGTCTATGCTCCCATAATGCAACGCGCAAAGAAAAAAACAAGAATGAGTTAAAAAGAACAAGTGAGTGATGGTGAAAAGGTTCCTAATAATCGGTGGGTTCAAATAAAAAAAAAGGCATTTGCCACATTTGGTGTGAATTCTTCCACATGTTTGCTTTATTTTATTCTTGGACTTTGCCTTTTGCTCACTCCGTGTAATCTTTGTGTCATGCATTCGTTTTTTCTTAAGCTACTCTTTTCAAGGATGTGAAAGCCTGGTACATGACTGTAAAATTGACATCATAATTCTTTCATCCAGTCCATGCATTGCAGTTTTGTATGTGCAAATTTTGTGTAACTAGTAACCTATGAAAAGCAACAAACCTGAAATGAAAGTAGGTTTTACTTTGTTGACTCAGGGGAGAGGACAGGCCCAGAGAGAGACCCAGAGAGTGGCAGCTGGCTGTGGCTAACAGGACAACTGCTAATGGGAGACTCCATCTGCTGCTCCTGTTTTCCTGCCTGCCGCCCATCCTTGTTCCAACCTCTGGGCTTCTAGAAAATGTCCTGAGCTCCGCTGCTAACTGGCATCTCATCATATCATGACAGTATTTACCATGCACAGTGACCCTCCAACTTTTCTGGTGGATGAAAGCAAACAGCAAACGATGCGATTTGTTGAAACCAGAAATCCACAGTTTATTGTGTTATATACCAGACGGCTAACTCTGATATGCAAAGGGAGTACATTTCATATAAATAAATTCAATATGTAATGCTACCCTTGAACCATATTATGGCACCAGCAACATCCAGGCGGTGCTTTCATGTTTACATTTAGCACAAAAAAGCCTCTTTGTCCTGTAAGTTTGTTTTCTGCTTCCTATGGCTCTTTCAACAAAAAAAAACAACTATGGAGATGCCTTGGATTAATTCAATTTTCACCACATTTGTAAATAAAAGCCGATCCTTTAAAGCACAGGCACATTTTCCATCTTAGATGTGGTGCACTGCACAACAACACCCCATTCATTTGATGCTCAAGCTGACAAGTACATTATGAAGCGTCTGCGGTGATGACATGGGTATTCCATTAGGAAGTAAGGAGCGTCATGCCCCCCTTGGACCTCTCTAATTTCCAAAGTGCAACGCATCACTCTCCTCCACAGCATATATAATAGCCTCTTTTCTCCTGGTCTGGATTTATAGCCGCCACCAGTCAGTTGTCTGCATGCCAGACGCCAGAGTTATGATGATTACGTTGATGCGAGCGCCCCTGCACTTCCTCATTCCTTCACGCTCCTGCCTGGGTGAGCAACACATGGATCAAACCTGCCTTTGCAGCACCATCTGGTGACGACTGCTGAGATTCAGGGAGACTTCTCACATATGAATGAGAGAGAGGAGGGGGGGGAGCAAAGACAGAAATTCAACTGCAACTCATTTTGTGCTCCCTTCCTGTAATACCACTCTGATCCTCTGGATGGTGTCTGTAACCTGTATGCTTTCTTTCCCCCTGTAGGAGTTCAGGGATTTCATGACATGCATACAGACAACCAGCATAAGAATTCATATTGGTGCATTATTTTTAAAGCTCTCACTGTTTGCTACACACAAATGAACTCATCTGCTCCCCCCAGCTGTTAACTCTGCAGAGAATGCTAAAGAGATAAATGTGGACTTTGTTATATTTAAAGATAACGATCCTGATTTTTCCCCCCCTCTGTTAATGTTAACTGACTTTTTACTTTAGTTTTAATCTATGAAATCTATGATTTTACACACACACACACACACTACATATATATATATATATATATATATATGTGTATATATATATATATATATATATATATATATATATATATATATATATATGAGGTAGAAAAACATTTGTGACATTTTCCAGATATGATTTCTTCTTGAAATATTAAGGATTTCAGGAAGAAATCACAAAAAATAATCTTTTGATGACAGCTGCAACTCTGATGTTGGCTACTGGAATTGTGGAAGTGATTTTCTACATAGTATTTCCATGCAAACATAAAGGTTTTGTTTTTTCAGTGGAGTGGCTTGCAATTAAATCAAGTATTCCCAGGCCTGTGGAAAGCAAAGGATATGATCAGCGTGCAAGTTTAATGTTTGCCCACAGAGCTCTTCCCGAGAAAGCAGTGTTCAGACACAGTAGGGAATGGCTCATTATCAGCACATTTGTTGCGTGTGTATTTGTATGCTGTTTGTATTTTAAGGCAAGCCAAGCTATTTTTATCCAAAGACATGTGTGGCTGCTGAAGGAAAAACAATGAAAAATAATTTTTAGAAGGTGTCACTCCGAGATTATTTGTGTGATGTTAGAAGCAGGCTTTCAGTGTCACTGCAATTAAAGAGTGTACTTAATGAAGTGTTGCAGCAACAGGGTTATTATTAGATTACACAAAGGCAGGTGTATCACTTTGGTAACCTATTAACCCACAGCATGCATGCTCTGATTCTCAGTGTGTGATGGTTTTTTGCCTGATTCCTTCATGATATGAGACTCACAGGATTCAGCAACACCTACTTATTTTTATTTACAGCAAGACAAAATTAGCTTGGCTCGACATTTCTCGGTAAGACAAGGCAGAAAGGACCTTAAAGTTTGAAAAAATAAAAATGAAAAAATGTTGATTCCATTCTCAGGCATCCTCAGGGAACAGAGGCCTCGCTAAAGGCATTTTATCTGTCTTCAACGACAGATAAAAGACAATTCATTGAAATTAGATATTGATTTGCATTCAGTTGCACAATTTATCAAAGAGTATGGGGCAAATTTATAACATGGTGAACCTTTATGAAGGTTGTGCGACCTGAATAGGAGTTTATACCAAAGACTGCTGTTTTTTTGTTAGTTTGTTTTTATATACAGACTTAGGAAGGCTCCATTATTGTGTCAACTAGTAGCTTAAGTACATTTTGCTGTAGCCTGGTCAACCTGTTTTCATTCACAATGCATCCCTTTCTGAAACATTGTAATACACTGGACATTCTTTTAGCATCATTTTGATTGTGCAAGATAAGACTGACACCATGAGACCAGCGTTATCACTAGACATGCAACTTTGCTAATCATGGAAATGTTGTAGAACTTTTTTCTTTTAATGTGTGTTTAACCTCATGAAAGGCATGTATTAACCCACATAGCAAAATTGGTATGGCCTGGATCTGGCCCACACAATGTGCTTACACATGGCCCACATACCGCAAAGAATGATGGCTCTTTGGTGGCCCAGATCTGGTTTGCCAGAGGTGGCCCACACAGAGGCCAGCACAAGGCCAGTTGCAGACACACTGCTGGCCCTGTGCTGGCCCAGAACAGTTTCAGCTCTGGCCCCAGATGTCAGCCTAATGTGTACTTTAATCAAGCCATGTAATAACAACATGTGCCGGAACATAACAGTGCAAAAGTAACATGACGAAACTCTGTTTAGACAGTGAACGGACTGATTCTTATATATCACTTTTCTACTCTCCCAGATTACTCAAAGTGCTCTTTACAACATGCCACAGTCACCCAATCACACACATTTTCTAAACTGAGTGCTTCCTAACTACATTCATACAGATTCACACTCTTGACATGCAGACTGGAGGAGCCAGGGATTGAACCCCTAACCTTCCAATCAGGTGGTGACTTGCTCTACCTCCTGAGCTTCAGCCACCCAGGGGTAAACCTGAGTAAAGCCTCACCAGGTTTTGGATAAAGTGTACACTGACAAACCTGTCAAACCTGCATTTGAAACATTGGCTACCATAGCAGTATAGTATTGTAACATGGCATTTGGGTCTTCTAACTAAAATAGGAAAATAGGAACATAAATAGTGCCATCATTGCCAGACCTGGCCCACATCTGGTTGACGTACACCCTGCCATGACTCCAGTCAGTCAAAAGTGCCAGCTTTATGCCGGAACCGGGCCAGACCTGTTTTCTATGAGCCTGGGTCACATAAACCAAACCACAATCGGGCCAGATGTGGCATGCCATCACATAAACAGTGCTATCTACGCCAGGCCTGGCCCATATCTGGATGGCATACCACTTACCATGCCAGAAGTCACCAGATCCGGGCCAGACGTGTCTGCTATGTGGGAAGCTAAACCAAAATATTTTCCCAAAATCTAAAGAGAGGGGGACGTAAACCAGAATTTTGTCCTTGCCCTTGCCTGACTATATAAACCATTGCTAAACCATAAAGCAAATGCAGAGAGGTTTTACAGCAAAGTGTATATGTAATTTTATATACCACATATTTCTTTTATTCAAATCCACAAAAATAGAATACAACAAATAATTTTCCCCTCACCCCCAACCGATCGTGGCAGATGGCTTGCCTCTCCCTGAGTCTGGTTCTGCAGGAGGTTTATATAATCTTCACTAGAAATTTATTCGATGAGTTGATAAAATGTTAAAACGGCAGAAAATTAAACCTCTGATTTTAATATCAGTTGTGAGTCACAATTTTGCTCACTTTGCTTCAAGGGAAATAAATATGATTTTAAAGATTTTAAAGAAATCCACAGTAGCAGAAAAGGAGTCACGGTGGCTGGGCATTTATGGACTCGCTCTCTCATTCCAACTCCAGCACTTTAGATAGAAACACAAAAAGCTTGCAGCACCAACATTACATGTATTAGCATTTTATCCCCACAGTTGATCATGACTGCAAAGAAAGAAGAACTAAAAATTCAGCCTCATTACCAATCACACAAATACGCTCCATAGTTAAGAGCAAGAGGAAACAACTCCATCACTAGTCAGATTCACAAGAGCCCGCCCTCACCTCAGAGTACCTGATGCAACACGTGCATATCTCCCAGCTTACGTTGCAAAAAGCCACACCACAGCTTCTCTCATCACTCTAATTTCCCTTGGGCCCTTATATACAGTATATGAGGAAGTTTTTAGAGATAGGCGCAATATCCATAGATGAAGTATCCAGATGTGTCTACTCTCTTACATGTGTGATAAAAGCCCGACCTTTCTACCATTTGATATTACGAGGTGCCGCCTTAGTTCATCGGACTGTTATGAGGGCAAGTCATTCAGAGTGCACTTTATACACTCTGTCTTTACAGAGGACACATGCTATTTAGAATCCGCACATAAACCTGTCACTCTCTCTGGAGACCTGCTCATGGTGGGCGGTTTCATTATCTCTGGTGCTTTTTGCACGCTAGCACTAGGGTGGTCCTCCATATTTTGTCCTGTTAGACTGCATATGGCACTCTAATCAGCTAAAGGGGTACATGATTTACATTTACGTCAATTCCTCCCTCATGTATCAGCACTCCAGACATAGCCAAGGTCACTTTGCACCCAAATCCAACAGATTGCCAGTTCAGTCTTAGTTATTAGAGTTGTTGTTAATATTTGGTGCTCTTCTGTTCGCCCCTTTCTGTCTTAAACTGAAATGCGATTCATAATGTATTTTCTTACCATCTAATTTACGACAGTCTTATGTAACAACACTGTTAAACACGGACCTGTCTAATCAGGACCTGTCTAATAACTCCTAGCTGGAGTTATTGCCTTATCTGAGGAGCCGTGTCATGAGCCTGATGGTCTGAAGCACAGATTAGGTGTCATAGATGCAAATGACAGAAAGATATAATAAAAGTTCATGAGATATGAAATGGGACTAATTTCACTTTGATATTTCTTTAGGCATTAAAACTTGTTTGTCGTGTCAGGTCAGTTTTAGGCCAACCTAAGCTAGCATGTCTATCAATGCTAAAGCCTTGTTTTCCATGGTAACAGTAAGTGCCTCCTGCTGATTAGCTGCACCATGGGACCAAAAACAGAGGAACATGTGTCTCATGATTGGTGTTCCCTAACAAGGTTGAGAAGTGAAGCATGAGAAGGGAGTTTTTGGTGACTATACTGGGAATATACACTGAAAACATTATCAGTCATTTGAGCGTATAACCTACAAGTTAACTGGTGTACTGACCCCCATTAGACCGAGAATCCTTTGCAGCTGAGCTCTGCTGTAACTCTGACGCATTCTCTGCAGGGGGCAAATATTCTCTGCTCGAGTGAGCTAAATAGTTTAAAGGGATTCCTATATATTTTTCAGACTAAAAAAAGTATTCATTTACATAGTGTTCATGGCAAATTAGTCATACTTAACTGTGCCAAGAAGCAGCAGCTTTGAACAATGGATGTGTGTTTTTGTGAATCTGACTCTGGACACTGCTGTAAGAGAATGAAAGGCAAAAAAATATACAACCATCCATTTTCTTTTCTCTCTTGTACTGTGCTCATTACTTCAATAAGCAATGTGTTGCAGGAGATGGATGTTTACTGTGGTAAGGGGTAAGCGAGCAAAGCAACCAGGTCAGCAGCAATTCATTTCTATTATCTATTATTCTGCATAGCATTTTTCAGTGTGGGGATTTCTTCTTGCTCAATAAAAATACAAAGAGCTGAAAGAGTTTGTCCAACCCATGTGCTGTCCTCCAAAGCTTTTCTCTGCTTAACAAAATAGAAATAGTTTGCAGCGATGTGAGACAGTAGAAAGCAGAAGTTTGGATTAGCAGGCGTTTCATATCTTTGCCTGAAAATGAATGAAATAACTGAAATAGCTAAAATTACTTTTCTATCACTAAGCATATTGACCAAAACATTTCGAGGCAAATCTTACAACTTGACAAACGTTTTGGTAAAGTCTCTGCAGTTATTGCAGATAATCATTTACTTTGCTGCATGTTCACTCATGTCTTGTGGAACGTGTGTCCTTGAACTGTTATCTTTGGTGTTATAGCATTCAATGATTAAAGAATTAGTTATTAGTTATTAAGTGTTGAGTCTAGAAATTGAAATACCTCTGTTTGACAGACTCATATTTCCAGCTCCAAACATGCAACATATCATATGTACGGTGGCCCTGAGAGGCCAAACGGACTGCACCTTAAGAAAACACCAGCAAAAAGAAAAACGCTGCAAAAGCACACAAAACCAAACAAAAATAGGAAAAACAACAACAGAAATAGGAAAAAACACAAGGGAAGTGTTTCTGGGGAGACAATAACCCGACGGACCAGTTGCCAGAACAGAAAAAATGGTAGGTGTGTTATCATGATTCATATAATACTGATGACGGATTTTTAGGCTAATAGTTAGGCTAACACACTTACCTCTCATCTTTTCTTTCCTCACAAAACAGATAGATCCTCCACTTCTTTTCATTTTCGTTTTTCCTATTTCCGTTTTGTTTTGTGTGCTTTTGTGGCGTTTTTCTTATTGCTGGTGTTTCTTAAGTTGCAGTCCGTTTGGCCTCTCAGGGCCACCGTACATATGGGTGTTATTCCTGCCTTAACAAACGTTATGTCCAAATTCATGGGCTGCATCCTCCTGAGGACCCAACCTTCGCGGTCTACGTGGGCCGGGTCCTCAGAAGGTCGTGTAGGCCGGAAGTAAACGGTTGTGAAATTGGACAGTCTAGCCTTCAGATTTGCGTCACCGCTGTCTCGGTGGAGTTTTATAAACTCAGCTGTCTGCTCCTTGCTATCTAAAATATAACCGGACACTGGTGTAAATTCTCGACCATCTCACACATCTGTTTAATCAGTTGTCTGTTTGACGTTTATTCAGCTGTGTGAAAACTACCCAGGGTATTAATAAAGTTTTATTTTATCTAATCTGATCTAATAACTTTAATCTCAGCCAAACCAATTTAGTCACGAACAAATAAGACACTGAAAAAGCCAAACAATAAAATTTTTAGCTTATCTAAGTGACTTATATATTATGTTTAACCTGAGTAGCGAAAGACCATGGTGATCTGAAAATGATTTGCCCGGAGTTTGCCGTTCTCTGCGGCTCTAGTCACCCTCGAGCCACCAGCTAGCTGTCGAGCTGGTGGATAACAGACGTCTCCGAAAACGTCGGAGCACTTTTGCAAATATGTGATATCTTGATAAACTGAGCAGATATTTGAAGTTTACACAGCTACATTCTCGCCTGAAAATATGTTAAAAGTTTATTTTGTGACCCAGTAAGAGTAATAAGAGTAATATTAAAAACTTAGTAGCGGCCGCCATTGTTGAAGACTGGAATTGGCTGGGCCGCACTATGAATTCTGGGATAAGGTGGGCCACGAAGGCTACACCCGACCCATCCTTCAAATTCGGGGAAAAGGAAGACACATTTTATGGCTGCATTCGGAGGAGTCTACGAATTTGGCCAGCCTTTGTCGCGTCGCGGTGATGTAATCGGCCTACAAATCCATCCTCAGGAGGATGCAGCCCATGAATTTGGACACCCCCATAGTAATGTTCATGGATCAACCCCCATTGTATAGAACTGTGTTCAGGAACAAGTAGTAAGTATTTTAAGTGTTTTCTTAATTAGTTTATACAATATAATAAATATATTAGCTTTCTTATTAGCCAAATTTAGGTTACTCATATTGGTTTGCTAGTGACAGTTATTCCAAATATCAGCTAACTTCTTGGCTAATGCTAATACTAACTGAAAGCTCAGATAACATCATTGGTCAGCAGCATTATTGATCCTGAACCAACATTATTACAACAACACTGGGATAGCAGATTGTGATTAGTATGTAACAGTAGTGTGTCCCCTTGTATTAATACAGTGAATTAATTGCAACATATTGAACAAGTGAATAGAATCATGAATGGCTAGCCTTGAGAGCATGGCTCCTTGTTTGTAAAATATATATATTTCTCTATGTAGTCCATAAAAATGCTTTATCTTTTAAATTTGTCTAAACCTGCCAATTGTGTAATATATATACTGCTGCTCTGTCCTGGATGAAACATCTTACTTTGTCTCCCCAGAGTTTCTAGGCCGGCAGTTTTACATTCATCAGTATTTGCTTATTATTTGATAAATATATTGAATGAATTGATTTATTAAATACCAGTAAGCACTGATAACATTTTCAACACTACAGCTAATTAAAACTTAATACAGTTGCAGTAAAGAGTGACATGAAAAAAAATATTTCAGGGAAGAAGTTTGTAGCAGGAGAGTAGCACTAGTAGCACTCTTTCGACCACTGAAACCAGCTGCTTCTTATACATGTTGTTCACGTACAGTTCTGTTGTGATATTGCAAGCGTGGCATCAAGCTGTTCTGTCATAAAACCTTAAAGGGCCAATGAATAAAAATGTGCAGAATACCAGCATACTGTGTGCAAAATCTGCTGCCCTTTAAGGTAAACTAAGACGCATGAACAGTTTTTAATTCTAATGATGACATATCATGAATGCAGTATTGTTTAAATTCACATTAAATGTTTGTTGTTGTTTTTTTCACTAGAAGCAGGTATAAATTATTATTTCATCTTTCATCTCCATTTATTCCTTTTCACTATATCACCATCATGTTCCCTGCTGCACCACCAGCTGACTTGCTGGAGACTGTGGTGATATGTTGCAGTTCATCATAGAAAGAGCATCAAATTAAAATAGGGTGAGTGTCCTCTGTTTGAATTCAAAAGCAGGACAGATTCGTTACAGTCATTCCCCTTGAGGTTCATTAAATATTGCTGCCATTTATTTTGAAGGATGACAAAAAGTTGGTTCCAGGCCCTGTCCTGTATTTGTCCATGAGAGCTGTACAGTATGCAGTATGTCTGCAGTTGTCTTCTTTGGATATTTTCACCTATCATATAGCGAAAATCAGAGGTGTAACTAACAATATTAAGAGGATTACCTGTACAACTTGCTACATAATGCATCATATGAGCTTCCAACCTATTTGCACTCACTAACAACCTCTTTGTTAAGGTGTTGGTGAGTATATGCATCATAGCCCTGAACACAACATGAGAATATCCATCATACTGCTATTGTAATAATGGAAGAAAGGCATCACAAAGAACTGCTGTCACATCAGCTGTCAGAAAAAAAGAGAGGGAGCAGACTACACAGAAGCTTTCCCTAATTCAGTTTGGATGGTAGGTGCTGATAGCAAAAACAATTACTGTAGCTATGGGAAGTGATTTCACTGAGTGCTCTGGTGCTGCAAGAGCACAAATAACAAGGAAACAGACCCAGACTGCCACTGCAGATTAGAGTGCACCAATGAATAAGTCCCAGAGTGAACAGGACAGACCAATGAACCCGTGTGGACACAGTACTATGATGAGTGAGAGCTTTACAGGCAGTGAAAAAGAAAACCTCACCTCTCCATTATAAACTTTCTTGTTCTTTATAAGGCTTATATTTTATAGTCGTATGAACCAGTTTAACACAGTACTTTTTAGTATATTTTAAAGGTAAAAAGACACTGGGTTGCATAAATGCTAAAATACTGAAATGATAACGGTGTAGAAAATTGTAAAAGTGTACAAAAATGCTAAGAACAGCACACATACACACACTAAAATACCTTGTGCTTTACTGCTGTACAGAGCTTCCCATCAAAGCTTAGTATTAAAGCCGCACCAGTGCACGATTAAATTATCATGTGTGTGTTGGGCTCCTGTGAGATCACTGAGGGCTGTGGTACTGTAATAAAGAGCCAAAAAGAAACAGGATGAAGAGGGGAAAGGAAGACACATGAGGAAGTAGAAAAGCTTCTGTGTACTGTGAGAAAGGCAAAAATGGGCCAAGGCTAATCCCCAACTTTACAGCTCAACATATGATTATGTGGTGCTGAAGTAATTGGTTAACCAAGTAAAATGCCTTTAAGTCAACGAAATAATATTATTTCCCTGATTTAACCTTTTTGATTTTACATTTCTTACATTAGCAGACCTGCAGTTCTTTAAACATGGAAGGATCCAGAGATTATATGAAACTCTTTAAGCATTTAAACATGAATATCTAAAGTTCAATGAACTGCCTTTAATTTTTTTTTTTTTTAAAAAGCATGCAAGTGCAGTACAACTTAAAAAGCAAGAAATGTTTTCTGCACTTCTTGCTTCATTAGAAAAAAAGCATGAAGCACATGTAATAAACTAACTCATAAAAGCCTATTATAATGCAAAATGAAACTCGTGAAACTCAGTCATGCTATACCAAAGTAATTGAGTAATAGATAAACAATTTAATGACAGAAGAGTTCTTGGTTTTTCCACCATCTGCTATGAAAGTTTCTGTTTTTTCTTCTTCTTCTTCTATTGTGTAGCTAAACTAAGACATACTGTCGAAATTCTGTCTTTTTTTCTTATATTAAGACATCTCATTTAAATGTGTAATTAACTTCTTTTCACTGATATTTATCAATTCTTATGAAAATATCCAGTAAAAAAAAAAAAAAAAAACTGGCAGCAAAACAACAAATAATGGTTTTTGGTCTTTATAGCTCATTTCTTCCTTCATGATCTCTGTACAGAGAGGGATTTATTTTATAGCTTACCCATTTGGATTTTGTTAAGGTTTAAAGATAGAGGCATGGCTGCTTTAAATTAACAGGTGTGCCTTGTGGCCTGTGGCTTACTTGGATTCATAAGGAATTAGCAAAGCATTTATTAGGTGCTGGGATGTGATGAGCAAAGACTATGATCATATCAGCACCCAGGATTGAGCCATTAACAAAGCCATAATGCACATGTAATATTTTAGCCTACTAAATAAGGTTCACGTGTGAGTTAACCTTCTTTAGTAGGCTAAACCACCAAATTTTAAGCACTTTATATCAATTATCATGAATTGTGAGGGTTAAGACCCCAATGCCACCTGATGAAGAACAGAAAGCTACAGGCACATAATGTGGATACAATAAATAAACATCCAAGAAGAGAAAAGCTGTGAATACAAAAGAATGACAAAGAAAATACTCGCTGTCTCACACAGACATGCACACTGAGGGTTAATCAAGGGAATAGGACGCGGGTCGGTAACAGGACACAGCTGAACATAATCACGGAAAATGACAGATATACAGTAACAGTACAGACAAGACACGAAGTACCAAAGACTACAAAATAAAATAGGAAATTATTAAGTGAGATACTGTATCCAAGGTACTTGACACTCAAGTTCCGAATGGCATTACTTGAATGTCTAATTATGAAAAAGCAGAATACCTAAAGCAAATAAAAAATCTTTTCATTGTGTGGTTTCACAATTAACAAGCAATGGCTTTTGTGTGTTCCTAGTATAGACGTGCTACCAAGTGTTTGTTTATTTTCCTTTTGTCATCACAGTCATCAGTGATTTAAAACCTGATCAGTTTAGTATTAAAATTAACATAATTTCAGCTATAATGATTGCAATGACTGCTTGCAGTGTTGCAGTTTTTTGCATCCCGCTCTCTGCCAAGTTTAGCTGTATTTCAGGCTTGGGGGGGTTTGTTCCAGTTAGATAAAAAGAAATGTCTAACACATATTCTGGCATTTGGCAGTTGATGCTTCAGTAATGCTGCTGGGAGAGTCATGCATGCACGGCTACACCTAAGACACCCTTGTGATGTAAACTATGGGAGGTTTGCTTTTTTTCCCCCCTTTTTTTCTTTTTTTAATGAAATCACACTTTACAGTTTGTGATCGTGTTGCAGATACATGCTGTGGAGTTTGAGCAGCATCCTCCTGCATTATCAAGCTGTGCTCACTGCTCCTGGGACACCAGATGAGAAAGTAAGTGCTCAACGATTCCACAGAGCTTACTGGGGGCTAGAGGTTAAGAAGCAGATACTTCCCACCCTCGGTTATCAAACATGAAGAAATCAACTGATTGCAGCGTTCGCCTTCACTAAGGTTCAGCTCTCTCATTTTACCACGACATACCTCAGTTGGCATGAGATTTTTTTTTTAAGGAATAAACAGCTGAAAAATGTTTTGCAGGAACCTTTAATATAAATTCTGTTCCCTTTCAGTCGATTCACTCGGTACAACACATAAGTATGGGATATCACGCCCTCGCGTGTCCTGGCTGAAGAAACCTTTATTCACGCCTTTAAGGCAGATGACGTGTGATGACACGCGCACGGCCCCGCCTGCACATATAGCCGCTGTCATCACAGTGATCCCTCAGTTCTTACGCTCTTCACCTCGCTGAGAACACCTCTGCTGAGTTGGGCTAGCTAGCTGCTGCTAGTTAGCTCCGTTGTCTGCCGACTTGAACTTAGCTTAACTGCCCCTGTTGGTGTTAGCCTCCACTGCCCAGTTGGTGTGTAGGCTGCCCGCGGAGCGCTAATTTCCTGTGCAGCGTTTCGCTTTGCATTTTGGAATGGACTCCAAACCGAAGCGAGCAAAGCAGAAATCTTCTGTTCACCCCTGTCCTCAGGGATGTGGTTTCTTTTTGCACAACAGCGACCAGCACAATGCCTGCCCTGTCTGCCTGGGGACCGTCCACGCTAGGAGAGCATTGACGGAGCCCGAAGCCTGTGCGTTTTGTCGCCAGCTCCGGCGCTCGACCCTGGAAAGACGGGTGACGTTTGTGGAAAAAGTGCTGGGACGCTCGGCTGTCGCACAGCATGACCCTCTCCTTTCCGAGTCCGAAGACGAGGATTTTCCGGTCGATGTCCCCGCAATTAGCTGGGCTGACCACATGGAATATGTTGACGGGTTAGCCGATGACGAGCCGGAACCATGCAGGAGCGCTGACGGGCTTCAGCCTGGGTTGAAGCCCGCCTGCGCTCCCCAGGAAGACGATGACGTGCTGGACATTGGCCTGGACATCCATGGTTTGTCGGAGGATGAGCAGGAGAGCTCATTGTCGGCCCAATGTGCCGCCACTGCTGCGCCGGTCGGCCACGATGACACCTCTCTTTTTTCCCTGTTTCGCCGCGCTGCTGAGAAGCTGCAGGTGGACTGGCCCTCTCCTCTGCCAGCTCAGAAGCCGTCGCGGTTCGCGGGTTTTTTCCTCCCACCGGAGCCCGCAACGGCCAAAAACTGCCTTCCCGTGTTCCCAGACTTTCTCTGCGAGCTAACAGCATCATGGGACAAACCTCTGTCTACCCGCGTCACTGTGCCCGGCTATGGACAGTACATGGAGTTGGACGACGCCGAGGGGGCTGGCTTAGCTATCCCACCCCCTATGGAGCCGTCTCTGGCTGCTTATCTGGCCCCATCCCATAACCATGGTGTCGGCGGCCCCGCTACTCTGCTGTCCAAGCACTGCAGATTCTCTGCTTCGCAGCTGGAGAAGATTTATCGGGCTCAGGCCGGCACTGCTCGCGCCATGAGCTCCATCTCCATGCTGCAGACGTACCAGGCAATGTGCCTGGCAGAGCTCGGATCGCTGGTTCCTGATGACAGCCCTTTGGCACCTCTTCTTAACGAGGTCAGAGTCGCCACAGATTACATCCTCCGTGCGTCTCGCTGTGCAGCACTCTCCCTGGGCAGAGGGATGGCTTCAACAGTAGTGGCGCATAGGCACCTGTGGCTGACCCTCTCTGACGTCCCGGATAGGGACAGAGCTGTATATCTGGACGCACCATTGTCTGCGTCTGGGTTATTCGGACATTCACTTGAAGCCATTCAGGCTAGATTCGATCTGAGGAAGAAGCAGACGGAAGCTCTGCGCGACATCATCCCCAGTCGTCAGCCCAAGCCCAAGCCCGCAGCTAGCTCTCACAGGCCCGCCACTCCTCTGCCGACTGGCAAGAGACCGGCGCCCACTGCTGAAGTGGGTGTGCCGCCAGCGAGAGCACATCCTCCGGCCCGAGCTCCAGGCCAACTGGCGTGGAGCTCGCCAGTCGGCCTGGAGCAGAGGCCCACCCTCGGGCCCCCGGCGGGACCCGACACCCAGGAGGAAGCCTCAGCCCTCCTAGCTGTGGTTTCGAGTGGAGAAGGGGTCCAGCAGCAGGGAGACGCTGCTCTTACCCCTCTGTTGCCGCCCAAGAGGTGCCGCTTAAGTTCTGTTCAGGTTGTCAGCCCCAGAAGGCGCTGCACTTTCCTAACACTGTCTCCCAAGCACAAAACCTCTGCACACAAAATGCCTCAGGTAACTCCCTGTTCAGGTGTGTTAAATGTTCAGGTGACCACATCAAGTGTTCCCGCTGTTTTTCATTGTTGTGCCCCAGAAAAGGTGCCTCCAACAAAATGTATGAATGTACATGTTCCCATGTTACAATCAATAAAGAGTGTTGTTTATTCTCAAACAATCACAAATGCTCAGCCTGCGGGCAGAATGAGCCAGGTCAGGCAGGTGATGCAGTCCCCTGCAGACACACTGGGGGGCGAGAACGCCCCGCCGACGGTGCTGCAGGTCAGCTGGCTGGCTGCTCACTTCCCTCAGTGGCGCGCTTGTGCCCCCTCTCCGTGGGTGCTGCGAACCGTTGCCATGGGTTACCGGTTGCAGTTCCGGGTCAAGCTGCCTCATTTCCAAGGAGTTGTAAACACGACTGTCCACACCGAGGCGGCCATGATACTCAGAGAGGAAGTAAAGGCGCTATTGCAGAAAAGAGCAATACGAGTGGTCCCCGCTTCGGAGACAGACAAAGGTTGGTACAGCCGCTATTTTGTTGTTCCGAAAAGAGGGGGAGGGCTTCGTCCCATCCTTGACCTGCGAGTCTTGAACACGTATCTACGTACGTACAGGTTCAAGATGCTAACACTCAGACAGCTCTTGAATGCAGTTGGCCCGGGAGATTGGTTTGCGACAATCGATCTAACAGATGCTTATTTTCATGTGGCTATACACCCGAAACACAGGCAGTTTCTGAGGTTTGCATTCGAGGGCGTAGCCTATGAATACCTAGTGCTGCCGTTCGGGCTGTCGCTCGCTCCTCGCACCTTTACGAAATGTGCCGAAGCAGCGCTAGCGCCCCTCAGAGAGAGAGGCATCCGCATCTTAGCCTACCTAGACGACTGGGCTCTCGTAGCTTGCTCCAGAGAGCAGGCGGAGACACAGCTTTCACTGGTTCTGTCACACATTCAGACACTGGGGTTCTCTGTGAACTTTCAAAAGAGCTCGCTAATCCCGAGTCAGCAGATTTCTTTCCTCGGTTTGGAAATATGCTCGCTTTCCAGCCGCGCACGTTTGTCGGAGCACAGAGTGGCCGCATTTCATCGCTGCCTCGCTCAGTTTCAGCTGGGACGCAGACTGCGTTTCCAGACGATATTACGCTTGTTGGGCATGATGGCATCTATGATCGCCGTAGTGCCACTTGGACTGTTAAAAATGAGAGCGTTTCAACGCTGGACTCTCTCTCACCACCTGTGTGCATCGCGTCACCTCCGGAGGAGGCTGCCAGTAACCGCGTCTTGCATGCTAGCTCTCCGTCCTTGGAGGGAGCCCAGGCTGCTGCATCAGGGCTCTCGGATTGGGAGGGTGTTGTTTTGCAAGGTGGTGTCCACAGATGCTTCCCTAAGAGGGTGGGGAGCGCTGTGCAAGGGTGCATCAGTGAGAGGGATCTGGTCCACAGCTCAGCGCCAGCTGCACATCAACCACTTAGAGCTGTTAACAGTGTTCTTAGCGCTGAAGCATTTCCATCCAGTCCTGGAGGGCCAGCATGTCTTAGTCAGGACGGACAATTCAACAGTGGTGTCTTACATAAACAGGCAGGGAGGAACACGCTCTCTTCCCCTGTTGAAGCTGTCTCGGTCTCTGCTGTTATGGTGCAGTGTTCATTTTCTGTCCACCCATGTCCCATGCCACCTGAACCTGGGGCCGGACCTTCTCTCCAGGGGGGGTCCTCTGGTGAGAGAATGGAGGTTACACCCTTTAATAGTGGCTCAGAATTGGGATCTATTTGGCAAGCCGCAAATAGATCTTTTTGCTTCCAGGGTAAATACTCACTGCCCCCTGTTCTTCTCCATAATCGACCACGATGCACCAATGGCCAGACGTGCTCCTGTATGCATTTCCCCCAGTGGAAATGATATCTCCAGTTCTAGAGAGAGTGCGTCGGCAGTCCCTCTCTCTGATTCTAGTGGCCCCTTGGTGGCCCACAAGGTCGTGGTATGCAGAAATAATCAGCCTGCTAGCAGCGAGTCCTTGGCAGCTTCCTCTCCGCAGGGATCTCCTCTCTCAGGCGGGAGGAGAAGTGTTTCATCCGCGCCCAGATCTGTGGCGCCTTCATGCTTACCTGCTGAGAGGCTAAACTTGATTGCGAAGGGTTTGCCACCTAGTGTGATAGCGACAATTCAGAGCGCTAGGGCCTCATCTACTAGAGGCTTGTACGCTTACAAATGGCGAGCCTTCGAGCAATGGTGCCAGGACCGCCACACTCTCCCATTTCAGTGCTCTATTGTGGATGTTTTGACATTCCTACAGGAGCTGCTGGATAAGGGCCTTTCATTTTCGACAATTAAGGTTTATTTAGCAGCTATATCTGCTTGTCATATTGGCTTTGACGGGGTGACACCAGGTGCACATCCCCTCGCCATACGTTTTCTGAAAGGGGTTCGCCGGCTGAGACCCGTGCTTAAGTCCAGTGTCCCTGCTTGGGACTTGTCTTTGGTGCTGGAGGCCCTTTGTAGCCCCCTGTTTGAACCCATCGAGTCTGTGGATATGAAATTTCTTTCATATAAGACTGCATTACTTCTCGCTTTGGCTTCGGCAAAGCGAGTGGGTGACCTTCATGCGCTGTCCGTGCATCCCGCCTGCACACAGTTTTCCCCTGATGGCCACAAGGTTGTATTGCGTCCAAATGCTGCCTATTTTCCCAAGATCATGCCTGCATCTTATAGCTCAATGGAGTTTGAGTTTCTGAGCTTTTGCTCCCCTCTTTTTGCATCTGAGGAGCAGAGGAGGATGCATTCTCTTTGTCCAGTGCATGTGCTACGCACCTACATTGAGCGCACTCAGAATGTGCGTTTATGTGACCAGCTGTTTGTCTGCTTCGCCAATCCAAATAGAGGTAGATCTCTGTCCAAACAGAGGCTGTCCCACTGGATTATAGAAGCTATCTCACTGGCATACGGCACCAGAGGTCTTGCTTTGCCCCACGGGGTGAGAGCTCATTCCACCAGGGGGATGGCAACCTCATGGGCTCTTTTTAAAGGGGTGCCTGTAGCTGATATTTGTGCGGCAGCTAGTTGGGCATCACCGCACACTTTTGTGCAGTTTTATCGGTTGGACGTTACAGCCCCTTCGGTGGCTCATACTGTCCTTTCTGCTGGGTCTACCACTCACTAAGGAAGTGGTGGCCCGATTCCGGTTCGGTGGCTGCTCTGCGGGGCGTGTATATATGTCCCATACTTATGTGTTGTACCGAGTGAATCAACTGAAAGGGAACGAATAGTTATGTCTATAACTTCTGTTCCCTGAAGGAGAGGAACGAGGTACAACACAAGGTGGCCCCACTGAGCAGTTTGGCTCGGTGAAGAGCAGCTATCGAACTGAGGGATGACTGTGATGACAGCGGCTATATGTGCAGGCGGGGCCGTGCGCGTGTCATCACACGTCATCTGCCTTGAAGGCGTGAATAAAGGTTTCTTCAGCCAGGACACGCGAGGGCGTGATATCCCATACTTATGTGTTGTACCTCGTTCCTCTCCTTCAGGGAACAGAAGTTATAGACATAACTATTCGTTTTCTATCTAATACAGGAAAATTGTAAATCAGGCAAAGAAAACAACTGAACAAGAAGTAAAATTTAACGCTGGACTTCAGAGCATACCGGGAGCTCCTTTGTATGGGAACGATATGATCCTGATGCTTTCATTTAAACGTATAGTGGCAGCATGTTGCGCTAATTGCATAAGGCAGTGGTTCCCAAACTTTTTTTGCTAGGCCCCCCTTTGTTTTACAAGAAAAATGTTATGTTTATCTTTTCAGTTTCTATTATACTTATTCTTCATTTCCAGTTTCATGCTTTTTTTCATCCATTTCAGAATTTATAATGGGTGTGTATGGGACGGAATGTTGGAGGTTAGAGTGAGACAGCTCAACTGCCAGAGTGGGAGCAGGGCAAATTTTTATCTTAAAATCTTCTCTTTAAACTGCTGCTGTGTCCACAGTGTTTGCTCTACAGCCATCATTTTACCATCACAACGTAGCCATCGTTTTTCTCTTTCCAACATTGTGTTTTTCAAAGCTCAGAGATTTAAACTTTTTGAATTGTGTGGCTCAAAGTAGAGGGGTAACCTTCTAACTGACCCATAGAAATACACTGTATTTTTAGTCAGGAGTTTGTCTCAACGGCAGGAAAGACCCCACTTTTTAAATTGCTTCTGTCATCACATTTTTGACAACACAAGGATAAAAGAGACACTGTTGTGTAGAACAATTCCTTGGGATCCTCACAGTTCAAAAGCTGTTTTAATGGGAGTTAGGGTCTTGGATTTAGATGCAGTTTTTCAACAGGTGCACCAAGGCAGATTTGACAGGGTTTTGCCACAGAATAACAGTATGCCAGTAGTTAGAGCAGGCCAACTAAATAGGGTATTCTGATTGGCCTGTTAAATTCAAGCTTATTGTTCATTGGTGGATTTTTCTTCCGCACACAGGTGGTTCAGATCTGGGCATTTGGAGTCAGATGATAACTTTTAGAATCATCTTTTCTGACTGAATGATCATTCAGTGATTAAAATAATATGAGGTTTCAACTTTTTTATGCAGATGTTTTCTGACTCTACATTTTCTTTTGTCATTACTCAGCTTTTTCTAAATTTCATTGTAAACATGTTTGCCTACTTTTTAACTTCTTCTGTTTGAATGTCAGCTTTCAATAGCTCTGAACTGTTGTTTTCAGGTGAAAATTTCTGTATTTTTCATCTCATTCAACATTTTTAACTTAACATGCAGCAATTATTTTTTTTTTCAGCTCAAAACATTCAGCTATTCAGCTATCAGCTATCCACACTGCAGTTTCTTCAGAAAATTCATTTTCTAGTTTTACGTGTAGTTGGGGTTTTTTTTCCTGTGTAATAATATTCAACATTGCTATCAATACATTTTTCAAAAAAATGCCTCTCTGTGCAAAATGAGTTCAAAAACATAAACAACTCTGGGATACTGTTTGTCCGTGATTTGAACCGGGGGAACAAACTACGGCAGGATCAGCCTGACGTTATTTGTATCCCACTGTAACTTTACTGTATAAAAAGCTAACATCTCCAAAATGTCAGGAGTAGTTGGTTATTACAAGAACTGTTTGTGAACTAAAAATCAAGAATGTGGGATACTATTTGTCCGTGATTTGGACAGCCCAGCGCGTGCTCCTGACGCAGGGAAAACCAATTCTGCAGGGGAGACCTACCTTGGCACTTGTGCAGGTGAAGCCACAGGGAAGATATGCTTCACTATATTTTCTAGTCTTTGACTTAGAATGAAGTTGGTTTGGAAAGACATTCAGCTATGCTTCATCTCCTGCTTTGCGTTTGTGCGGGAGCCCCGTCAAAAACCTGTCCATTATGCTAGCAGTGTCCAAGCGTTCTTTTTTTTTTTCCTTTTCATACGGCTCTGCAACCCCCCGCCCCGGCCCCACACTTCAGGAAGCTCTGGCATAAGGTATCTTGAATTCGCACTGAGAATAGAGTCCAGGATAAATTCAACTAATCTAGACCACAATAGATGAAAGCAAGGATTGCTTTCCTGAGGTCACCAAGGGATAATAAAGGAGAAGGAGAAAGAACGAACCATCCTCTTCATGTTATCATTAAAAAGAGAGAATAGAATGAGCGTTCTTGCAGGTCAGGTCACTGAAGTATCTAGTCTGAAAGCAGCATCACTGGATTAAATCCAATATGAGACCACCTCCTGTCTCTCTCGTTTCATTGTGTATTTCACTTTAAGCTCTATAACAAAAGCCAGATTGATGTTACATTATAAAACAGATTGAGATCCTGCAGGAAATGTGCAGTTTCAAATTAAAGACAACCTTCACTGTGGGGATGAGCATTCTCAGCTGGCAGAAAACAAAATTTACACATTATATTCTTCCACACTAACTGCACTGATGTCTGTGGCAAGATCCCTGACAAGCTCTCACAATTTATACTCTGTTCCACCATCTGCACTGCTGTGCCTAGTGTACCTACAGTATGCTGTCAGATGAAGTGCACTGCAACATGTCAGTTTTTATTCCAAACAGGAGAAAGATGTGTTGGGAACACACTGTAAGGCAGAAATTCTACCATATGTATTTATTTTTCATATTTCTTATGTTACATATTTTGTCCTCTGTCAGAAGAACTTACTAAAGTCCCATTTGGAAGACAGTGTGGAACGAAGCTTTACAGTGCAAAGTCAATTGTTTTTAATCATCTGTATACACTAGAAAGACAGTGTAGGGCTAGGACAGCTAATGTCTAATGAAAACTAAGCCTGATAACAAGCTTCATGGCCAGGTAAATGTCACTTTGGACACACTGTGGCATTCATGTCAACTAAAGGATCCACATACCAAAGGTATAGTTGTGACATCCTTCACCTGCCAGGCACTCACAAGAGATATTTTTCTTTTTTATCAAATGTATCTATCCAGCCTAACCCCAGCAGTCCATGTATTTTTTATGATTCAAGTCTGCTGCGTTCCTTTAAGCCACATTTGATGTGGATTCCCAATAACAGTCTACAGCTGTCCTAGTAAGATCTTTCTTTTAGCTAAAAGTAAGTGATCAATATGCTAACATACTCATTCTAAGCACAAGGCTTAAGATAAAGAAAAAAAATGTAGGAGACTTTGAGAAAATCAGTAAGAGAAATACTATAAAAATTCAAAGAAAAACAAAATGCAGTGTGAAATAAAAGGATGAGGTAAAATGTAAGTGCATATATGTCCATCCCTGGGGGAAAGCCAAAGACTCCAACTGAGACCTTCTTTGTGTGTTTGGATAGGAGTAGACAAAGACACAACGAAATGAGGCACTGGAAGAGATTGTGTTCTGTACATACCACAGGAGATTTGCTACCATCCTCCACATACAACTGAAAATCCTGCAAAGCCCCAAATGAGAGACAGCACCTTTTTTTTCCGCAATCAAATAGTTTGACTGGTAAGAGTTAAACTTTCTCTATAAAGACGAACTATATGGTCAATTGCGGTCTCTTTCATCTGCAACAGACCATCCCCCAGCGCCTAATTTGTTAGCATGCATTTGTAGTTGAAAAAAAAAAAGATGAAAAGAGGCTCAGCGATATGTGGGACAGTCAAAACAGCAGAAATCAAGACCTCAATGTCCTCAGAAACCTTTTGGCAAACAGGGGTCTCACTATAGTATCGGACCATGGCTAAGAATCACACACGGTCTTCTTGACTGCAAGATAAGATCAAACTGATTAATTGTTCGAACTTTGGATCTTGCAGGTCAAACTGTTGTGTTTGAGATTTGTCAAGTGTTACCTTATAGCTTTGGGTATTTAACGTTGCAGTTGCACTGTAACTTTTGTTACCATGTGTTCCTGTGGACAACACGATCAAACAGCGCAACCCTCCAACCCAGCAACTAGAACATGACTTTGTACAAATGTGAACCAGAAGGTGTTATGAAACCACGGGGATCACTGCAATTAAAACTGAAACACTTTCCAAGACATTAAACTATAAATGTGAACCTAGAGTTCTGGGGAACATTTAATGACATCCTCTGAGGTTCATGAATGTTTGTAGAAAATGTTATGCATTGGTTTTAGAGTTATTTTAGCAGAATACAACAGTAACAGTAGACAGATAGGCAAACCTTTTCTATGCAGTGTTAGACCCTTTCTGTGGCTTAAAAAACAGAAGCATTAGGACCAGTACAACCTGACTGTACTTTGCTATTATATAAATTTGTGGTTTGATTTTCTGAACTTTAACTGTACCAACCACTCAAGTAAGCAATAAACTGCATTATGAGGCCACCCCCACAATTTATATTTTCAGCTGTGGAGGAAACAGCGAAACCTTAACCATCAAAAATAAGAGCAAAAAACAGCCATTTATCCCTTTTTGTTTTCTTGCTTGCCAAATAATGCTGCTTTCAGTGTGGGTTCAAGACCACTCTTGACTGTGTGACTGCGTGAGTGCGTGCCACTGGGAAAACTCCCCACTGTGTTACCTAAGGTAGAGTGTTACTCATTCTCTCCTCCACACAGAATCCGATCAGTAGTGGGGTAGTGGATATCTTCAGGGTGTGAGTCTGCATTTCCCACCTTGATGTCGGAGCTCCATTGTCCCAGTGGTAGGGGTTTAAATGTATAGCAAATCAGCTCACTGCTGTACTCCTACTCTGTGCTCACATCAAACAGTGGGTATTTTGTTTGTATATGTTATTCACAACAGCATCCCACAGTGTGATGGAACAGCCGCATCATTATCAAAATAGTCGTTTATCAAATTCAACATAGGCTCCTTAAATGTCAGGCCATGTGCACATTATCAATGCGCACAAGTAACAGTAAAAAATCAGATTCTGTTTTCTGGTAATTATCCCTCGTGGGAGTTTCGAAAGAGAAATAACAGTTCCGCTGCACTTTGCTTGATCCAGATAGTGTTATTGCATGCAAGTTCTTTACTCAGTGCACAGAGTATCTTCACTCTGTGAAGCAGTGCAATCAGAGAAATTTAAACATTTGGATCCACTAAAATAAAAGAAGTACTCGGGTCAATAGCAATCTAAAGTCCAACAGCAATATAAGCCTTTGTATAATTTAGCAGCTTCGTGGATTTTCACAGCAGACAAAGAAATCTTTATATCAGGACAGAACCGGTGAACCAGAATCTAATACTTCAAAATATATTCTTTGTTAAAAATATGGTTTGTTGGTTTGGATGCTTTTGTTAAACATGTTTATATGTGACTCCACAACCAAAGGTAGGCTATAATTTAGGACAAATATTTGGGGGGGGGGAGAGAGAAACAGCTGTTCTGGCTTCATCCAAAGGTCACAACTTGCATTCACTAGCAACCCAAATGTTCACCATTTTAAATAGTGTTAAAAGGTTTCCAGTTATTTTGTAAAGCCAAGCTAACCAGCTCTTGGGATGGCTTTCTCCGTCTTACATGTATGAGGAGGGTATCGAGCTTTTTCACCTGTTTTTTCTATCAATGGTGCTGTTTGTGTATTATTTCTTGTATAGTCTTACTTCTATAATACAGTTCTTTTTTTTCCCCTTTTCTTTTTTTTTTCTCAGTGCTGTCAGGAAATACACTGCAAATAAAATCAAACCCTAATTCTGTTTGGGAATTTGGAAGATTTTTTCCCCAAGTCTTGGCATTCATGACCGTTATTAGACTGGCAACAGGTTAATGTGCAGGTTTCTGTGATTTACTCTAGTCGTGTTGCAAGAGGTCCTCTTTTGTTAGGCTTGCAAAAGGACACAAAGTCCTTACAAGACTTCATAAGTCCCATTTATGACACCTTATGACTATTTTCACTTGTAATATCTTATCCATACTTTACATATTATTCTTTTATCTTAGTTAGCGCCTTAGTTTTGCTTAATTTTGGGGATTTATACTTTCAAGTGGGCGTCTGTAACAAAGCAATATCTCCCTGGGACTAATAAAGTATTCTGATTCTAAAAACAAATCAGAAACTCGTTGTTGTCATTGTTCATTTTCATATCCATATGTAAACAATAAAAATTGATTTAAAAAGTCATGACTTTAACAGCCAAACCCACAAACAGGTGCAGAACTCCAAAGTGTAGAACAATTATTTGGAGTAGGAACAGCGAGTGTTCCCAAGTATAGCTCGGCTTTTTTATTCAAACAGGCAGCACAGGATGACTAAGCCCTTCCACGGAGTTGGTTTTGTTGATTTAATATGCTTCACTGGAAGACAAGCCACAGTCTTGGCTGCACACGAATGCTATCTTCTGTCACACCTATGCATCCCTCTCTGAGACACACAAATGTTTCTCAAACCAGCGCTTGTTTGTATCTCTGTATGTGCGTGTGTGCTAGAAAGTGTTCCCTTTGATAACTGTAACTTTGTCCTTTAGTATGTGCTGAGGCTTTGCTGATGTGCTTTGAGTTGTGACATTTGAATCTGGGCTTAAAGTCACCCAAATTCCTCGGGGTAAAATACAGCACTGCTCACTTTGACAGGTCCGGCACATTCAGGGGAGCGCCGAAGACTTAAGGTGGATGTAGACATCAAGCCATATTGTTTCATTGATCATACGGAGAAACCCGGAGCTGACGAGATAATTGCTTCTGCGCCTTTCATTACCGTGCCTCCTCCAGTCATTGTAAAGGTCACGACCCTTCCTGTCAGCCTCTCTTTCTTGCCACGTTGATCAATTCCAGCCATCAGACAGGTTTTATTGATTGTCAGAAAATGGGCTATAATCAATATTTTTATTTTATTTCCTGGAAATAATAATAGTATTCATGAAATTTCTTAAAAGAGCTAACAGTGATTTATATCGAGGTTATCCATCTTAATAAAACCATAAACTTTCCACCACTCCCACAAACAGAGATGAATGTATTTAGAAATAAAATTACTGATAAATACATATTATAGCACATTATCCATTCCTGTAAGGCATCCATCGCTCGTGATAAATTTCCTGACTTTGAGTCCCAGATTTGTCTCTCTTCCACTTCAGCCACCCGCTTTTCTGTTCTGTAGCTGCCTCTGAAGATGCCTTTGGCTGCTGATGAAAGGCCCGGCCACATCCACATCTTTTTTTAAGCTGTAAAGTGTGTTCAGCCTTGGCTGCAGGGTCAGGGTGTGTTTTTGTTTATTTGTTTGTTTAGTTTTTGTCATATTTCTGATTTTTTGCTTCCATATTCCTGATCTAAAGCGTGCGCCTTCCAGTGTAAACAGAAAGCTGAGTGATGGGCAGGATTGCAAGTTGATGTTTTTAATACTCGCATTTTCCTTTCCCTGGTGGCTGGCCTAACTAATGCCTACTCTATAATTCTTTCTTATTTGCTTTTCCACCTAAAACGCCATAATGATGTATGGTTGTCTCTCATAACACATCAATAATTAATTTCTCTTGGTTTACTTTGAATTACTACATCCTTGCGTAGCTAATGCCAGTGCTGCCAGCGCCAGCTGTATCTACAAAAAGATAGCTCTCCTGTGTCTCCCCTCTTTCTAGATAAGCTTCTTTTCCTCTTCATTTTCAGAATTCATCACATTTTCCTACTTAACATGGAAAACCTTGTCTACAACAAGGGATTTGTAGAAAAAGTCCACAAAGCGATGTTTGTTAAATAAAAAACATTCTTTGCCGTGAAACGTTGGAGGGAAAGAATCACGAAGAGAAATCTGTGCAGATAAAACTCTACATTCACGTAATATGGACAAACGAGTTTTGTTAACTTGTAGCGAATTCATTTGATTCAAATGAAAGGGTGATGTCAGATCCACGGTGTAATTCAGTGATCTAAAGCTGTTATGTCAGAATGACTGCTGCAGGAAATAAGAAGTCATTCTTCTGGGTATTCTCCAACACCCAAAATCATGAAAGCATAGCTTCTGCTTCATAAAATCCAAATCACAACTGCAAACTCTTTGAAGCCTATAGAGCTGACTGGCAGGCAGGTTCTCTTTCAGTGATGCTCCATGTAGCTGAAATCATCAGGGCCAGTCTGAAGATGCACATCTAAGAAACAGACACTATGTGAAGTCTACAAGTGCTTGATGAAAGATCAAACCTTATGTTAAAAGAATAAAATAATGCTCAACATCACAATCTTACTAAGGCTATCCAGTCAGGCTGCATGCATCTGCATCATCATAAAAGATTATGAGAAAAAAGTGCAAAATGTACAGCAGGGCTCTAATGTAAGTGGCCTTACAGCAGACATGCAGAAGGCTAACCGCTACAATGTGCAGACTTTCAAAATTTGGACCCTCTGTGATGTTTGTCCTCCTTCTAAATCTCCCTGATTCATAGAGATTAAAAAAAAAAAAAAAACTCTACTCGTAAATTCAAACTCTTTTACCAAAGTCGGGGTATAATTTCACTACTAGAATACGAAGAATGTGTGTCATAATTCTCTCTTGGAATAGAAAAAGACATTTATAATGCAGCTGCTCTTCCAACATTATTAGAATTTTATGAGCACTGTCAATAGTATTCATCGTTGTATTACTATCACCGTGGCATTCGTACAGAACTGAGCTTTTACTGAATGTCTTTCCTTTAATATTAACATTAAATGTGCATTATTCATTGTGTCCTTATTATTCTATTTGGCTACAGTAGCTTAAACCGAGAGCTAGCAGTTAGGATTGCTGTAGCTACGCAGAAGGAGTTCTGTGTGATCCAGTTTGAACCCTGGGGTCTATTATGATACAAATTTCCTAACATTATTTTTTGATATCTTCCAGTAAAATGTTAGGAAAATTTTTGCTTTTTAAGAATTTCCACATTCACTTCAAACCATTTCATATTTAAGGAAAGATTGTTTTTTTAACTTGAGCATTTAAATCCGAGTATTTGTAGAATAATTATTCATTATTAAGATATTTTTCCAAAGCCGTGCTTAACAATACTTACACCTAGTTCATGACTTGTAAAATGGGATTCTGACTGAGTGTTTTTGGTAGTAAAATAAGACTGGAGATGTCCAGTAGTAGCCTTAGCTATTAGTGGTAATAATCAGCGATAATGAATGATTATGAATGAATGCTTATGGCTGTTTACAGATGTTGTCATTTTTAGCTGATTAACCAAATCTCGATAGTTTTGAAATTGATCTTTTTCTACTCTATGAAACTGCTTCGTGTTTTTTGCCTTTTTGCACGTCAGACTTTTGAGGGGTTTTTGTGAGCACAAAGTGCTGTAAACTGAGCGCAAACACAAAATCTCATTTGAGCGTTTGTCTCCTGTCAGAATGTCAGAGGTCTGAGATGTAAGATCGCTCAGCCACTTGAACATTAGTTTCCTCCTTCTGCCACATGCAGCAGTGAACATCCAGACCCTTCTCACAGTGTCGGAGCGTTCCCCAGCAGCTCAGACAGCTTTGGAGAGGTTTTGAAGTTTTTTGAAGCTTCAGCTAGTGACTTCTTGTTATTCCAAATCCAGAAGAAATGCACAAGTGTTCTGGTAGATATGAGGATGACACAGTTCACAGATTCTCTATATTAATTTTGCTTACCACAGCTTTTTTGACGTAGGCTGGTCACGCTGTCACACTCATTCTGCCAACCCTACACGCCTTGCAGCAACGGCGTAAGAGACTCTGAGTGTTGCTAAGGCTTAACTGTTGATTGTTTATAACTGAAGAGGTGAGGATGAAGGCATGCCTGAGGCCAGCTTTTAGGTGGGTGGGGGGTTAGATTACTAAGTAATATATAATAAAACCAATGTTTCTACAAACTGTTGTGTGAGTCTTTAGTCTGCCTTATGTTGCAGCTTTTGAGCCTGGGTCGGAATAATAACTTATCTCATTTAATAAACAGTACATTTGTACATAAATATAAAAGTACTTACTGTATCTGTGTATGTATCAGTTAAGCCTTGCTGTATCATGCCAAGTTAGAACAATCCTTTGTAAAATAAAATAAACAGCACAGATTCACTACTGGGAAGTCAAGTCAGTCTGATCCAATAGCTCAACTGTGCGGTCTCTGGAGGACTGTTTGAGACCAAATATAAACTTCTGTTCTGTGCTCAACAATCAAATAGGCTTCAACACACTTCTGGGACAAGCAATACTTATGTAGTCTCACGAGGCCTGTTTTACATATACATCTGGGGACGACTGTGCACGGGCTTCTATTTAAATAAGTTCTTGGCCTTCTTTTCAGCCATCTAATCAAGGACTGATTAAGGACCAGAATACTGAGAAAAATGCGATGAGCTTCAATTAAGGAGTTGATGGAATAGAAAAGCAGCCTGTAGCCCAAGCGCCAGGCACCGGATTGAGAAGCATTGCTGTAGAGCGACGCATTTGGCTGTAAGCACCTCTTGTCCTCAGAGCAGCTACACATCTTGTGTAGAAAATGCCAGAGTCCCATCTGGGATTATTTTGAGCTAAATGGTCTGAATTCAGATTGCTGCTGAGTCTTTGAGGGAATTTTATTTGTGCGGCATGAGACCAAGTGGTAGTCATGGCCTCATTATACATTTAAATCTCACCCCAGCAAAGTCACTAACTAAATGAAACTGCAAAACGAATGTGGGCACAGAAAAAAAATTACTCACACAGCAAACAGGCCCTATCAATGAGGCCTAATAGGAAGCCATGCAACAGTTTTATAGCGTAGTGTAAGAGAAAGAAAGTAGGTGGAAACTGGAATTGTAGATGGGCAGCTGGCCATTTGGGCTTCCGTTGCTTCCGCTGCATTTGAGTGCCTTTTTTTCTTCTTTAACAGTGGGTCTGTTTTTCACTCCCAAAATACAATTAGAAAATCAGTTCATACCACCACTGAATGTTTGGTGGTAAACTTAATTATCCTCACCACATGCACACGCAGTGCTCTGATCTCCAGCAGCAGCAGCAGCAGCAACACAGTGTCTTCTCCCTCTGCTCTGGAGAGCAAGGCAGACAGCTTTATAATCATAGTGGGGCCATAAAGAAAAGGAGTAGGAGTAGGAGGTCTGATATTGTGGCTTTATAAATTAAAATAAATTAAAATAAATTAACTTATCATTGACGTGAACTGGTGACTCATGCAGATTTAAGCAGGTTACTTCCCCAAAGCAAACGGAGCCTAATATCCGACAAAACTGTCGACTCCTTGTGCTTTCTGTCACATCTGGAGTCTGGCAAACAGGGCAGAAGAGCTAAGCATGTGTCTATAAGTGTGTTGAGAGGTTTTCGACGAGAAAAGTCGATGATAACTATTTGAAAACGACACAGAATGGCCAAGAGACTTCCAGACATTTCTACCATAAACGGAAAGAGCAGAAAGGGTATAAAATTGTGCATAAAAATTCACCAGAATGTAGGTAATGAAATGTCTGATGCTCAAATTGTCCTGGGGGAGGACCTCTTGACCCCCTACCCCCCCACCCACACACACACACACACCCACTGAATGTTTCCATCCCAGCGCTCTGACAAAACACACACACATACACGAAAACACACACACCAAAAAAGCTGTTTCTTGCTGGAGATAAGCAAAGCTGCTGAAAGTAAAGAGACTGATGGATGATGTGAGGACATATTAATGAAGCAGCAATATCTTTCAGTTAATTGCAGGGCTGACAATGATTTGTGTGGCTTGATTTTGAGGCGATGATGCCAGCACTTCCTCAGTAAACAGTCACTCCGGCTGAGGCATCATGCAGCAGTTGGATGTGTTGTTTTCTGTCAAACGTCCATTTATATAGATTCTGCTTTCCATTGGGGGGGTTTTTTCCTCCCATGAGAATAACACACAGTTCAAGATGAAAACCACCAGGGTGCCATGAGATGCCTGCAAATGTCATCGTCATAGGAGACAGGTCTGCAGAAACACACCACAAACTACTGTATTTGATTACTGAGGAGACAGAGGAGATAGAACAGGATGTGGCCGGGCGGTGTTGTAGAACCGCCGCAAGACGGGGTGAGCCTTAAATGAAGCGCTGACAGCTTCAATGAAATGCTTGGCACTAAATGGTGAAGGTAATTAACGCTAATAAGGATCAGCTGATGGCAAGTCGATGCGTTCTGTTTCCTGCCCAAACTCGCGGAAGGTTTCATCTCTAAATACCCCGCTTCCTCACATTTAACGCACCACGCACACGCTCCCGCTTTATGAATGGTGATGGAATGGAGTGTTCATTTACTTAAGCAGCTGCTCAAGGATGCCACAAGGGGGCTCCGCACTTGGTTAGTTACAGTGATGATCTAATCTGACAGGGCAATGCACACATCTGCAAGAACACAACACCCTGCTCCATCTTCATGACAGCAAAGCCATCAGGTTCCACAAATCACTTGTTTACCGGGGCCTCTGAAAGCCTGTGCACCTGTGGCTCAGACCTGGCTACATATACACACACATGCACACGGCGTAATGGAAAAATGAGCCACCTTTGCCTGAATTTTCAGTATGAGATCATTAATGTAGAAAAAACACAGCCTGGAGACTCATCTTCGAGAATAAGAAATGTCTAAAAGGTCACACTCATTAGGTGCTGGGGGGCGGGGGTTGGATGTAACAATGAGACAGCTTAACAACATATTCACATTGGCTATGTACATTCACATCGTTCACATGGGATGCTGAGAGCAGACTTTTAGGCCGGCAGCACCTCTTGAGGCACAAGTGCCTCATTCAGGGTGACCCCAGAAGTGGTTGTTATCAAGCAATGAGAGTCTCTAAATCGCAACTAAACTACAGAGAAACTGGACAGTGACCCCTCTTTAAATGACACAAAACATGTCAAATCTATTTTTAAATAAACTGTGGTCCTATTTCTGCATACCCCCCTCAAAAAAAAGGCTGATTCATCTTTGTCCAACAAGCTGGGACTAATTAAGAAAAGCAGCCGAGACGCACACACACACACCTCAGTGTTGGTCTTTCCAGAGTTTATAATTATTAGCTGGAGGACATGATTATGCCAGCTCAAGGAATTTTTGGGGGGAGGCAAATGAAGCGAACTAGAAAGCACTTGGTAACTGCAGAAAGCGTGGAAATGGCACATTGTGCTCAATTCATTTTATCGCTGTGGGAAAGAAGTGAAGCAGATGTGAAATGTTCTCGGCTGGTCCCCTTTTATGCGAGGCGTCGACTCTTACATGCACATAAAACAAACAAACAAGCTTTCGCGGCTTGTGGCGTCCGTGATGTAGACACCCGAGTGGGGAACCTTATAGCTCTGGGGTGCGTGGATGAGAAGCAGCCTGGATCCTGTACCAGCGCTCTCTCTCCTCAGCTCACATGCTCCTTTGAAGAACTGGCCAGCACCTCTCTCTCTCCTTCTCCTTCCCCTCGCCCACAGCAGCTCCCAGCAAATCAAGTTTATTACAGCCTCTAATTACAATTACAGTCTCGAAGGGCTTCACAATGAAACAATAAATGAAAATGATAAATGAAAAAGGCACACCACCCCAACCTTAGACCCCCAGTGAGAGCGGGGAGAAAAGCCTTTCAACGAAACCTAATTAGGGACAAGATGCGAGATGCCTTAGGCTGGACCACACAACGAGGAATTCCCCTCTTTCCAGGAAAGCAGTGGTGGATGTAGTGAAAGTTTGTGTAGTGTATTTAGTTTTTAAACTAAATTTAAAAATTTAGTTTAAAAACAATTTATTGACTTGGTGTTGCATTGTTTCCATTTTGCACTGCTGATGTATGCAACACAGTAGATGAAGACTGACAGGAGGCACAATTTGTGGCCTTTTTTATGGACAGAAATACCGAAGTGTGCGGATTTGTACTGTGAATTGTGAAAAAAAAGGTTCTTATATCGACAGCCTTATAAAATATTATAATTCATAGTGAATACTATCAGTATGATAAAGGTCTGGCTTGACTTTCCCAAAGTCACCTAAAGGTTCAGACATTACCTGAGCAGACACGATAACTGAAACTGCAGAGTAGGGTGGCCTACAGGTATACATTAATCATGAATTGAAAGTGTTCAAATGATTTGCTAGTGCCAAAGAGCGTAAAAAGCACAGACACTGGTACTTGAGTAGTTCATATTGTAAGTTTGCAGTTCTTTAAAGCAGATCGAGAGAAGATCTTTCTGTGGATTCACATGCTTGTCTGTTATCTAAAACTACATGTAAGCAACATGTCTTGCTATCTAGTAAAAACATTTAGAGTAAATGACTGTGGGGCAACCACCTTTCAAATCTCAGATATAATCAAGTTGTAAACAGATCACAGCAGTTTTCAGACCCATGCAGACTTAAAATGCAGGTTTCACTGGCAGGTCACTTGCAGCAGTTTTGTCTGTTCTTGACAGATTTGTGTAAGGCGCGGCACACCCGGGAGTTGCAGAGTACAAGAGCAGTCTTGTACTATTTGCTGCTGACTGAGCAGAGGTTAGAGGTGGCGTTACGCGCCATGCGAAAAGGGCACCTTGTTCAAACAGAGGTTGAGACGTCTGGTGTTCCTACTGCCCTGCCCAGATTTTTCCCATCTCCACTCCTTGATTAGACCACAACATCCCCCCCTCCAAGGTCACAGAGTGGGGATGATCTGCTCCTATTTCCTACCACTGCAATGACTCAGATGAGATTGCTGTATCACTGTCAGCAGCAGCTCTTAGGCTTGGCATCTCTTGTCTGTCGCGGTTGGACCTTGGGCACCTGCGTCAGTGCTCAATCCGCCGGAGTAAGTGGGCCCACTCACTGCTGTCTCTCGCCTGGGAGGTTGCTGTGCAATAACTGCACAAGAGGGGCGGTGGGGGGCGGTGTGTGTGTTGGGGGGCTGGGGGGAGAGCCCCCTTCCAGCTGTCGGGAACATCAGTGACGAGCTGATCAGTTAACAGTGAGCCCTCCCGCAAACGTCCACGCGGAATTTGATCGGCGCGACAGATCACTCCTCCATAACCAGCCCCCGGGTTCAAGGTTTGCCCCTCCCGCCCAGCGCCAATCTGAGATGGGCAGAAGGAGGGGGCGGGAAGGTTAGTTTGAAGAGGGCAGAGCTCTGCGAGAGGACGCTGCTTTCCCCCGTTATTTCTCCGCTGGATTTAAAAAAAAAAAAGAAAGAAAGAGAAAAATTATCCAAATCCAGTGGCCGATAACAGCTGAGGGAGAAATCAGTCGGACCAAACGGCAGAACCTCATTAACTCCAAGGAAAGCCAGGAGAGAGAGAGAGAAGACACACACACACACACAACAGCAGGAACATCATCCTCATTGCTGCTGGTGAGACTGTTGTTATTTTTCTTAATATTAGTCATTACCTCTGCTGTGTCTTCTGTGATGCGATTTTTTTCCTTCTTCTTCTTGTTTTTAAGATCTCGCACACGTCGCCGGCAGGATAATTGCCGGAGACGGTTGCAAATGGGCTCAGCGGCAATGTTTCATTCACATGCAACAACTGCTGTTTGTGTAGCTACCGCAGTATAATTGATGGTTTAACAGGTCTCCCCTCGCATGCTGAAGTGGAAAGGATGCACGGTGAGGGGGATGCGGGGCTTGCATGCGACTAGCTCTGGCTCTGCTCAACCGCGACGATTTCGCCCGGGAATTAAAGTAGTAAGCAACAAATGTGGGGGGGTTTGTGGAGATACACCTGTCACAAGGGTGGTTGAATTTTATTTATTTGTTTGTTTATTTAAAAGCTTAGGTCGACTTCTAAGGACAGTCGAAATAGCAGCACAATGCGACACTACTGCTTGAGCGGCTGTTACTTTCCCTTAATGGGCAATTAGCGGTGAAGGCGCGCGAGACGTTTCTGGTAATGATTAAAAAAAAAAGAAAAGAAAAAAGCCGCACCTGCACAGGAACTCCGGGCTCGTGCTTTGACCCCGCGTGCTGGGAATCGTGTTCGGAACGAGCTACCGCAACCTGTGACAAGACTGTTGAGCACAGGCTAACTTAACCTTGGAATAAAAACCGTCGTCCGTTAAAGCGAAGGGTCTGGCAGCTGTCTGCGTTTAAACCTCAACTCCACCGCCAGTGAAATAAACACCACTGCGGTTTGTCTTTTATTATTATCAGTATTTTTTTCTTTAATTCACCGGGACTGACAAGTTTACCTGACGCAAAAAAAGCAGATTAAGAGATGACGACAGTGGAAAAACACTTCCATGTGTATGCGTGTTTTTTTATTTGTTATTTTAACGGTTTTCTTGCTCTTAATCATTTAAATTCGGCGTAGTTGTGTGTTTTGCCGTAGCGCAAAACGAGAGGGAACACGACTGTCTCAGTGGGGGGGGGATTCTTGAAAAGATTTTTTCCCTTTCGTCATCCTCTCTGTCAGTTAGACACGCGTGGTGTAGCCTATAGAGTGTCAGTGGGCGCACATGCTGAGCGGTGTCCAGCTGGAATGATGCAAATGTAATAATGGCACCGGACAGCTTCAGCAATGCAAAGCTTCCCAAGTGCAAAAGTACATCCAGCAATCCCAACCCCTCTTTAAAATCATGTGAAATTGTTTCAACACACACAAACGAGACACAATTAGAGAATCTGCATCTCTTGTTTGTTTGCTGCCTGAGACATGGGTGACAACAAATGGTATCCATGCTGTCAGAGTACTGAATGGGAGTCCCTGACAGGGTAGTCCTTTGGTTCTGATCTTTTCTTTTTTTGTAATAGACAGTGTGGCACCTTTTCAGACATCTGCTCCTGCATGTCTTTTTTTTTTAAGTGTCACGGTGAAAAGGTTAACAAGCAGGCTCCATATGCAGACACGTGTCAGGAAGAGCTATGGTACACCTGCATGAATCCTTGCATTCATCTTTTCCACGCTTGAATCCAGCCTGTGTCAGAGGCCAGGAGCTGGTTTTAATTGCCAGACCTGGGAGGCGTCGCTCAAGCACAGCACTGAATGTTGCTCATCCTTTCCCTCCCTCACCCTGATGTTGCCACGTTTTTTCAGGCGTTTGCTCCTCTGCAACATCATGCATGAATGTTTTTTTTCTTCCTACCACACCTCACGTTTTGATGTGATGCACAGTCATCCGGCTCTCAGTCTTGCACGCTACAGGGCTCGTAATGCGATGACGCCCGTGAGTGTGACCACAAGTAAATGACTTTTCTCAGCCAGTTTCTTCATCTGTTGAGACATACGGAGAGAGAGTCTCCCCCCCCCCACACACACACACACACACAACCCTTTTCACAGTGCATGGGTGTGTGGTGAAAAAGGAAGTAAACTCAGATTTATTGTCCAGCAGGGAATGTGTCAGCCAGAGCAGATTTTGTTTGAAGGAGAAGGTGCTGTCTCATCCGAGAGCTACAGATGGATGTGCCGTGCTTGTGTAAGACTTGTGTGAACCCGCCGCATCTGAAGTGATTAGAGAATCTGTTTTGTAATTGCTATTGTTGGGATTCAGCGTGCAGATGCAGGCAAATAAAAGACAGAGGCAGACTGTTGCAGGGATTTGCATTATTGTTACTCGAGGCACCGTAAGACGTGATGCAGTAAAAATGCAAAGTATCTTGAGTGATTAGAAAATAAATGGGGGTAATGGCTCCCAGGGAAAAGTAGTATAAGTGTTTATATATAAATATAATATATATATAATTGTGAGTTTGTATTTTGTGAGCAGAAAGCAAATAATTCCTGCATAAATAATGGCGTTACCCTCCACTTCACTGAATTTCCCTACAAGGTAGTCTTGTTTTTGAGATGGCAGTATGTTCTGAGGTTCCACCACACGGGTCAAGTGGGCACAGGAGTCAGGCATGATGCAACGCTCAGAGGATGATAATGATAACAGCTGACAAGAGGTAATCATCAGAGCCCTCCACATACACCGAAGCCTCGACCAGGACAGTGTCAGTCACAACCAATAAGCTCTGAGGGGAAATTTTACAGCTTGGCTCCACAGAGTGACAGTGATGATGAGAGGTGGAGCAAAGCAGGACCATGAGAAGGCAGAGCAGGGTTAGCAGACAGATCCTGGAAGCTCTCCTCATCCAGGAAAAGCCTAATGTTGTTTTTTTGGATGAAGTCAAGAAATGCAGTATTTTGCAGCTGCTGACTTCTTTTGTCTTACTTAACTTTTTTTTTTCTTTGTCTGCATACTCGGAGCTTCCAACAATTGCACTTGCCTTAGTCTTTTTCCCTTAATGTGAGATCCAATCATTTCCCCATTTCTGTGCATGAGAGACGATTAATCACAGAAGCTCCGTTCACACAGGAATAACGTTACCACCAGACGCCCACTGATTTATGCTAATTCCCATGATTGTCACTGATTTTCACCCTGCGAGCAGTTGCTCCTTTAAATGTAGTTTATGTTAAACCCTCCGCCAGTGTGGTGACTTTTATTACTGTATTTTTGGCTGAGACAGAACAGGCCTGACAAGGACGATCATGTGTGGAACGCAAATCCCAGTCATTTATTTAGGAAGTAGAGAACTGCCTGCCAAGGCTGCATAAAGCATTTTCAACAAGTGCATTATGAGCAGAGCAAATTATCATCTGCTGTTTGATAAAAGACTGCAGGAGCCCGAACTGTAGTTGCGCAACGCGCCAACAGCAATTCCAATTCTTCTTGTTAGATCATCAGAGGTCAGACTTGATGTTTTGTTTTTTGGATGATTTTTTTTTCTTTGAATTAAGCCATAAACTGTTAGACAGTTTTTCATAAAGGCTAAGATAACCTTTAGACGAGCATTCAGCATGTTGCAGGATTCGGCACACTTCTATCTTAATGAATTCATTATTTTTTTCAGTGTTTCCAGCTGAATGGATTTGTACTGGTGGGGTGGGGTGGTGGATATAGATGTACACACAACAAATCAATATAATCAGCTGCCTCTCCAGTGAGTCTTGCGGATGGACTCCACCTCCACCATGTTGGACTGCAGCTGGCGATGATATTCGCCACAGTTCCCCCATCTGCTGCAGGTTGGCCTTAAAGTGGCTCTCCAACTATGAGTGGAGGATCACTGTCACCAGCTGCAGTCAAAGATGCTGAAGTTGGAGTATGTTTCTCTGAGGAAATATTCGAATGATATCAGGACAACTGCAACAGCAACCTGGCCAACAAGACAGAGAAAATACTAAAAACACAAAACATTCAAATGAGTGATCTTTAATTTATCTGGGCAGTCTACCCAAATGAAGTCTGTGTCAGGCACACGGTTACAGTTAAATGAAACGTTCTTCAGCTTTGGAGTCTCTATAAAATCTGCATGCTGTAATCCCTGGAATAAAATTGTCATTTAGGGACTTGAATGCATATAAAGCTGAAGGTTGTATAACATATAGCGTCACCTTGCTCTGACTTATTTTCACCCACTCTTCAAAACCCCACGCGTCTTTCACACTGTCAATGACCTTTAAGATTGACAGTCAAATCTTTCAAATGTCAGAATCTTCTAAGAGCCTAAAGCTTCATATTGGGACCGCCTGTTCCTGAGAGGCAGGCTGTCTTTGCAGGTCCTGAGATACTCATAAAATGTCAGCGATTGTTACAGACATTGAGGATCTGAAATGGTGTTTAAAGAAGGACACTTTCTTTATTTATAACTTTAAAAATGCTTTGTGTCCGCTAAGAAATTACCTAAGTCATGCATTTATTTCATCATCTATCAGTGGAAGGGATTTAAAGTATTAAATGCGGGGCTTTTGATCGAGGCTGGCAGTCGACTAAAAGGTATTTTTGGCTTTTTAAAGCAACGGCATTGAATAGCCTGATTTTTGGTTGTGATCCAGATAAGCTGAGAAACATTGCTTAAAGGTTATTGGCAAAGACGGCAAGTGCACTTTTCATGAATCAAGGTGCTTGGTAAAAAATGCAGTGAAGTGTAATGTGTGCAGAGGGAGTGGAGGCACACAGGCAAAGATTTACATGACTACATAAATTTCTTGCACACTAATTCTCGTCTCCTGTCGTGCCTGTATGGAATTTAAACCACACACTTAGAGACACAGAAATAATTCAGCTCCAGTCATCTCTGCCACAGGTCTGCCTTGATTGCAATTATAAGTGTGATGCTTCAGGTACCGCTTTTGTCACACACGCATTCATGAAGCTACACCATCAATGCAGCTGTTGCCCTGGTAACCTAGTGTTTTCGGCTGAAGATAGTGGGGATTATTGGGAACCAAAGGTCCTGAGGGGTGAGAGAGAGATGCTTTAATTGTCTCTTCTTTATTTATTTATTTTAAGTATTATATATATATAAGTATTTGACTATTTTTTACTGCATTAAGTGGGACTGTGTGTGTTAAACATCAAGATACAGGAGATCAATGTGAGGGGCATGCACGTTTGTTCATTATTCTGTGACATCCTGGTGTTTGCTGCTGTAATTCTACTGGCAGTTCTTTTATGCATATTTTTGACTGAGCTGTTAAATAAAAAATAAAAAATAAAAGCAGAATAATCAAACACGCAAGAGCAAGGGCAAAATCTGACTGTGCCCTTTCATCTAGATGGTGCCTGTTGAGTTTGGGCTTTGAACCAATTTAAATGGCTTCATATTATCTACCGAAAATGTGTACGTGCAAATGACCCACAGACGTTTTATCTAACCCTTTGCTGACTCGAGGCTTGGCACTGCCCTTAAGATAACACTTACTGTAGGCCTCGGCTGGAATATTGAATAGCATGGAAAACAGTAGTATTTTATCCTCTCACTTAATTCTTTTGCTTGTGTTTAGTGTGATAGAAAAATACCTTCTAGTTACAGAACAAGCAGTTTTAAGATGACATCTTGGACTTTAAGGTACAGCGTGCTTCGTTCAGGCATCACATTTGATTTATCAAGAATATAGCCCGACTGATATAAGATTTTAAAAGTTATACCGATATTTGGTCCTTTAAAAAATCAGATATATCAACTTATACTTTGATAATGCAGTAATGTGTAATGCAATGAGTAGTGTAACTAATTACTTTCTCTGGTGAGTAATTAAGTAATTTGTTGCATTTCATATGTTGTAATGTGTAAAACATATTTTAGGTAGCGACTCATCAACACTCATAACAGTTGAAGGGTAAATTTTTACCCATCATCCATTTTCAAAAGTCTTCATGATGTTTTCACACAGCCGTCTGACTGTCCAATATACATTATTCTTTCCTGTAGCCTGCGGTGCTGCCTGTCTCTGTAGCTTGTTTTGGTGTGTGTTGCCCTATTGAGGAGATATTGGCTGTAAAGATCTTTCTTGACTATAATGGAACTGGGTGCCAGGTTTTTGTGGTGTTCTTAAGTTTTAAAAAAAGCAGCAACAACTGCAGTAATATTTGTTTTTAGAAATTATGACCAAGGTTCTCAAAAAGTCCACAACCCTTTCCATGAGTGGTTTCATGTGGGAACTATTTTATTTAAATGCGGGTGACTGTGGCTCAGGGGGTTGGGAAGCGCACCTGTAACCGGAAGGTCGCTGGTTTGATCCCCAGCCTTTCTGTCCTGGTTGTTGTGTCCTTGGGCAAGACACTTTACCCTACCGCCTATTGGTGTTGGCCAGAGGGGCTGTTGGCGCGATATGGCAGCCTTGCCTCTGTCAGTCTGGTCCCAGGTCAGCCCTGACTTTGTGTTAAACTAATCCTAAAGTAATAATGGTATTTCTAACCATTGATATACCACAACTTTATCCTTTCAACAGCTGCTGAAAGTTAGGGGACCTAGCTGCTATCGGATATTTATATAGAGATCCTCCAGCTTCAAACTGTAGGGTCAAAATTCGTACTTGTAACTTGCAGGTGTTTTTTTGGCTAAGTCCACACACAAATCTTTTTTACGCACACACAAATTCTTTTTACACACACAAATCTTTTTTACACACACACAAATTCTTTTTACACATACAAATCTTTTTTACACACACACAAATTCTTTTTACACATACAAATCCTGATTTACAAGTGCAAAACTGATTCACAAGTACAAAATATTTATGACCACATTTTGAGCCCATACAGTTAAAGGGGACACTCTCATCATTTACATCTTGTCAGTGTAGTCGAAGCATGAGCATCTTGTCACTGGTTGATGATTGCTTTCTTCTCCAGAGCGATATGGTTTGCAAAAGTAGTAGTTCAGTAGTTTATACATGAAAGTACTCACTGCAACTTTGTGGTCTTTTGAGAAACTAGGTCAAGATTTCTAGAAAGAGACGTTGTTGCTGAGTTTTTAAAAATGTAACTTTTTGGTGCTTTGAGCTCCCCAAGCAACTGCCATCAAGTCCCATTATATCTGTTCAACAGATACACCACAAACTGGGCAAATTGCAGCGAAACAATCTCAATGGATAAATGGCGCTAAAGGCGAGGGGAAAATATGTAAATTATTTTGGCACGGTGAACTGTCCCTTTAAGACACAGCCTAAGCAAAGTACTGTAATGATTTCAATGTGATTCAAAGCATATTTGCATGCAGACAGTTTGTCTTTTTGCTCTCTGAGACCATAGTGTTTATTGTTTTTTATCACAAGCTGCCAGATGATTGTGTCTGGTTTTTTTAATGTGTGTAGCTTTTGGCTGCCTTCATGTCATCTCAGCCCACACTGTATTACACCAGGTACCGCACAGTAAGAATTTATTCTTCACAGATTATTTTACATCACTGTTGCATTGCCGTGGACAAACATAGAGTAGGTGTCATTATAGCTGCTGAAACATATCTTTAAGATGCACAAGGGGATTTTACAGTTTATATTACAACATAAAGTGTTCCTGTCAACAACGGTGACTATGAGATTTCTCGCCATTCGCCACAGGAAATTTGTTAGTCAAGGTTATAACGCCTGACAAACATAAATGCCTTAAACAAAGGGAGTCATTTAGGGATAAGAAATGTGACATCCTGAGAGCCGTCAAAGCAGCAGGGATGCAAGAAGAATAAATATCAAAGATTTTTCTTTTTTAGAAAAAAAGCTTTAATTGTGACGCGATCTTGCTGGAAAGTGGCTCATAAGTTTTCAGAGCTCTGACAACAACAGCATGGTCACCTTTAGTCTTTAACCTTGACAGAAAAACTGTCAGGTTGCTCCTGTCTGAGGATTTCAGGCTGCACACCGAGCCATAAGGCAGCTTAAGTTCAGAGACAAGCCAGGGCTAGGTCATTCAAAGACTACTAAACATTAGGAGCTCTAAAAAAAATCAATGCTAAAACAGGCGTCCAGCGAGATGGTAAAACAGAGGGGATGCTCCTGTCTCTTCCCTTTCGTGAAAAGCTTTCAAGCAGCTTAGACAAAGCAGGCGCTGCAATATTAAAGCAGTCATTGTGAGCACTTAAAATGCTATCTAGATATTTGAAAGATCATTTTACTGTGTTTTTTATTGCGGCTATAAATATTCAAAACTTACTGAGAGGCAACAAAAAAGCAAGCATGGATTTTCTGAAATGTTATGGCTTCACAAGCACTTTTATCAAGAGACAGTGCCACTTTATTAGATTTTGTATTTGCCCATGAAAGTGCATTGTAGACACAATATACCTCAAAAACAAAATCATTTATATCTAAGGTTTTCGCTGTTTGGTTGCAGCCTGCCACAAGTGTTTATTGATGTGATAGTGCATCTTGTATAAAAAATGTATACTACACTAAAAACACTTTTATGAAACCTTTATACAAGAGCCAAAGGAGAGACCTGTGAATGGTTATTCACTGTGAAACTAGGGCTATACAAACAGCAATCACTGCTGTCAGCAGTGTCAGTTTGTCCTCTAAGAGTGATGGGAGGGTAGTGATCTTTTTATAAAACAAAGCCTTTAAAACACAATGTGCACAAATGTGACTAGCAAGCCCAATTCTGGAAAAGATGATGAAAAGATGATGTTTTTCTGTAATCAGCAAGAATAACACTGTAATGTCCCTGAGCTGTGGAGTCAGACCTTGGCTTTGCCTCGACACATATCCATGAAAACCGCGGACAGGCAAGGTGACAACTTTGCTGGATTGAGACGCCCACCTTGAACAGGCCTGACTTCTTGCCAAGAATGTGAACACAGTTCCCCGGGAGGACAGAATGACTTGCTGTGGTGATTCTGTCCTCCTGTAAAACCTGTCGCAAGTGACCCCAGATAACGTGGTCATTTCTGCTACGTGTTTAAAATAGGAAGAGCTGGCAGTCCTGTAAAGATGCAGTACATTTTCTGTCAGTGGAATTATATAGCTCCATGATTCTGTTGTCTTAACTGGGTGGCACAGTGGTGGAGTGGACACTGTTGCCTCATCCCTAGAAGGTTCCTGGTTCAAACCCCAGCAGACGGACTTTTCTCCTGTTCTCCTTGTGCCTGCAAAGGTTTCTTACTTTGAGCTTCCTCTCAAAGACATGCAGGTTAGGTTAACTGGTCATTCTAAATGAGCCATTAATGTGATCTAGATAAAGTCCTTTGACTTTGTAGAATACAATTTTGTATAAAGGTAGGGTTAAAAGCACTTTGAGTGGTCAGTAATACTGGAAAAGTTCTATTTAAATGTTTGTACATCACATGATATTGTCTAAGCAAATTGGGGCTGTTGATGCATATTCACAATTTAGCGTCATGTCAGTTAATCTTGTGGGAATGTGAGCTGACAGAGGGATGTGTTAATTAGTTTCTGCTACTTTGGCGTTAATAAAATTAAAAACACGTCCACTAGAGGGGCAACAATGAAATAACCACAAAACAGAAATAATTTTAGAGGTGGAGGCCACTGACATTTTTTCCCTCCACATCTTTTTTGACTGTTCAGGCTGTTCTAGTTTTGCACTTGGCTAGGGTCAGTGTAACTACTGTAGCATGAGGCGATACCTGGACCCTACAGAGGCTGTACAGGTAGTCTGACACAATACATGCCATCGCCAGAAGGTTTGGTGTGGCTCCCAGCGAAGTCTCAAGAACATGGAAGCGATTCCAGGAGACAGGCAGTTACTCTAGGAGAGCTGGACAGAAGGTCCTTAACCCATCAGCAGGACTAGAATCTGTTCCTTTGTACAAAAAGGAACAGGATGAGCACTGTCAGAGCTCTACACAATGATGTCCAGCAGACCATTGATGTAAATGTCTCTGACAAAAAAAAAAATCAGAAACAGATTTCATGATGGTGACCTGAGGGCACAACATCCTGCATTGGTTTCTGTGCTCACTGCCCAGCATCCTGAAGCTCAATTAGCATTTGCCAGAAAACACAAGAAGTGGCAGGTCCACCATTGGTGCCCTGTGCTTTTCACAGATAAATGCAGGTTCACCCTGAGCACATGTGACAGATAAAAAAATGTCCGCAGAGGACGTGGTAACATGTCCGGTTTGATGGTGGGACAGTGGTATTGTGGGAAGGTATATCCATGAAGGGACACAGACCTCTACAGGCTGGGCAACAGCACTGTGACTGCCATTGGATTTTGGAATGTAATCTTGGATCCACTGTCAGTCCTTACACATCCTACCTGGTGCTCTGGGTCCTGGGGTCCTCCTGGCACAGGACAGTGCCCGACATCGTATGGTGAGTGCAAACAGCTCCTGGAATTGATACCATTGACTAGCCCCCAGGCTCACCTGTCCTCAATCCAATAGAACACCTCTGACACATTATGTTTTATTGCCATGAAGTTCTATGAATCACATACTCCAGTGAGCCAAAAGCATCCATATCTAACGTGCTGTTGACCTTTCACATGCTTCCATGTGAAAGGTCAACACGCTGCCTAAGTCTGGACTGAAAAAAGCTCTAAAGGTGCACTGTGTTATCTGGCATCAAGACTGAAGCTACAGAACCTTTTGAGGTCTGTCCTTCCTCGTCATTGTGAATACCAATTCTGCCCATGAACAAGCCCATAACCCCCATAACATACTGCTCCTTTTTGCTGCGTCCTAACCACAGATATACTGCCTATTTTGAGTCATCTAGTCAATCATTAATGTATCGCCTCACTAGATGGTTCCCTCTACCCATAGCTGGCTGTGTATTGTAGCTTTAATTGCAGAATGTTTATGTTTTTTAAACCTGCATTCAAATTTCAGACCTCTTGAGCTATCATCTTAATAATTATTAACTGACTATAGTTTCGTGTTCGTAGTTATTATTGAAACATAAGCTTTGTTTCTTATTCTGTGCATTTGTGTATTGCGTATCATAAAAAAGAATGCTGTCTTTTCTCTTAATATTGCCTGTTCCTGCCCTCATGAGCTCCTATTTTTTTTTATTTTTATGTAGCTGACTTGAATTGCACCTGCAAGACACACACACACACACAATAAACTGGAACGGCCCAGTGGTCTGTGTTTAGTGTTGTGTGACGAGTTACGGTCAGAGTTTTCAAGAAGTAAGTCTAAAAGTTTTCAATTATGGATGAGGAAAGCAGGAAAAAAGAGCAGGGGAGCTTTAGTGAATACAAACTCAGTGGAAGCTATTGTTGGGAGTTTTGCTGGCCTTGAAGTCTATTCAGAGAGAGGGCACAAAAATAAATTGTATGTACTCAAGATGCACGTCAATTCAAATGCAGCTACTGAACTATAATTTAAAAAATGCCAAGTAATCAATGATTACAATTATTGTCTGCCACTTGACTAATTGATTGAATGTTTCTGTGCTTAGCTGGATTTTTCCATTGATGGGTCAATGCCACTTTGCAGCAAATGTTTTTTTAGGTACTTTTCATGATAAAAGGCTGCTTTTGTGAATTAGATAGCTCAATGTTGAAAGGAAAAGACGAAAGCGGTGTGACCTTACACGGACTGACTGCAGTAAGCTGCAGTAACCAAATAATGCAGGCAGGAAGGAAGGAACGGAAAATCACGCTCAATCACGATATCGTTTTTGTTGTGCGGGTCTTTTGAGTGTTATTAAGAATTAAACGTAAAAGCTATATTTTATTTTGATGATGTTAGGTAATGTAGACAGAAATAGTGGTGTTTTATACTGTCATTTTCCATAATGCTGTTAGTACGATTACTATGTATATCTCAGGTGCATTCTGTGAAGCCGATGAACTTTGAAACATTTACATCTTTGAACTGAGAGACGAGTGAAAAGATTATAGTCGTTGTGAGCGGTGCCTCGGGAATTGGAAGCACTCACAGCTTTGCTGGGAACATTGGCTGCTGTTTATTTTAAGACCAGACTGTAACCTCACAAGTTTACTTTCTATCAGAAAGAAAGAAAAGAAGGCAACCTTCTGAGAGACAAAAACACAGAGAAAAAACAATATATCGACACCATACAAGTCAGGAAATTACGACCATGGTGCTGTCCAAGATTTATGAAGCTGGTGAAAAACTTTGTTCTTTTTTTTGTTTTAGTTAGTTGTGTATGTTTTGTGGCCCTGAATAAAGCAAGAGTACAAGGAGTCTTCTTTCTATATGGAAAAAAAATATATAAGCCTTTTTTTAAAACAAGTTAGCTGTTACTTCTGTTAAGATTAAAGTCCCAGTCAAAGATTATGAAGTGTAGTGATGTTATATGTGATAACTGAGCCCTGTGTAGATGTCCTTTGTGTGCATTCGCTAAGTTCTTTTCCAGGACCATTAAAGCCAGTGTTCTTCATGAATTACTTGTATCTGTTATTTAAGTTACATGTTTCAAAATCACGATAACTATCTTCTAGTCAGTTGTCGTAGCTACATTAACCTCTGGTTTTATCCTAAAACTAAATTCAAGTGATTCAGGCCACATGTAAATTAATGGATGCTTTCTACCTTTGCAACCACAATAATAGCCAACTGTGTGTGTCCAGACTGAAGGTGCTGGAGCCCAACAGTCCCTCACTCCATTTGTACTTGAAATAGAGTAGCTTGAGCCATGCTCTACTGAGTCGCATTCACCACAGCTGCAGTCACACTTGTTGTTGTTGTTGTTGTTGTTGTGTTCATCGCAGCCTCTGCCCAACCAGCAAACTCCACCAGAGTGATAACTTGCTGCCCCAGCAGTCAAAGCTGCCTTGATCACAAAATCACCCTCACCAGTTTGCCAGCCTGCGTGGCAGCAGCCCGCACTTACGCCTGCCACAGAAACTCAGTCACACTTGCCACAGTTGGACTAATGCAGTGACAATCTCAAGCATCCAGATGCACCAAGATGATGTTTTCGGTGATGTGGCATAGGTACAGCCAGGGTTGTGCTCACCCCTTGCTGCGTTCAGCATCATTCTCGCCAGAGACGTGCTTACCTCAGCCACAATCGGTCGTGCTCACTGGAGTGCTACTCAGCCTGAGCAGCTGGCGTTATACTCTGCATGAGACCGAGCAGCCATAGTCGGAGTCACACTTGCCAGAGGCACCCTCACAGCTGCCATCATTCACACTAAGTGGGATCCTACTGGCCACACAAAAAGCGCCAGTAAACAGCTCATCCACAGAGACTCACAGCAGGGCCCAAAGCAGATCGCAGCTCTGTTCAGATTCACACGCACCTCATCCAGCTGAAGAGAAAAACAGTTATTACCCAGTCCGGGGAAAGACAACGTGGAGTGGTAGGGGACACTGGAAATGCTGCGAATAACTTGCTGTACATGCGTTTGTGCACTGTAGCAATGTTTCTGGATCAAATTTAAAGTTGTCTTTCCATCCATCTGTGTGGTGTAATAAGAAGGCAATGAAACTCAGTGTGCGACTTTAGATTTGTGGGATCCACATTTGCAACGTAAGGCCTTTTTTTGATGCAGCGCATCTGCTCTTGAGATAAGATTTGCTATTTCTTGCAAGCCTAATGTACTCCATGGAAGAACACCATCAGTAATATCTCTCTGTGTCATATGGAGAAATGGGTGGCCAGCTCTTGCCTATGGCAGAGCCAGAGCCTACATAATGTATTCGGCTGACTGACGATAAGTCTAAATACGAATTGCCTATTTAAAATTCAGCCCGATGACGGTGCTTGTTAAATACATTACCATTTGAAATAATATTCTTCTTGCTCACTTGAGTAATCTGTATCAGATTAAGGTAATTATTCAGGTTTCAGTGGAAATTGTTGAATTTTTAAGATTGCATATTTCTGCAAATACTCATCAAGGTAAAGTGTTGTGACTGCTGTTTTATTCCTTTCGTATTTTATACTGAATTTTAGCACCTTTCTTGCATCTTAATTCTTTGCAAGATATTAATAGACTTTCTTTAATGTTAAAAATGCTCTTTTCAAATTGAAATTTAGGTCGATCTTAACTGGAACAACAGATCACATTCAATTTATTTCCGCAAATGAAACAACTGTCTCGCCTTTGAAACTATCCCCATTCACTCTGCTGCACATTTATATTGGGTATTGTTATTTAATACATCCTTGAATCCCTACAGTATATCCTTGTTTAGGTAGGATACAAAAACAAGAACTCATATTTAACACAATTTAGCACTAAGTGGCAAAGACGAGCCTGTAGAGCTTCAAGGTGAACTGCTGCATGGATTTTTGATTTATGGTTCAAATTATTCTGTTGGGCCAGTATAGTGCGTGTACTGAACTCTCCTGCTCTTTGTATGGCTATTACCTGGGAGTGAAACCTTGCATTCCAATTACAGTTGGGCTATATAGCTGTCATTCATGTTAGTAATGACTATAGCTTCTACTTACTCTGAATCCTAACCCTGCCTGTGAGTACTTTCCCTTTCAGTATGATCGATGATACTCTTAAGTTACAAGACTTGGCTCTCAAAAAAAAATTTTAAAAACAAAGAAGTGGGATTTAATTTGTAAACTGTGCTATGTATGTTCCAAATTGATCTTCTTTTCATTGCAGAAGTCAGTATTTACCTTGAGGTTTATCTCGATATTGGATTCACCATGACCATCTGTCTTTGGCATCTAAATTTGATGACTCAATATAATAATCCAGCTCTATTACATCATAGCTTTAGCACAGTTTTTCAGACTTGATCCTGAGGACGGGGCATGTACGCTTTCAAAATTTCTGGCAACCAGTTCAATAGACATTTAGCTCCAAATCACAAATGTCAACCTCATGTTTGTGCTTTAGGATTTGTAAGTCATTAGAGTTCATCGTCCGTACAAAATTTGCTCTTTTGACTTGCTGCTGCTGTAGAGGAAATGTCAAAAGATGTGTAAAGTCAGTAAGCCTTGCTCCTCTGGGACCACAAATGCCTGTCCAATATTTCATGTCAATCCATCGGACAGGTTTTGAAATATTCTGGTCTGGTCCGGAGCAGCAAATTGTCTGACAAACTGACGCACCGAAAACCCTGCAGCTAGCAATGAAGAATCCGTGACATGTTAATGCACGGACTGTCTTTCCTACAATAGTGATTCAAAGTGACATACAGAGCATTTGATTGATGGCAATGACATGGAAGACCCACTGGAGAATAAACAGCCCGAGTCGTGTTTTTGCACTTGTGCACCTGAAAACATAGAAAGAACCAGACAACTCTACGGACAAAATGAAGTTGGACAGATATTTGCGCTGTGCCCTGCTTCTTCAGACCCTGTTTAACTGATGACTTTGGGGGACTATCTGCCAGTCTTGTGAATGGTCTTTTATGTTGAAATATTAATGCTGTTGCATTTTCCAGACTCACTTTATGTCCTAGAAGCTTTGATTTAAGTCAGAGTGCACTAGGTTAATGGACCAACAAATAAATGATTCTGCAGTGGTAACAGACAACTTGTCAGTATTGCTGTCTGAAAGATCAGGTCACGTCCCCTTTTAAAACACCCAGTCGTATTAGGCTCATAAGTAGGCATCTTTCCTTACATAACTAGTCAACTTAATGCCATCTGAATTTCATTTAGCCTTTGCAGGCTAGGGCCTCTCTCTAGTGAGTGCAAGCCTGTCCAAGACTCACTCTTGTTTCACTTTCCCTCTTCACCTTCTTTGTCTCCTTAGATAATGAGGTTCTTTTTCACAGGTACACCAGTTGTTCCACTAGCTGCTATTTAAGCTACCAAACAAAGCCTACAGAGTAAAATAAAAGCACTTACCTCTTCGTGTTTGTGCATCTCAGTCTTCATTTCCCCAGCTATGGAAAACAGGCTGGTGTAAAAGACTTAAAGCCAAGTCAGTGTCATTATCTTATAGCCATAATACTGGACAATCCATGTTTATTGTTATAATTAAAAGTAAAGCAGAAAAGTTTCCTAGGTGGCACATTGTGACTCATTTTAGGTGTCAATGATAGTGACCCTATGATTTCTGCTGTGTTCGGCTTTTAACCTTTTTGTGGAAACCAGGCTGTGGGTGCCGTTCAGTCCTTCACCAATTAGTAAAGCACACCTGGCTCGGCAAAATGAAATCCGCTGTGATGTGACAGTAGATTAAAGTAATGCTTCATTAGTGTTTCAGAATGTATTGAAGTAGCACTTGGAAAAAGCATTTTGCATAGTGCCTGAAAACTTCAATATGGTATGGATGGTACAGCTCATTAACAAAACTAGACGGCTAGAGTGGCTGAGCTGCTGTTGCTCCTGGCCTCATCTTAAAATTGTCTTGTTAGCCGTATACTTTATTGGATGTGAAAGATAAAAATTAACAGGATTGTGAGCTACTCTGTACAGAGTGATTCCTTGTTCATGATTTATTGTGTTCTGGCTTGTAGCCATTGTTCTTTTGGGAAGCGTATTCGATGGAACGGTGACTTGGCATCTGACGGTGAACAACTGACTGTTCATAGCTGAGTAATGGATATTCTTTCCTCGAAAGCCTTTTACAGATAATTATTCTGAGTTCATAACATTACCATGAGATTAAACTGATTTCTTCTAATCTTTGATGACAGCTGTTGGCATGGTAATTTTTAATATGGGTTATGGAGAAGAAAAATGAACTTGGATTCATTGTGAAATTTCTTTCAGTGATGAAAGCCTTGAAAGCATCCCCTCCAGGTACCAAGTGTGTTGAGGCTGCTGTGAAATCCAACACTTTAGACTGTAATAAAGTGAGCGAGCGCTCTCTCAATGTATCTGAAGCTAACTGTTTTTGATTTTCACTTGCTTTTCGATTACTTTTTCCCCTGAATTTATTGGCAAAGGACCGCGATAAAAGATTCGGTTTGTTCCAACAATCAGACATCAGCAAGGTACTTAAGAAAATGTATCAAGCGAGCAGTCAGCAGGTTAATCATATAACAATTACTGCCATCCAAACAAGTGGAGCATGCTGTGACATGAATAATGCAGGTTACCCCCAGCCCAGGCCAGTTAGCAGGGTGCATCGTCACGTAAATCTGATTTCTCACACGATAATTTAAATGCAAATGGATTTAAGTAGCTAAACTGGGTCCAGACTTTGAGCCTTATTGCTTATTTTTATTAGCCCAGAGTTGCCTCAGAGCAATTTATCTTCTACCGTATACGTTGTCTTCCCCATTTCATTATATCTGAATTCACATGTCCTTTCTCTCTGGCGAGCCAGTACATGGTGTATCTATTGCACGCTTTGCCAGGCAACGCTCATTTGTATTCCCATAGCAATGTCACTGTTAACTGATTGGCTAAACATGTCTCACTGTGTTCAGCCTTAGTTCTGTGCCGCAGCATCAATATAGCTTCAAAGTAAGATGACGGTAAATCTATCAGTCCGGCTCTCACGTTCATCTAAAGAGATATGGTTTTTTTTTTCTTACTGCACTGTCAATAATGGCTTCTGCAAGGCTGTTTTAATTGAAGTAGAAGACGTACACAGTCACAGATGTGGACTGCCACCATGATGAAATTGGTTCCTCCATTTTTGCGACTGGACCATTTTTAAAAATTTAGAAATATGTAAGGAAAAGAAAAAGCAGCATTTAAAATAAAGCATTTACACAAAAAAATCAGATGATCAAAGTGTCTCCAGCCTAATAGAAATCTACCATTAGTGGGGGGGACGCTGTAAACTCAATACTTTAAACTGTTCATCTTCTCAATCCTTTCCTTCTGGTGCCTACTTCTTCTGATTGTCAGCCAATTTGATTCGCCTCCTACTGGCCAAAGACTTTGTTCCAGCTGTAATCATAATCCATTGAGGAGATGCAGAACTTGTCACAGTCTGAACTGGGATATTAATTTTCCCTCCATGTGGGGACTTGCTTTGCTGGCCATGTAATGCTTTCAGCTTTGAAGGAATTTTGCCTGCTTAAGCCGTGTGAAAATACTCCATTTGACATCTATTTTCTGCTAAGAATATATTTGTGCTAATGGTCAGAGAAAAAACATCTCTTATTTACAATAAGCAGCACATTTAAAGCTCACGTATTTTCGTTTCCGGTAGCAAAAAAAAAAATGTGGCTTTTATTAAGAACTATAAATAATCCAAATGTGGTACTTTCGATGTCTGTTAGTAGATCTAAAATTTGTGCCTCAGACAAAATCTTCTTTTTTTCATCTTGATAAATTAATGCTCAAGGAAATATTAGTAGACAATCAGTCTTCTAGTGATCAAAACATGTAGCATTTCATGCATATTTGAAAGGACAAGTGATGGAAATTGCATTTCTTTTTGTGATCTAAGGTTATTTTTTCTTTTCTCGTACACAACCTCTGATCTTGGACAAACAGGGACTTGGTTTTGTTAACCCAAAAAGCTTTGTGAATACTTTTTTCTATTTATTTTATGATGGTGTTAAAACTGCATTAGCAGAAAATTACTTGATTGCTTCTCAACAGCTGACAGCTGGGATAGGCCTCTCCGCAACCCTGAATCGGCTAAGTGGTTAAGAAGATGAATGGCTGGATGGATGACTGATTAACTTTTTCTGTGATTCATATTTTTCTATTATTCACACAAAGCATTTACATCCTCAACTATACCATAGAAGACAGAAATATTTTGTCTTTTGTAAAAAGTAAAAAATATAAACAGCAGATTCTGGAGAACATATGGCGATAGATATATCTGTGATTGAGCAGACGTATCGGTGAGATGCAGAATGGAAATGTCAAGACTCAAGGTCTTCGTTCTGGATTGTTCAGACTTTGAGCTGCACACAGTGTAACAAGGCCAGCGTTAACGCATGTGCACAGGTGGTCAGTGCTAGAAAAGGTAATGCTCTTCACCAGGAGTCCTTGATGAACTCTGACAGATTACACCTACGAGGCAGCCACCCTGTCTCCAGTTTAACATCTGCTTTCCAGTTTTTCAAGCCGTGGCGGCGCTGACTTGTGTGCAGAGCCGCACTAGTTTAGTTATAATTGTAAAAGTCACACTGATTTACATGATTATTCTATTTATCTGATGAAATCTCTTCCTCCCAGCAGAGTAATGAATGTTATTGCAGGCAAAATTGCCCCATTACAGTATCCTTATAATCATGTTTGATTTCAGCATTTATTTTCTCAGCTCCACTCTTATAATAGGAATTACTTTTACAAATAATTGATAGTGACTGGAAAATATTTAGTGAATAATGGGATGCTCTCTATGAGATACTAGCTTTCTTTAATTTTCTGGGTTAGAGTGGGAATGCATTTTGTTGAGCTCTGTTGGAATCACATTCCAGCCATTTCTTTATTGTATGCTTCGCAGATTTAATAAATGGATCTCAAATATAGTCGATTCAGCAGTATCTATAGAGAAGCTGTGTATGTGTATGTGTGCAAATGTGCTCAACTGGGTAAGCATTATGCTGCAGATATTTCCCATTTGTAGCTTGACAGGTGAGAACTTTTGATGGCGTATAGAAATATTGAATCAAGGTGTTAGCCAAATCGGCTTTATTCAGACCGAAGGGACTGTTGGATCAATCTGGCTGTGGATGTATTCTGCTCTCTCACTCTTACATGTGAAAGGGGAAGTAAAAATGGGTCGTAATTGATCAAACTGGCCGTGGAGCGGCCTTATATGGCTCGCTGGTGCATTTGAACAGTGCGGTAGCTGCAAGTATGTACAGGAATTTGCACTTTCTCTCACTGTTTTATCACTTGTTTCCTCGAGAGAAGCTAAATCCCATGAAAGCTTTGCCTTGTGGAATATCAAATCTCATTTGATGTCACATGCACGTACTGTCACCACACAGTGTACATTTTATTTCCGAAAAAGTTTCGAGTACTCTCTGAACATCAAATGACAAAGGTTTAAGGGCTGTGACAGTGTTTTGCTTTCAACCACTTTGGTCTCATTTTTTTGGAAGCCAGATTTCTGTTATTCCCTCTCCGCTGTCATGTAAATGTGTGCGCTCGGCATGAAAAGTCCAAATCCGTCTCTATAAAAATAACTCCATCTGTTATATATTTTTTATTATGTCCTTTATGCTAATAAACCACTGATGTCATACATTTTCTGGCCCTGTTAACATTCAGTCAGGAGAGGATGTTTCCTTAAGTAGATCTTGGTAAAAGCAGGAAGTGAGAGACTTCGATTCCTGCCAAGTTCAGCACTAATAAAACCTCTTCGAAGTCACTTCGCTTTATATTCAGACAAGATTAAATATGTTTAGCTTTCATTAAACTGGACCATCAGGCCACTTTAGCTGTTTCATGCCATAATTTTATCATTCCTTTCAGCACTTGTGAACAACTCCCTCTGCAAATGAGTCAGCCAAGCCTTAGCACAGTGAGATGGAAATAACTGAATGAAATATATCGTTCTCTCTCCTCCCTAAAAACAGCAACATAGGCTTATTGTCATGTGGCGCTGTGTTCATAATGGATTCATTTTACTCTCATTACATGTCTGTGAGGAAGAAACCCAAATCTTGACAAATTATCTCTGGCGTAACATAATCGTGATGGGTCCCAGTAGAAACTGTTTTGCCTTGCAGCCCAATGCATTGATCATTTGGTTGAGAACAGTCTGATGATCATTATATCACACACAGTCCCAAAGCAGAGAGAAAAATTGTGCTTCTTCCCTTATTAGAGCTCCACCTGTCTGCTTTGTAGAAGGAATCATTTACAATGGTGGTTCCCAGACTTTTTTATTTGTCAGACATGGCCCCACAGACAGATGAACTCGCTCCACGTTCCAAATAGGTTATTACGAAGTGGAGCACATATCATTAATACACATAATACATCATTTCCTAGGAATTAATAAAGTATTCTGATTCTGATTGCACAACAAAGTTTACCCTCAAGCGTTTTATGTGTTTTATTTTTGTTTTTCCTGTTTCAAATTTCAGCCATATTTCACAATTTCTAATAAAGTTTCACATTTTGCATTTAGCTGGATTCATGCTCTCAAGCCACGTTACCATTATTATTAGCAAATAATTACCAAAAACCATTTTTCACTGTTCACTGTACTTTTTCAACCATTCATTATATTTTGCAAATACAGTTAATCGTTATTTAGTATTTTAGCTGCCAAAAGAGCATAAATGTTTGAAAATTTTACCATTAATATTTCAAATGACTATACTCAGCTCTTATTTAAGCTAACGCTTTGAACTATTTATCAAGTTATTTTTGCTAACTTTCCAACTTTCTACTAGCATTTGCTATTTGAATTCCCTATCCAGGAGGCTACGTTAAGCTACTTGAACACCTATTGTTTACCTTATGCTATTTTAGCTGTTCATTTATTTTCTTAATAGCTCAGTCACACTACAGTAAAAGTATGATGGCTGCCTCCTTTCAACTTTGAAAACAGTAACAGGCTGAAAGTGAGTGCAGGCTTGGTCCCCATTTCCAAAACAACCATTTCAAAGGCAACAAGATCGCGAGTTCATTGCACTTGGTGATATCAGCAGTTGATAACCAGTTAATGTTTTTCCTGGTGTGACTGTAGGAAATTATGTCAGCAAACCAATCGATGTGTTTCTTCTTGATCTTTTCTAATTATTGTTCGTATTTGTATTCATGTTATTACTATTCATTACCAATGAGATGATTGTTTTGTTTCATTACTTTAGGACTGTTTTATTTAGTCAATGATCTGTTTCAAGAGAAAGAAATGTATTCCGTTTCAGTACTTGTGCTTTCTTACGACTCTAAATCTGTGGGTTTCTCTGTATTAACTACACTGAATGAAGCTATTTTCGATTCCTAACTTGTCACTCGGTTTTGCAGCGGGGAGTAGCTCCGCATGGATGTACACTTTTAATTCTCTGTGCTTTAATATGATTTTAGACAAACGTCATGATATCAAAGTGTCCTGCTATCCTGAACACTAGTGATTCCCTCAACTTTGTAGGAATGAGTCCTTTTTGATGTATGTTGTAAATAATAGACTGCTGGTAGATGCACAGTGCATAATCATCGCATCAAAGCAAATATGACAGGATTTGGGGCTATTTTTAGTTAACAGCCACATGGATTAGATAGCTATAGAGCTGTGCACTGAATTCAACAATTACTGGAGTGACTGGTATTTATTGGCTGATGAGATTTCCTTTTTTTATTAAATGCTCCTTGTCATCCCGGCTGTGCAGTAGCTGCAGCTGTAGTATTTTGCACACCATGAAACGGCCTGTATAATACCGGCCTGTATAATACCTTCAGTTTGAATTTCACTTTCTTTTATGTTCCGACTGGCAGTGTAACTATGAACAATAAACAAATTTGTCTCCGAGTGACATTTCGCTTGAAGGAAACTAGGCCCTGACACTTTTTATTTTACCACCTATTATCTTGGTTGCTCGGTAAATCGCTCAGCATAGTTGCCCAGTCAGATAATTCACCTCCTTTGCGTCAAAGGCATTTACAGCCTTTAATTCTGTAAAATGTGATTACATTATTCATAACATATGCTTTTATCCCCAGGAAAAAATAGACTGACAGCAGAATTGAAAACAAATGTTAGAAGAGCAGGAAATGGAAAGTGGTTTAGGTCTACTGTCACTTTAGGCGAGCTATTTTTAATTTGCCAACAAAAGCACCATGTCTTTATTCCCCCTCCTTCGTTTTCTCTTTTTCAAGCCCAATCTGAGCCCCAGGGACGGCTGGAGCCCTCATTTACATGACAGGTATTGGTAAATCTGGTGCAGAATTGTATACAGTGAATAGAGGCTAGACTTTTGGTGCCTGTTTGCCTTTTTTATTGGAAAGGACTTAAGGACACGTAATAAGAGTGCTGTCTCGTATGCTCTCTTGATGAATTAACAGATAGATTATGGAGTTTATGGGCTGACTAATGAAAATAATTAGGTCATCTTTTTTTTTTTTTAAACGTAGTCATTTGAAATATTCAATATTCTGTATCTTCATCTTTTTAACTAGAAATACTCCACTTTTTCAGTCACAAATTACAAAGACTACCTGTGGTGAAACCGTGTTATGACTGAGCCTAAGGGCACAGAAGTGTCTACATATTTTCAAAAGATTTATTCACCCCGGACATTTGAAGCCTTAAAGATGACACATATGCAGTGATGAGTATGAGTGGAAGTGACTCGAATAGGTGGTAATATATGTCAGGAAATTAGCAATGCAATTTTCAGACAGATGTTAGAAGACAAGGAAATGATACCTCTGGTACCAGAGGGCATCAAGTAGTTTTTATGGGAACATAAAATCTTTAATGGCTAACGAGCCAGGATTATTTTTAACAAAAACACAGCGCAGAAGAAAACGAAAGAGAGAGACAGAGGCTGGAAACCTAATGTGATGTGTTTAAAGAATAAAACAAAATCTTGCATGGCAGACTGCAGCTTTCTGTTTGACCAGCATTTCTTAAGCAACACAAGATTGCTATAATTTGACACTGGGTCTTGGCTAGGCCTTGAGCATGACATGTGTTGAAATGATTAAAAGTAACATTTCAGCTGATTTGCATGAACCATGCTCAATTCAAATGGCTACATTTACAATTCACCTCCTAATGTGGCTGCTCAAGTAACCCAGTTTTAGGTGAATTCATGTGAAATAATGAGAGTGCTCTTGAATTCTGGTTGAGTTGTCCTGATAAGATTATGTGATAGGTGGGCATGGAAATATGTTCAGATCCTGTATCTTTCTTCTTTAAAGGGACCATCAGGATTGTGTTTCCATGTTAGAGAAAAGCCCCACTGTAATATTTCTCATCCAAAGGTATACGTGATGCTTTATTTAACAATGACAGCTACTGGTTTATAACAGAGACTGTAAGCATATATCGATTAGGCATATATGACCACCTGCCTAATATTGTTTTTGGTCCCCCTTTTGCTGCCCTGAGAAGTCGAAGCATAAACTCTACTAGACCTCTGGAGGTGTGCTGTGGTATCTGGCACAAAGATGTTAGTAACAGATCCTATAAGTCCTGTAAGTTTCAAGGTGGGGCGTCTTGATTGTCCAGCTCGTCCCGTAGATGCTTAATGGGATTGAGATCTGGGGAATTTGGAGGCCAAGTCAACACCTCAGACTCATTGTTGTGCTCCTCAAACCATTCCTGAACCATTTTTGCTTCATGGCAATCCTATTGCAAGGTGTTGCCCAGGTAAGTGACGCAGCTGGCGATCCACGTGATGTTCTTCCATTTCTCCAAGGGTCAGTTCTGATGCTCACATGCCTATTGTTGGCGTTTTCGTCACTGGTCAGAGGTCATATAGGCACCCTGTTTGGTCTGCAGTCCCTTTTGTAGGCAACAAACTGTATTCTGACGTCTTTCTATCAGACCAGCAGTTTTTGTAGGTCTTCAGCAATTTGAGCTAGCGTAGCTCGTTTATTGGACTGGACGACAGAGACCAGCCTTTGCTCCCCACGTCCATCGGTGAGTCTTGGTCTCCCATGACCCTGTCGCTATTCCTACCTTGGACCACGTTTGATAGGTACTGACCACTGCAGACTGGGAACACCCCACAAGAGCTGCAGTGGTCAGTTTTGGAGATGTTCTGAACCAGCTGGAGACTATCCCAAGTGTCACTGGAGAAAAGGTGGGGTGCACCCTAAACAAGTCAAAAGGTTACAAAGCAATTTTTGGGTACTTTTTATACTCAATCATAAAGAACAAATAAAACCTTTTTGCTATTCTTGGTATCAGATGATTGTAGGTACAGCATGGCCACTTTGACCTGAGCTTGATTTCCTGCTACTTATCTAACCGTTTGTTCATTGCAGTTTGCATTGTGATGCGGTCTTAGCTATTTAATCTGACAAGGAAATTGTGAAGGCTTGTACTAAATGCCACCAGCAGCAGCACTGAGGCATCTCTTTATTTGCTACTTCGGGTCTTGGAGAAATTTAGGTGACAAACTGCCAAGAAATCGGAAGCATCAAAGACGGTTTAAAATAATTGCCAATTCTCGCAAGCACAGCTGCCAGTATAAAGACTTAAAGTAGATGTGGATCTTGGCTTATCTTGGTGCTTAGCTACTTCAATCAATATTAAGACACCCTTATTGAAACGGCTTCACCTCAGCTCCATCACAGATATAGTGTAGGAAGACAGTCACAGGTTGGAGCACTGTTAATGCGACTGCATATTTGAACACCAGCCCGAGTTGTATTTTTGCATCCACTCATTTGTTTACTCCTCCTGTAATGATCAGTGCTCGAAGGTAACATAGAGATCAGTGATTCCCCTGAGGAAAGGGTTTGATCTTCTGTCTGTACGGTTGCAATGGAGAGGGAGGGCTGAATCTCACAAAAGCACGATGAAAGCCTTGAAAGTGCCACACACCTGCTACACGTGTGTGTGTGTGCATTCATGTGGCTGCGTGACTGTTGTACCTCAGTCATCGGGCTTCTTGTTTCTCATCTCAGTGTTTTCAGACTGCATTCAATAGCAGCTTTGCCAATTTTTGAATGCATTCATTTTTAATGCAAGGTAATATCTTTCTGCAAATTGCCCCGCTGCTTATTAACTGCATTATTAATGACAGTCTTAATTTTAAGATAGCCGTTGTTCTGCATCATAAAGAGAGTGCATATACTGTATAACGGAAACTGAAACTGTGATTTTGTATAATCTGTTTTATGTAGGTGCGTGTACTAATCTGTTTGTGCTGAGTTTGTTTGAGTGCAACAGCAAATGCAGAAGATCCTAACATGAAGCAGCAAACTGAACATGTGTGTCATGCAGTGAGCGGTAATAATGGTTTGTATGTTTTCAGCAACATTTGTTTTGAGAATATTTATTTAGAATTTTATGAATTTAGTTTCAGTTTAGCTGTAGGTAATAGTTACATATACATGAAGGCATAAATAAAGGGTAGTTTTTTTACTCTAGCCTAACTGCTGTGGAAAGAGTCACAGTATGTGCGTGATTTCAGTATGACGTTGTGTTTTTATAGTGTATATGGCAGCTGCCCATGTCCCTCACAGACAGGCCCAGAGAGAAGAGATCTCAATTTTTGAGCTTTTATTTACACGGATATTTAAGTCCAGTTAAAACAGTTAAAATTAGTCCTTTTACATGCACAGAGCACCAAGAAACCAGCACTATGACAGTGAATTGGTTCATATAGGTTTTTGGATGCAGTTCTTTAGATGTTGTTCTGGGTTCTTTTCTGACCTCCTGATGGGTCGTGAATGTGCTTTTAGATTAATTTTGGTAGGCCAGCCACTCCTGCAAAGGTTCACCACTATTTTAAGTTCTCCATTTGTGATAATGGCTGTTACTGTGGTTCGCTGAGGTCCCATGACCTAAGAAATGGCTTTATAACCAAAGATGATGTCTTTGTTTCCCATTCCTGAGTTCCTTTAGGCCGTGCTACGATGCGTTTCTCTTTGAGATCTTTAAGCCAGCTTCACTTTGTCAGACTGTTTAAGTGATTTCTTGATACAACATGTGTAGCAGTAATCAAACTTGGGTGTGGCTGCTGAAACTGAACTCAGCTTTCCAAAAACAAATTTACTAATCACAGTTACAGTTACTTTTGGCAATTACTTTTTCAGGTAGATTTGGATAGATTTCTTCCTCCTTTATAAATGAAATCATCATTTGAAGACTGCATTTTGAAACCTTAATGTATAAGAAATATGAACAAATCTAAGAAATTAAGAGGGGACAAAATCATTTTCACGTCATTGTACATTTCTAGTTTGTGCTGTGTTAAAACTATGGATAAATATAGTGAGGCATGTCCTTGAAAATTGATGTTTGGACATTTTTACAGCAGAATTAACGGGCCTGCTCATTCTGGAAACCATTACGTGTTTATATACTGTTAATCCAATGGCTTTTATGAACTGTTACTTTCAATATCTGCCACCAAAGACATTCATGAAAAAGAATAAAATAATGAATTCAATTTTAACTAAGCACAAGCATCAGCATTTGTCTACAGATGGGCTTGAGCCCATAATATCACTCCAGCCAGGTCTCAAATCATAAAGTAAATTGGATGTGGAGTAGAGAATAAACAAGACATTCACTCTCATAAATGAGAAAATTAAATTAATGTTACTGTTGTGATAATAGAATGTCAGTCAATAGCAATCCTTGATAAAGTGAAGCATTGTTGCAAACAATGAAGACCACTTGAAACCTGAGCTGAGTGTTAAACTCTGTTCTCTGTCGTGTTGCACACCTGCAGAACAAGTAGAGTATAAACCTGTGGTGGTAAAACAACAAACTATGTCTTTGATAGTTACTACAGCAGTCTTTATCTAAACCTCATCACATTTTCTGGCAGATTATTTTAAAGCAAGTTTCAAACAAGTGCATGTTGCGTGTTCACAGCTGAGCCTATGAAGCTACATTTTAAACTTAGCTGAATTCAGGAAGATGATGTGACTTCACTGCAGAACCCAAGGGAGGAAGATGAAGGAGAGGATGAAGGCTGCCACAGAGCCGTTTAGGTTATCCTCTCATGTACACAATGTCTTGACGACTTTTTTTCCCCATCCTGTGCCCCACTTAGACTGGCAGCCACAGTTTTACTGCATGGCCTGAGTTCTTCTCCCAGATAGCCAAAAGCCTTGGGCAACCATTAATTAGCGCACAGTATGCGAAGTTGTTTATATAGCCTATGCATGCTTGTTAAAGAGATAAGGTCTGATCATTAATTAAAGTAAAGTATATATTAAGTACTAAACCATCCAGTTTACAATAAGCATGTGCTTAAAGGGATTCTGAAGGCTGTATAAACAGTATTATTACTGACTATTGTACTCAAATAATTATGTGGAATAAATAATTATTACTGGTTACAATTTCAATTCCACAAGTGTACATCTCTAGCAAAGAGTCGTGCCTTATTTCAGTGTCTGTGGTGTGCTAACCAGGCTCGTTTTGGATCAGCGAATGGAAACTCAGAGGGGACTGTTTCCAGCACAAAAGAAAATGAACCCAACATAATAAAGTCCACTCTTTGCTGATGGGGAACGGCTGTCTGTGTTCTTACTCTGTGCACCAGTAAACTGCAGTTTTGTGTGGTTGGTGCATTAAGCTGCAAAACTTCTGCAAGTTTACACATGTATACAAAGAGTGTCTTTTGAGATCACCTGCTGATGCAAGGAGATGCAAAATGCAAAAATACTGTGAAATACAGCTTTTTTTTGACATATTTGTCTTCATTCCTGTTCCGTTTTTGTGGTGATGCAAAAGAACCTTATAAGCCCATGTCATTTCAAATCACTAGTGTTCTAAAATAAATTCTCTATTATGATAAGAAAATAAAGGCGCAGAATAAATGAAGCCAGCTCTCGTAAATAAGTCAGGCCATCTCCGTTAAGCACCGGAGAAATTTATACACACTGCTTTTCTGAGTATTGTTTGGACAATGTGTCTTTTTTTCTTCCACAGTGATTATTTAAACACTGAGTTGACATAAAGCTTCTTTTGATTTGTGTCACATAATAGACAGACTCACAGTATTATGTGTTGGGGTGAATTTAAGACTGAAAAACACCATTAATACCATGAATATAACTTATCGAGCACAGGAGAACAGGCAGGTTTAACTGTGTTTAGGGCTATTGTTGAGGCTTAGGTGAGTAATTTAAAAGAAAAGCAGTCTTAGGTTTGTTTTGATCAGTAATCAATTCTGTACTTACAGTTACAAGAAAAACTTTGAACTTTTCACATTTTCACTGAACAAATTGTAATGATTGAAAAGGCAGGCTGGGAAAAATAAGTGAACCTTTGTGCTAAAGCTATTTAAAGTCAGGCATTCAAATTAAGGAGATGAGATTAGAAGTGTGGGTTGTAGAGGTGCCCTGCCCTGTGAATACAGCCATGCAAAACCCAGTTGCTGAGTCGGCTTTTCTTGAGAAAAAATGACTCGTGCAGCCATGCCTCAATCACGAACGCTCTCATCGCACCTTAGAAGAAGCTGGAAATCCTCCAAAAGCATTTCTAAAGACTTTGGTGTTTCTTTATCCACAATAAGAAAAACTGTCAACAAATGGATGAAATTCAGTAGAGCTACTCTCCATAGGTGTGGGCGTCCTACTAAGAGCACACCAAGAGCACACTGTGTAATTTTAAAAGCGTAACAGAAAGAATAGAAAGAATGAACACCTGCAGAAATCTCTACAACTTGCTAAAATATTTGTTCACAGTAGAATCAGTCAATTGCTATTAAAACCCTAAAGAATATATTTTTGCTTGTTGGTGTCGATTGTTGGTGCATCGAATACAAGAATTTTAAAAAGAAGATTCGGGTTTGTGTCAAAGTTGCAAGACAAGCTTTGCCAGTTTAGAAGTATCTTCTCTATTTTCTCAATTTTGCCTCAAGAGCCTTTCTGAAAAGATCAGACAAAAGAGTTCTCCTAAGTGGCCCTCATCAAATCCATTCACTGCTATCGTTTTGTTTTTTGGAGTGGGGAAAAAGGAGACTTTGCACACCGACATCAAGAACTAGCGCCAACTGTGAGGCATGGTGGAGGGAGCAACTTGGTTTGGAGCTGCTTTTTGACCTCAGTGGCTGAACAGTTTGCATTAGACTGTAAATTGATTTAAACAGTGTAACAGTGTTACAGAAGTATGTCAGGGCAGCAGTCTGTGACCTGAAAATAAAGAAAACCCAAGGCACACAAATAAATTAAGCACAGAATAGTTAAGAAAAAATAGAATTCAGACCAAGACTCCTGAACATAATCCAACTTAGATATTGGGGCATCACCTAAAGAGGGCTGTTTAATCATTAAAACTTTTAATAAACTTAAAAAACATCATTATCTAGAGCTTTTAAACAGCTACAAGAAAACACTGATGAGGACGGTTTCTACTAAAAGAGGTTCTGAGTTACTATATTTAGTCCAGCTGTTTGTGTTATTTCATCATAGCGTAGTCATGTTGTTTGTCTATAATCGTGACTTAGATCAGACAACATTTTGTGAGTAATACATTCAGAAGTCTGAGTAATTCAGAATCACATTTATCGGCCAAGTATGTGCACAAATACAGGAAATTAGGCTTTGTTATTTTCTTTGCTCTCAATGTACTTTGCAGAATAGACAGACAAGAACAGCATCCATCCACCCATTCTCTTCTGCTTGTTCAATTCGGGATCGCAGGGGGCCTGGAGTCTATCCCAGCTACCATAGGGCGAAGGGCAGGAGACAGCCTGGACATGTCGCAATAACAACATGTATAGCATATTTGTATTGATATGTGCAGTGGTGCAGAGTGCGAAGATGGAATAAATTATGGAATAAATAAGGAATATTTGGATATATATTTGGAATATACTGGATATTTTGGTTGAGTTTCCAAACATAACACCATCTGCTTGTTTCTCCTCTTTCTTTCTGCAGACCTGCGCAGAGACTATGGCTGCACATTGGAAGCCTCAGTCGGTGGACATTGGCTTTTGGCTCCTCCTGCTCCTCAGCCTCATTCCTGAAGTCAGGTACACAAAAATATATATGTCACGCTGTAACACCCATTCAAGTTCAGTACTTGGGTGTCTGCTGCTGATGTGGGTTTTTTGAGAACTTGTTTGATCAGACTCGCTTCTGCAGCCTAACTTTTTTATTTGCATGGAAAATTTAAGAAATGTATGAAATGAGAATCTTAGTTGTGACCGACAGATGCAATAACTGGAATGCTATATGGATTTAAGTACTGAACCACCTATACATTGCACCTGCTCTGCCATGGAAACCCATGCCATGAAGCTCCCGGTACACAGTTTTTGTGCTGATGTTAACACCAGAGGAGATTTGTTACTCTGCAATTATTCCGTCCGCAGAGCTTTGGCACCTTGTTGAGTCTTCATTTAACTTTCTGTGGTCTGAGTTGCTGTGGTTCCTAAATGCTTCCATTTTGCAATAGTACCACTTTGAGATTGTAGTGGAATATCCAGGAAGGCAGAAATTTCACAAACTGAATGTTGCAACAGTGGCATCATATTACAGCACCCTGCTTGAGTTCAATGAGTTTTTCAGAGCGACTCATTCTTTCCCAAATACTTTTACAGTAAAGGCAGACTGCATGGCCAGATGCTCAGTTTATTCACCTGTGACAGTGGGACTGACAACACCTGAATTGAGATGTTAAGAATTATGGCTCAATTCTTGTGTGTATAGTTCTGCAGGAGCTTAATAATTGAGTGTATAGAGAAAAACTCACCTTCTTTTGTTCTTGCACATATTGAAGTGTTTGTACCCAAGGACCTCCCAGACAGCACTGTGACTCTTAAAATAGAGTAGATGACATGTGTCCTCAGGAAGAGAACAGACATAAAGTGAGTTATCCTCCCATCTAAATGCACCTAGTGCTGTCTTCACCACTCGTCTAAATTTCACTGACTGCTGAGTTAATTTGCATTGTGCAGCACACCACAGCTATGATTGTCCATTCACAGCATTTTCACTCCTGCATCCTGTGCATATTTTTTCAGGCTGTGTGTTACGAGTCAGCGAAAAAAGAAAACTCCAGCATGTCTAGGAGTCATTTTAATCATACTCCTTGTAATTTCAAACGCAGAGACTGCACAGGTTGCCATGTTTGCATTGTTGATAAGGTAGGATGTTATGGCAGGGAGACGCGACGGAGTGTAAATCACTTTAAGATTTTGCACGCTAGGAAAGGCTTGCCGAACCTGGAAGAAAGCCGGTCGGGGAAGGAAATCAGAACACTGTGACAGGGATTAGCCCAGTTTGCTTTGTCACTGTGCCACTTGGCTCTCCTTGCTTATTAGGAGCACACAGTGCTTGTAATTACATATATTAAATAGAAATGTGTGACCAGGGGAAGGTGCTGGCCAAGCCTGGCAAGACATCTTTTTACAAGAACCTGTGCCCTGGTCTTAAAGTAGCTTTCAATTCAGCCACATTCATACAGTGTATGTAGATTGACAGATGTTTAGTCAGTGATGAACACAGACTAAACTGACTTGTCCAAAAAAAAGTATCCAGACATACAAGACAGAACTTAATCCTAACAGTCAGCTGCACTTGTGCCACATTGTCGTATTTATAAAGAAAAGTTTGACATTTATCTAAATAGATGCAGCAGAACCAGAGGCGCATTACTTTATTTAAGACATTCTTCTTCTTCATGAAGACTTCTTTCAGCCTGCCCAAACACACACGCATGCACGCAGTTCTTATTGTGCAAACTTATTGTCTCCAGTAAACAGTGTCTCAGTGACTTCACTGAACGTTTTTCACAGCTGATCTCTGGAGGTGTCACACTACCTCAAGCTAGAGTTTGCATCAAAATTTGTACTTTTCCGTATCATAACTCAGTCAAACAGGAGCACGCCGGCGTGACACACACATTTTTAGACACAGTGTTACCTTTTCTTCTCGAGGTTTTGACTAACCTCCCCTGGCTCTTAGAAAACAAGGTGTTCCCTTTATCTGCAGTACTTGGCTAAGACTGATCTAATTTTAAGCTTTACTTCAGTTTAAAAGCATCTGGTGATGGCAGCCATATGTACACTAAAACAGGATTGACTCCGATACTATTGTACTAAACTTTTCTTAAAGGAAGACTAATCACGGCCAAAGTTTTGAATGATGATGTCAGCGTCAGCACATGTAATCTCTATGAGCCAAAAGCTCAGGCTGCAGACTGTGCTAACGTTTAGTTTCTGACATATCTGATATGAGAGCACATATCCCTTGCGTGGCCATCTGGCTTTGAGCACAGCAGCCCTACCCACATGCTGTTGCAGCACTGCTGCTGCAGTCCGAGAAAGTTTTAATGCATGTGCCTGATGCGACACATGACAGGGACTCACTAAAAATCATCTTCCAGTTATTTCAGACTCAGTGTAGCACAGCAGTCTCTGCTTAAAACATTTTCTTTGGTTTAACTTGTACTACATGAGGCTTCACATTTGCTTATTCGAATAAAGACTTTTTTGTGCTGCCTCTCCTGAAATCCAAACCTAAACTGAAAAATGGAATTTTTTTGCATCTGAAAGTAAAAGTATATATTAACTGTCCATTAAACTTTAGGTATAATCCTCAGACCATGAGCTTGCACATGCTCCCAGAATATCTGCATATCAGCAAAGCTGTTTCTCTCTGAGAACTGCCACCTCCCTGATGCCCACTGATGCTATCAACAGGCTCCAAATCGGCTTTACTACAGTTGAAGCAGGAGACTTTCCTAATGGATTAAGGTGTAACGGACAAATCCTCTATATAAGGATCTGTCATTCTGCACATCAACAAATTTCCTCACCCCACGCTGAAAGTCGGGGCATGATTAAGCTGTTATTCCCAGCAATCCATGGACCACATATAAATGAGAAGTCTGCATAATGGCGAAGGTCCATCAGTCCTTCAGCTTGCCTCGCTTCCACTCCGCCTTCCACTTAAACAGTCGACGCTTAACAAGTGTCGACAGTCAGGCCATCTTGTTGTCTGTTTTGTTTGTAATCTGTTGCCAAGCTTCTGGATAACATGGCACATAATCAATAGCTATAAGAATGAAAGTGCTATATGTACACTTTGCCTGTATATTGGCTCTGAAGTTACCCGGGCTCTGCTGGCTTTGTAAGCTCATCCCACATGAATTATTTACAGCAGGGCAGAGAGGGACATCACTTTGAGAAGTGACCAGGTCAACAGTTAACATTCTGTTTCAGTGGTGTTGTCAAGGTTAATGTTTCACAGGTCTGGACAAGGGTAAGGTATTCACGGCAGAACTGCTTTCCTGATTGAATGACCAGCCAAATAGTTTCTCAGAGGAGTCAAAGGGAATAGAAAGTCAGAGGATGAGGATGTACTTAATGTCAAATCATAGGTTACCTGTCAAGATTTGCCAATATTATACACCACTTTTCCTTTCTAAATTGATTTAATTAGTTGGCTTATCAGTTATTTTAGCTTAGCCAGTGTTATAGGGGCTTCAATCATTTGAACAATTGAGTCACTGGTCAAGTGGTCAAAGAGCACACACACACAGAGGTCTTTCAAAGTTTTTCCTTGAACATTATCGTCCTTTTTCACAGTCAGGGGATTTTTTTAGTTTGTTTGTTAAGCAACTTAACCCTGACCTATGAGTCATTCAAGTTTCGACCATAAAAAGGCACTTGTGGGATGAAACAGTGTTGTGTCTACACATAATAGAGAACTTGGCAAAGAACCAATGATGTCTTAGGCAAATGATGTCTTAGGCACTTTTTTACCTGAAGCCTTTTTGCAACACATAAGTTCTTTTCCAATTTCTTTAGCTGAAGCTTTAAAAGGAGAAAAATAGGAGAGTTTGACATGAAGTAGTATTTTTGCACCAAGTTGATTCCCAGAAGTTGATTTATCTCAGCGTGGTATTCAGTGCATCCTCCGAAAATCTGAGGAAACTGAACAAATGGAGGACAAACAAGTTTCAGGCCAAAAAAACACAATGTACAGCAGATAAATAGTATCTGAAAGTCATGTTGTTAAGAAATATGAAAAATTCAAGTCTGAAACAGATGGTACAATAAATGGACTGGTTCTTTTATAATGCATTTCTACTCTAGCTGAGTAATCAAAGCGCTTTATACAGCTTGCGTCATTCACAGAAGTTCTTTTTATCTAACATTCACACTCCGATGGATGCATGGACGAACATTTTGGGGTAAGTATCTTGCCTCCAGGAATACTTCGCATGTAGAATCAAGCAGGCAGGGATTAAACCACCAACCTTCCAATTAGTAGATGACCTGTTCTACCTTCTGAGCTACAGCCACCAATAGTACTTGAGAGGTGTAACTTGGCCTTCTGCAGATCCATCTAACTTGCAGAAAAAACCTCATCAAAAGTAGTCTCAGGCGAAGGGTGGCTGTCAAGAAGCCATACTTAAGGAAAGGAAGCAGGGAGAAAAGGTTTGGTAAATTATACAAGAACTAAACTGACAGTGACAAAGGTCTTATGGAGTGATGACTCCAAATTTGAACTTTTTGGTTTAAAATCATTGTCAAAATATCTGGAGGAGGTCAAAAGAGAGGTACAAAAGTGAGTGTCTACAGCTGTAATAGATGTTGAATACAGATTTAGATACAATACATGCTCAGTCATGACAGTGATTGCAAACATACTGCCAATGCACTAAAAGCATAGATAAACAGAAAAACACACAGTGGATCATCTAGATAGAGAACAGAACAAAAAGCACACAACATCCAAAGAAAAATATAATGTAAAGAAATAAGGGGTGGCTGAAGAGGGAGAGAGAGAAAATTGCAGGGGCAGGGCTGTAGGTCACTTGTTCCACAAACCGGCTCAACCACAAACCGTGCCAAACTGGGTCCTTTAAGAACACCAGCAAGACGCTAATATAGAATTGAACAGGGATCATGTACAAAATATACAGTTAGATCAGGTACAGCATGAAAGGGAGCACTAGGGTGGAGATGGGTTGCCAAGCAGCTTGCAGATCCATCCAGAATGTTCATATTTCCATTCCACAATTAAAAAACTCGTAATTAAAACCGACTTTTGTTTTTGTTTGTTTGTTTTTTGTTGTTGTTTTTTAATTTGGATTAATTACTTCTTTTTAATCCTTTTGACATTGTATTGATCTGTCTTCTAATCATCTTGGTTTTTGCTGCTATGTCTACTAATTGACTTTTTTGAAGAACAGGGTAGTTGTAAACAGCTAAAGAAATTATGTTTTTGGCAGCAGTCCTGTCATGTAAAACTAGTTTTCCGCCATCGTGAATTCTTTAAAAATTTTATTGATCTGTGCTCTAATTACTTTGGAGTTTCAGTCAATTTTATATTGATATACTGAAGATCTGGTCAATAATGTTCCAAGCAACCAATTAGCTGACATCCCCGGCAGGCATGAATCAAGATGAAGACAGAATAGATTTCCCAGTGTCTGTGCAGCTAGGTGTTAGACACAGACCGCTCATTCCTGAAAATGCACAAATGTTGAAAATAATATGTGATCCTTATTAAAATGGCCCCTCAGATATTACCAGTTTATAGACTTGTTGGATTCAATTGTGCTTTTGTTGTTTTAACATAACTCTGTGGGTTCTCTTTATTTCTTTTTGGGAATAGCTCTGACTCACTTTCAGTGGAGCACAATCATTTTCAGTGCATCCCATATTTTTCGCCACCAGCAACATCCACCCCCGACCCCTTCTGAAGTTGAGTCTGAGTCAGTAAAGCTATGGATAAACAAGCCGTACAGATTAAAATACTTAAACGTAGCGGTGCCTTTGAAATTGTCACGCCGACTCCACTGTGTTATGAACAAAAGATTGTAATAGGTTTTCATGGAATATATAGACGCACATATACAAAAAAAGTGTATAAAAACACTTTTTTATATCTTATGAGGTAATTTGTATTTTTCATCAAGTGATATGCATCAAAGTTTATTTTTTAGATCATCATCATAACTGCATCTGTGAACTCTGTTCCTCAGAGTACATGGGCTGTTTCAGTTTCTAAGTGATTTTTGTTTTTTTATTTATTTATTTATTTATTTTACTGTTCATCTGAAAACACAGAAGAAGTATTACAGTTTACATACTGAATTACACATTATTTGCTTGAAATTTAACCAGCAAACAGGTTCAAATATCTGTTTGGTCCACAGGCAAAGACTTTATACAAGAAAAGCAGCTTTAGGGCTTGAAAAATGAAGCCTGTTTCTTGCATTCTTCAATGGCTACCAGGGGGGCAGCTTGCCTGTTTGCAAAAGGGAGTAAAATTATGTGGAAGTCAAAGGGAAATGTTAAACATTTTACTGAAAAAAAATATACCTAATGCAAAGAATAGTTTATGGTGAACGAGGCATGAATAAATAGCAATCAGGAGAAATATATAAAAAACAAGAGAAAGGCCCACAAGACAGGAGGAGCTGGCGATGGCCTCCAGGGGCGGGGGCTTTCTTTACCAGGGCATTTATGATGAGAGGAGATTGAACCTGTCTGTGCCTCCTGAAGTCCATTATGAGTTCTTTTGTTTTAAGAACGTTCAGCTTCAGGTTATTTTCTGAGCACCAGTGGGACAAGTTCTCTACCTCCATGTACGATGTCTTATCCCCATGGGAGATGAGCCCACCCACAGTGGTTCAGTGGCATATTTGATGATGACGTTGGTTGGATGGGTTGGTGTCAGGGCGGACCGATTGAGGCCAGTTGGTTAGGAAGTCTAAACGTGGTAAAAATGTTTAACACAGTCTGCAGAAAGATGAACAAAATACAATGATGCTACTAGGTCTTATGCATGAGCATCACTATAATGTTTTGGATGAGGTCATGTTGATCTGGAAGAAAGTGGAAATATTATTCCAAGGTGCCTTATGCTGTCATTATGCATTACAGTTATATATTTGGAGAACAGTGTGTGGTTTTTACAAATGCAATTTTGGTATGTGGGTTGGACTTGATGCATGAAGACCTTGTAAGTGTACATATTTTCTGAGTCTCTTTTCTACGTATTGTAGTGAAATCAGTTTTAACAGCCAACGCAGAATGTGCGTAAGGTGTGTAATATTTGAAATCTGCTATTTTTACCACAGCCCTACAAGATCAAGACATCTCAATATATTGACTGTTTATAAGATTGATAAGATACGACACTTGAAAGACGAGAACATCTGTGTGTTCAGTTTTCCAAACATGCCGTTTTTCCCATCCTGCCTGTTCAGTCAGAGGTGTGCACATTTATTCTTGTTATATCACTGTAGCAGGAAAAGATTCATAAAATATGGGAGCCGGTGTCGTTCTGGTTATGTCTTGTAATTAGCTATGGGGGACTACATGTCTTTAGGAATTTCTTTTTAAATGACTTGCAGATTTAAATGTGGTCAAGATTAACTGTTTTGTATCCACATGATGGGTTCAGTGACTATATGGGAAATTACAGTGACTGGCTAGTTAAAGCTGTGCAGCAGGAAGCAATTTTTCCTTAAAGAGTGAAAAAGCACCACATACTGCTGACTATTAGATTATTAATCGATTACATAGCACTTCCTTCCTTCCTTCCTTCAGTTGCAGTTGTACCGGTAGCTTTAGCACATGTGGTGTCGCAGGTGGGGGTGTGATGTACACCACCAGGTTGTCACATCTCATTGAAATCGGCAAGCACAATGTTGCCTGGAAGCTTTAGACAGCATCCAGGTGTGCCAGTTGATCTGGGTTTACAGTCCACTTCCCATTTTTTTTATTCTCTCATTAACCAGCTGGTGCCCATTCTTCAGATGTAACATATTTCTGTACAAATTACTTTGTACTGCAGATGGGAACAGACTTTTTTGTTTTTGTTTTTTAAGCATTAAGCAAAAAGAATAGAGACTTCTTCATAATTCATTTATAGATCCGGTTCTTATAGAGAATCAGCTGATTTCAGTTTGTGTCCCAGGGGAGGAAAATAGTGGCACAGTTACAGCGTGGATATATATGCATATAGATATAGATACTTTTATTTGGCTGAATATTTTCTATAACCAATTTCTGTTCCTATCACATTCATGAGCTCATAGTGCAGATTTAACCTGCATAGTTATTTAACGTTCTTAACAAATTCAGCAAGTTAATCACCAGAAACTTACTATACAAGTTAGTTTTCATGGTAATCTGAAAAAATTACTTTTGTACAGGTGACAATATGCAGCATTTTCAGGCTTGATAACTTAGCGCAAACATTATCATTTTATTATTAGCCAAACCCCCTAACCAGTACCTGATGCCTTAATAGAAAACTAATATGGCTCCAGGTTATTACTAATAGTTAAACAACTAAAGTCAGTATTCCATCAAGGTCATGAAAAGTGTTTAACACTTCAATGTTACTGAACTTTTGAAATTCTTCCTAAAATGTTGTTCAGTGTTGTGGACGTCAACAACTTTAGCTGCTAGTGAGGGGCGGAGCTGTGTGTCTATCTGCAGTGGTTGTGTGTGAAGTTGTCAACTGGAGGGCGTGAAGAAGTTGTTGGTATAAATACTGCTGCAAATGAGTATCTAATCTGAATTTTTGGTATCAAGTTGTGTTTTGTTGTTGTTTTTTGGGTATTGGGTAGGTCCTCCTTGTGACGCTCGCAGCAGATATGAGAGTAGGGCTTGTAGGGATCAACTTGCTTTTTAGTGCACATGCCAAAGAAGCTTGATCGCGCTGCCACCCAGACCAGTTTCTTGAGGAATGATTTTCTGTTGTACCAACTACTCAACTTGGGTTAAAACATGAACTAAAACAATTATGGGGATTTTTCTATAGTTTTCTGCAGAACATCTCCTCTTTAACAGCTGTTGCACTAAATCTGGGAATACTTGTGCTCCTGGATTGATACAGCATAGAAAATTTAAACAAATGAGACCAACTTGCTTCCAGATTCGTGACTTTTGCCCAGCCCACTTGGCCACCTTTATGTGACAGATTGCAAAACTTTGCAGGCACATTGCAAGCCAACATGACTCCGGTGGCATGCTGCAGGCTTTCATGCACAGAAACAGCAAAGATGAGAAAAAAACTATGTAATATATCCCACTCCCTGACAGGTGGCATTCTAATGAGATCATCAGGGTAACTTCAGCTGTCAGTGGTTCTAATGATGGGGTTTATTGGTACAAACACTGAATAAAACAGGACTTGATCTATTAATTGAATACTGAAAAAAAAGTACATAATGGACATTTTAATTAATAAAGATATGATAACATGATAGTCTTTGGGTGTAGCATTATTTCAAAAACTCGCATCACACGTTTAGGTTCAGCCAACATCAGGACATCAATCGCCTCCTTCAGAAAAAAATAAATAAGACATTTTTTCATCTTACTCTTAAAGACAAATTAGTTGTGATCTTCAAATTAAGAGTCCATGATTTCATTTCTAATCCTCAAATGGATCTGAGTACTGCAGATGTGTGATTGTGCGCGTGGAAGGTCAGTTGAATGTCCTGGATGTTGCAGTATAGCTGCTGTGACTGACTCACTGACCACAGGCTTTTACCGCAGGAGCTATTCTGCCGACACCCATGAAAAATGTCACGTCAGAGGGTAAATGTTTGCTTCACACATTTAACCTCCTACACGTGATTGGATATATTGTAATAGATGACACAGTAGTGAATAGTATACACTAGTTCAATAACATTTACATTTTCAGAGGTTGGAAGATGTTTGTTTCTGCTGGAGGCAGCTAAAAACAGAGAGGGGGAAATCAAGTTGAAAAGAGAGTAAGGCGGGAGAACATGTGTTTCTGAGATGGAAAACGATGAAAGGATAACACTTCTGTCAAGGAAGAGAAAAAGAGCCGTTCCAGTGATTTCACATCGCAGTCAGATGGAGATACATATGTTGGTCATAAAAGCTGCAAGATTCTGCTGTGTATACTCTTTAAAGATGGCTTCCTAATCAGTAAATCATGACAATCTAAGAAACGTAAAAAGAAATAGACACCTATTCCTTTGCTAGAAATTCCAAGGATTGTGACCTATGTGATTTTAGGTGTAGACTTTATTGCAATAAGCTTGCTCCCATGATATGAATTCTCAGTAGCTGTAATATATTCATAGAGACACTGTGAAGTAATTCTGAATTTAAAGGTGAGGAATGTCATCTTCAAGATAATCAGGTATAGAAATGTATTTAATCTAGCCTTCCTGTTCCTTACAAGTTATTTGAATTTTTTTTACCATGCAGTACTCGTATCCTCTGTGAAGAATAGCACATGTTGTGAGGTTATACAGTCATATGAAGGTTTTCATGGAATTTAAAACTAAGTACACCTAATTAGTTAATTGCTTTTAGAACCAGCAACTTCAAGTAATTGTCATATGTTTGACTGTTGGACAGAAGACCTCACATTTGAATCTAAAATTCAGTATACCCCCACGAAATTGCAGTTCAGAGTTTGCAACCTCAGTCTTTTGCAGATTTTTCCTTAGGAACTAATTAATAATCACCGCATTTTCACAGAAACCGCAAATATCCTCTGCTTTTTTTTTCTTAGAGCAAAAAGAAGCTTGGGGTGGTGAAATACCCTTGTAATCAGAGGTGGGAGGTGTGAAAGTAGCCAATCCGAGAGCGTTATTCATCTCACCTCATTGCATCTGCAGCAGATGCAGTCCAGCATTCTCGCATCATAACAGTTTATCCTTGTGTTCTTCTTAAAGCCCTAAGATGCCACCCAAATGCATATTTAGGGCTAAAAATAAAATAAAAATAGGCTTTTATTTTTTTACCACATCTAAAATTCATTCCGCGGGTGCTATATGAGTGTAACCCCTGTAAATTTTGGAATTCGACTGCGCTTTGGTATAGAGAGGAGTTCGTGGTCGACTCAGTTTCCTGTGAATGCAAAATAAGCCAAACCATAACCCCTCCACCACCGTGCTTGACAATTGGTACAAGGTGTTTGTGTTGATATGCTGTGTTTGGTTTCCTCCAAATGTAGTACTGTGCATTATGGCCAAACATCTGTACTTTGTCTCGCTTGTCTAAAGGATATTGTTTCAGAAGCTTTGTGATTTGTTCAGGTGAATTTTGCAGTAGCTGCTACTTACTGTTTCTAATTCCTATGGAAGCAGAAATGATGTGCTTTGACTGCAAGAGCTCTCTTTTTCACACGACTGCTGTAATCATGTTTCATAATGAAGACTAATAGTTTGTCAGTTGTTTGTGTTTTTACTTAGAGAGTAATTTGCAAAATCGAGATACTACATATTTTGCAAGCAGAGAGTTAGGGATTAGGGTTACTTAGAGAGAGGGTTAAAGTTGTAAATGATATCTTCATTGCTGCTGATGGTGCTGGTAGAGCTTTTGTAATCCCCGATGATATCAGTAGTGCAGGTGAAACTCTGGGCCTCCAAAGCAGATTGGTGTCGCAACACATTTCAGATCATATCTCTACGTTAGATAATTTCCTCCTGTTGTAAGGAGTTGTTACACCAAAGCATATATCTATTGTGGTGGCATACTTCCAAATAAAGCATCCAAGGCTTTCCTCTTGCAATGTCTCATCACTATTGGAGTATTAAAGCACGTGTTACTTTAAATTCAGTATGGTATAACCTTGCTGTGGATCTCTGCATGGAGTCTGCGCTTCATTTCCAAATCTGATTAGACTCAAATAGCTGTTATGACAGCAATACTGAACTATGCTGACCTTGCTCTCATTATTTTTGAGATTTCATTTCTCTGTTTTTTCTTTTCCGCTGCAACTCGATCATTTCTGATTAGTCAGTTTTCTGTCTGCGAGCTGAACGGACACCAGAAAGACATTTCTCCGCCCTCTCGCCGACCTTGGTTGTCATGGCACTGAATTAAAGCTAGTTACAGATCAAGGACAACAAGAGAGGCGCAAACTGTTAAATTCCAAGATCAAGTAAGTCAGAGGCTTTTACAGCGATGGACTGGGGAATTGAGACTGTGTGTGGGATGAGCATGCAAGATGAATGTGTGTACTGAATGGAAAGAGGAGCTTGTTTTTCAAAGAATGAGCAACTAAGAGCTGAAACATACACCTGCTGTACACTTAAAGAAATTACATTTTAATGGTTTTAACTCCTATCATAGTCTAATATACGTGTAGCTTTTATTTCTGGTGACAGAAATGTCACATACATATTTCTGTGCAAATCTGGGACTGCAAACCACAAGAGACAGAACAATGTTCGACAAATCTGATGGTAGTACAGCTGAAAATTAACGTTTTTCAATTGATTTTATTTTCCTCTTCTTGTTCTTCTGTCTGAACAGATTGTGCCACAGTCTCCAACTTTAAGCCTAATGGTAATCAATGGGCTGACGAGGCTCCAAATTGGCCTGCTCCTGTTTCTTTGCTTGGAAGTGTTAAACAGATGTTGGGGAAGAGTTGCTGGACATGCCTGTCATTAATCCTGAACAATTATTGAAAACCTTTTTTCAAGTTGAAAGGTTTCTTTCACTCCTCTGCTCTGAGTGAAAAACTCAATGAAAATCTCCCGACATCGTATGAAATCTGTAGCAGTTTCTCATAAGTCAATACAGTGATACAGAGCTCAGAGGGAATGTTCCCAGTGGACATATAACCTAAGTTGGCATCTACTCCAAACACACACTGGAAAAGTGTGTCCAGTACTAAAAATGTCCCCGAGGTGCCTGCCTTAAAAAGAGTGCCAGGTGTGGCATACTTGGTAAAAGGCCTAGGGGGGCTAACTGAGAAAATACTGGAGGGACTCCAGCCCAGCTGCCAGGGGAGTGCCTGGGGATCCTGCGGGAAGAGCGCCGTAAGAAACTGCATAGCGAAAGATGCAAGGTTTAGTAGAAAGATGATTGGATGAGATGGACTGTAAGAGGAAAATTTATCAGGCTGCATGGTGTAAAAAGTCTTGGAATTTAGTACATAATAAGTCAGAAATTCTTATTTCTCTGAATCTTAACCTATGCACTGGATGCAGAATATGATCACACTTATAACTGTAATGACTCGTACTTACATAGTATAAATATGTCTTTAAAAAGGTGGCATTGTAAAATGGTTTAGATTCTTTATACAGGGAGTGAGTGTGTTCACAACAATTTCACAGCATCTGAAATGATGAGAAAAATGCTCCCAAAGAAAGTGATGGACAACAAGAACACCGTTAGCACGGCCATAAAGCCTTTTGTCATTCTGATGTGTTTAAACGCCTCTGTTTATCACATTTTCGAACAGTTTCCACTCCAACAGATTCTGAACTTCTTTGATCGGCTCCTCTCAAACACTTCAACTACAGTGAGTGAAAGATGTGAGAAATCTTGGCCTAGAGGAATGACTGCAGATGAGACATTTGCAGTCGGGCAAAGGTACCGTTTGATATTACCCGAAGCACTTCACCCCCACCCTCCTACTTCAGCTTCTCTCTGGTGCATATTATCTGCTTAAACCAGGCGAGTGGATGACAGAATAAAGAAGCAAACAAAGAAAAATCAGTCACATTGAAAAGGCTATGAATGATACAAGGCATCCATTGGTAAGGGACAATATACTGCATAATGCTGCGCCGCATAACATTATCAATATATTGTTGGTAGATGTGGCAAGAATATGAGTGGGAGGATCTGGTGAGGAAGATTAGTTATGCTGTAAAGGTTACCTCATGCATAAATGCAAACTTAAAATTCAAAATTTATTAATCAGCAATGTAGAAATCTCTTCCCATCATGCCTTCTTCCCAGGAAGATGAAAATATTTGTCTTCATGTGTTTAAATAAATAAATTAATCAGTCCCTCCCATAACTGCAGTCAAGAAAAATGATCAGCTTCCAGTATATCTTTTCTCCCAAAGCTCCAAGCAGCTTCACTAATCCCCTCCATTCGATTTGAGTCGCTTTGGCTCTCAGCGGCAAGACAGCGAGAAGTTCAGCGGGTGCGTCGTCGGGCCACTTTGGATATCAGGATTCTTATCAGTCATCCGGCAGCTCTCACATCAACCCAGATGGGGTGACGCACATTTGAGATAGAGACAAGGTAGTTGGATGAGGATGCTGTGGCATTTCCTGAGGTGCCCACTTGGAATTCAGACTGCATGAGCAGTAACAGCAGCAGCAGCCAAATGTTTAAGAGATTAAAAGTTTGTTGGAATGGGAGTTAATCAACGAGACCATTTGTTTGTTCCTTCCTTTACTCCTGTTCTATTATCAGGGTTCGACAGCTTTTCAAGCCGCTAACCTTAAAAGGGTGCTCTCGGTAATATAAGAATGACGCAGCACTACAACGGGTGCGTCGCATCCCCATGTACTGCTCTAGTATGAGCTGTAGAGTGCTGCATTTACTGTCCAATATATATTGTAATTCTCCAGCGTGCAAGTATGTATTCACTATGCGCACAGGAACATGCTCTTCTTTCTTCATTAAAAACAATCCAAGGGCACGACCTGTTGGGGATTAAAATATGAAATACAGTTTATGAAGTCCATTGCAAGTACTAGTGTGAAAAGCATTGCACTGTTGTTATTACATTGTAAGATACCAGGAATGAGCATCTATGTGACATCTTTCCAGTTGTTGTCTCCTCCTGTTCCATCAAACGTTAAAGGGGACCCGTTCTGCTCTTTTCCAGCAATATATTTTTTATTTTGGGACTCCACTAGAGTAGCTTTGCATAATTTACTTTTAAAGCTGCAGATGGAAAAAAGAAAAAGCTCTTATTTAACTGATACTGGCCCTTTATGCAGCTCTCTAAAAGCTGACTTTCTTCTGATTGAGTGACTGCAGAAAAAGAGGCTCCTCTTCCTGCTGCTGTGGAGGTTTCAAACTGTTCCTGGCAACTAATTTGTTTGTTAAGGCAAGATAGATCTCTGCTTTCATGCTGTTTACACCTAGCTTTTGACCCTATCATCTCAATGTTGCAGCAGAAATCAGACCAACATTTTTCACATCTTCTATCGTCCAATTCTGGTGGAATCACTGTGTGAACTGTAGCCTCAGTTTCCTGTTTTTAGCTGACAGGACTGGCAGTTGGTGTGGCCTTCATTCAGAGATGCTCTTCTGCATACCTCGGTTGTAGTAAGTGGCTGTTTGAGTCACTCTTACCTTCCTGTCAGCTTGAAGTAGTCCAGCCATTTACCTCTTACTTTTGGGCTTTTTGAACCCAACCAGACCATCTTGTACCAACAGCCATATCATGTTTAATATCACTTACGTCACCTTTGCTTGCCATTGTGATGCTCTGTTTGAACTTCTGCACTTGAACTTCATCTTGACCTTGACTTACAAGAGTAGAATAATGAAACTTGGTTCCCTTGTAGACTACATACATCCATTGCCTTCCTAAAACTGTAGCCACAAACCATTGGGTTTGAATATAAAGACAAGTATTTAAGTGATTTAATGTTGCTTCTACTTAGTAGGTATAGTGTTTGCCCCATGATCAGAAGGTCAAGGGTTCAAATCCACTGAACGGCTACCCTGAGGTACCCTTGAGCAAGGTAACGTTTCTACACACTGCTCCCCGGGCTCTGGGGTGAATTCGATGTCTGTGAAATATACAGACAAAAACTTTGGCCATTAACAGAAACTGGGTCCACTGTTGCCTTGTGCTTTCCTCTTTAGGAAATTTGGTTTAGAACCAAGAAGCTGCTGTGCTCATATCTACACCTGTTGCTGTGCCTGTGATAACCATATCAGGAAATCCCTGCCAGTTAATATCAGCCACGGCCAAAAGTAGAAAAAAATGGTTGGAAAATAGTTGTTTAGAGCAATTCAATTTGATTTTATTCATACAGCTCCAAAAAACAACAACAGTCACCTTTATATTGCAATACCTGATACTGTAAAGCTAAGACTGAGAGAGAACCCCAACAATCAGACAAACCCCTATGGACAAGCATTTGGGAATGGTGAGAAGGAAAAACCTGCTGCTTTAAATTTTGCCCATGTTTAATATGAACATCCACCATTGTAACAGAATAGACGACAGTAAGGAAAAGCAAATAGGTCCATCTATTTTGTTTCCTTCAGCGCACTCTGCTTCATTGCTAGACAAGTCACATTCTTGTTAATGAAAAGGCTGGGTTTTTTTGTTTGTTTTTAAATGGGGTTCAACATGGATTTGGTTTGTTTAGCTGTGTTTAGGTCAAAGCTACCGAGATCCTTCAGGAGAACAAAGCATTTTCAGAGGTGACTCATGCTACACAAGTGGGTGTAACCTGAAGGTCCAATGAATAAAATCCTCACAACTTTTCCAGCAGCCTCACCTTTCTGACCCAGCTCTCTAATAAAACCGCCGAAGCTCATTGCCTCACACTTGAGATTCGCCCCTCACTGTCTTCACAGACATCCTGTTTGAAATGAGGATGCATCACACTGAGGAAGTGATGCTGATTCACGGGGCGTTTAAGTCGGTGGTAGCTGTATAGCAGTAAATCTTTTAACCCAGTGACAACTTTTCCCTAAAATCTGATTTGGTTACCTTTTCCTCTGGCCAGTCCCGATGTAACCTCAGAGCTCCTTTAGCTGGTAATGAAATTCAGTCCCTGTTGTGTGTACAGCAAAGATTTAATCAAATAGTTTGAAACTGCTTTATATATTCAGCATCCTGGGGCTGTGGGATAAAATAACTGGCCCCACAAAACGAGGCAGATCCGTCACCGAGCGAAGCACACATTTGCACACAACAGCACACTTGAACTTTAGCTTGCACAATTACTCCTCTTCACTAAGGTTTATTTGCCATCACTCTGTCAGCTCATGAAGCACCTTCATCTCTTCCTGCCACCCGAACAGCTCTCATTACCGCTCACTTCCCTCCAGCCTCGCTGCTCATTCCACACCTTCTGGCTGCCAGCAGGCACCAGCATGCCCTGGGAGACCAACACTACATCTCTTCCCTGGCCAAGAGTGCAATCCTTCACCTGTCAGACTGGTTCAGTGCACTAACCTTGGATCGGCGCCAGTCCACTCACTCAGTGCATGCCCGTTCCACTAACTCAGACTGCTGGGCCCACACGCATTTTGTTCCCACCAGCCCAGCGAGTCTGCTTCTTCTTCTCAGGTTGTCAGTCATCCATGTAAGATGCTGACACTACAGCAGAAAGTGACCACATCGAGGTTAGCGTTCACAAACAATATGGTGTGCCACTGGAATAAAACTATGGACAGTAAAGGTATCAAAGGCCTTTGATGTTTAGTCGCTTTCATTTCAGCTGAGGAATATCGGAAATCAGTGATGCCCTTCAGAAATGGGACTTGGTAATAATTAATTAAAGAGACGCCTTTTACAGAACATTGCTAATTAAGAAACTTTCACAGGATAACATTTAAATCCATAGTGTCTACTACAGAAAGTAAACTTCCCAAAAAGTTTGCGCATATATGATTAGGTTAGAAACTTTTCCTTGTGCTCCAGGAGGCAGAATACCCTTGATTTAATACCCGTGTTTATCCCATCTAATGATGCCATCAGAAAATATGCCTAGCACCAGCAGCTTGGTTTTAATGCGCTCTCCTGCCTTCACTGCGACCATGGAAGTGACAAAACAGCCAATTTAAATTCTAAATTAAAGCTTTCTGCGCAAAAGTACTCAGTCAAAATCAAAGCCAAAAACCCAAACTAAATTAAAGTGATTAAATATTATAATTTAGGCTTTAAATATTTTAAAACTATGGTAACACCAACCTCGGGTTAACGGCGTGCACCTTTCGCCGCTCCGGTGAGTCGGCGTTGTTTTTGATATCATTAATTTGGTGACAAATGCTGCAGCGTTGGGTTTTTAATTTCAGGCTGTAAAATGCTTTACTATAATCTGTTTCTGCAACACTGTGTGCTTGCTGCTCCTAAACATTGAGGATAAAGCTGTGCAAAAGTCCATGCAAGTTTGTTTCCTGTCTATAGAAAATAGTCAGTCGTCATCACTTTAACAGGGAGTGTAGTGCTGTTGTGTACAAATATTAATTACTGTCTGGATTTTGAGATATAGCAGCTCACTGTCTGCCTTTTCATGTAAGTGAGCAATTGTGCAGTGTGGAAACTGAGACTTTTTGTGGAAAATATGTAGGAATCAGCTATTAAGAGGACCAAAAGCACAGAGTGACTCCTGTTAATGGTTGTTAACAAGTAATCGTTCAGTGTAACACTTCACAGTTCGATTCTTTTTTAAATTTGTGTCATCAAAATAAATAACCACCCTTTTAAATAAATACACAAATGGATATTTTACATGACAAAAAACATGGACTGTACCATTGTCATGTGCCTTAGAGTTCCAAAGCAAGTAAAATGTGAGCAGTCATTTGTAGGCATTAATAGACTGCTACTAACAAGAACAAAGTCGTCTTTACTTACATTTCTCTGACAATTCATTTAACTAGCAGTAGCTAGTCACTGTAACTAGTCAGATATGAGGATCGTTAAATACACAATATATTCAAACCTTCTGCAGTGTGGAAGGAGAGGACATGCTCAAAGTGGGCGCTTTGAAGGTTACTCTGTGTCCTCTCAGCAACAGTAATTCATTGGCCTTTGGATCCAGTCCACGAGTTAACATTTAACGCCTTAGTGTTGCTGATAAATTAACGTGTTCAAATGCACATTGTACGTCATATGATTAAGTTAGTGGGTTTAGACACCCCCGGACACTGGTACAGTCCACCCGCACAGACAAAACAAAGCAAAGAACCAGGTGCCGACATTACAAATGAAGTGAAGCAACCAGGAAAATAAAATGGATAACGAGAATTTCAAATGCATTTTTCATATGGAAAATTTTGCAAATTGAACAAAGAACTACAAAGCACAGACGTTTGTTATCCTATTGAAGTGAATACCATTTATCTGCTCCGGTTTCGGGCTCCTGCTGCTGCCACGCCGTTTTCTGCAGCACGGTATAACAGGGCCATTGTTAAAGTTAGTTGTAACACCTGTGCTCTTCCTAGATACAAGTCAAGTACCCACTGTGAAAAAAGGCCCATTGTTAGCTTAAAGGTCCTGCACACCCACACAGCTGTTTCCACTTATCCTTATTATTAAACCTGCTCAGGCTCGAGAAGAATACAAGCCGAAGCTCCGAGCGCTAGCGCACTGCACCTTTTTTAGAGCAGTCATATCGGTTTCATTTACAGTCACTGCCTCAGTAAATAAAACACGAGCTACTTGTGTTCAATGTCAGGCTTAAAAAGTGTGTTAGTCACTCATTTGATATGAAAATGGTCAATAAGAATTAAAAAGTACGAGTTATATCCCTCCAAATAGGTCCAACTAATCTTTCCATGTCTTCCGGCAGCCACTAATGAAAATGAATTAATTCTTACAATTCTGTTGCAAACTGATCTGATGATGAATTGGGGCCTTTTACTAATAGTTTTCCGGGCTGGCTTCACACGGCATCGGTAAATATCACTCATCTCATGTTCAAATATTCATAATTCACTTTTAACCATCAAAGTCCAACTTTAGAGTAGCTACACAGAATAATGCGATCAGACATCCTGGCAGTCATTAATAATTAACAGTATTTATATGCTGAGCCTATGACTAATATCAATGTTTAATAAAAGAAAGTATTTGTCAAATTTGGCGTTGACATGAGACTAAGACATACAGCAGTAATCGTTTTTGGGGGGAGTTTTTTTGCTCTTATTGCAACTTTTTTTCCCCCCCTGAAATTCAAACATCCCGTTATGTGCAGATATAATGGCTGTTTGGTTCTTTGTGCTTCTTTTAAAATTGGATTCATGCGCTTGTGTTGAGATGGTGTGAATAATGAAGGGGGTTGAGGGAGTGAAACACAGCAGCTGGCACGATTATAAAACCTCTGTGTTTCAATAAAAATGATGTCAAATACAGAGGGAATGTCCCATTTCTTTAGTCCTCATCAGTGAATTTAAACAGCTGGCGCCTACTGGAAGAGGTTACGAGAGTGTGTGTTAGTGTGTGTGTGTCACAGAAAGCGTTTGTGCTTCAGTTAAACATGCAGATGCTACACGCCACACATTTGCTTTGTTTTTTTTCTGAAGTGGATATTTGTGCAGCAGATGTTGCTCGAACGGTTTCTTAGCGACTAAGGGGTTCTCATTCATTTTTGAATTTCCATTGGTGCCGTCTGAGAGGCCACAGAGGCTTTTTGTTTGATATATGATTCATGTTAAGTGAGATATCACCTATTGCAGTTAAACTCCTCCCAGCCATTTCTAAAAGCTTTTTTTGTATTTTGGTGTTTTCGGGGTGTCTGAGCTACTTCAAACACACATGCCTGTCCATTTTTGATAAGTTGCGTGAATGGAAAATCCAGAATTATCCAGTATTACTTCATTCAAATATTTATGAGTACACTGTTATGCTGTCATATTTTAATATATTTTTTGCCAGAGCATAATTATAGAGGTAGGTGCTTATTTGACAGTTGGAATATATCAAACCATGCCCTGCTCGATGGGGTTCAAGTCGTGAGCTTGGAGTTAAAAGGCTCAGTCTCAGTGGAGTGCACTCACAAGTTACGAAGCCTCCCATATCTGACATCATCCGTCTTATCACCTGCCCTCGGTTCTGGAAGTTGTATTCTTTATTATTTTCCATGTTCACCTCGGTGCAGAGGTAGAATTAGGTTTTGTTTCTGTCATTTTGATGGACGCGGTCGTAAAAAAATCCATCGTAATCTGATTTTATTTGTCATTTTTTATATTTTTTTAATGGTAAGATGATGGGTCATACTAGAAGAGTCAATTTCATTACAATAACTAATATATAGCATAGAAAAGAGTGTCCATTTAGGGCATGAAAAGAAAAGATGAACAGAAATTCCAGTTGTGTCATGTCAACAAAACGAGAAGAAGATTAATGATTTTTTTTAATCTTGTGCAATTACAGCAGAAATGCACTAAAACACCAACGTTGTTGTTCAAACAAACGTGCACTTAGTGAACTCGGTGTACTTGCGCCTGCTTGGGCATGACCAAGTCCATTGAGGGAGATTGCTGCAGAGGCAATTTCTTCCATTTTACATCTTTCCTAGACAACTTTTTTGGGCCCTATTTGATTTTATTGTGAAGTCTCAACTCGTCCCTCTGCTGCCACCCTGAACGCTGAAATTACCAGCAGCATTTCAGCACAAGTTTCATAAGTGAGCAAAGATTTCACCCGGGGAAGTGATAAGAACCCTCTGAAAGTTTCCGACTCTCTTGGGACTTTCTGAGCATGTGCTGTTTCTACTCGGGGGTACAGCCAAACCTGTGAACCTGTCGTGGTCGTATAGTTAGGCCCAGGTGCACAACTTTTGTACATAACTTCAGTGAATTTTAAATCAAACAACCAAGATGTGATTGAAGTGCATACTTTCAGCTTTAATTTAAGGGGTTACAACAGCTTAGTAACTGTTTAGTAATTGGAGCCATTTTTACTTGAGCCTCACGCTCAAAACCAGTCGGACAATTGGCTGTAAGCAGTTTGCTGCCCAAGTGAAACCACTGGTTTCAAACAGCTCGAGAACAAGACATTTCAAAGTTCTGAAAAAAATAAACTAATTGGACAGATAAAACCAAGATGAACTTTTCAACCAGAAGCTGTAAAACTGACAGGGCTTCACACTGTAAATGGATACTGACCCAAAGCAATCTGCAAAAGCAATCCTAGAGTTTCTCAAGGCAAAGAAATGAGAAATTCTTCAGTGGCGAAGTCAGTTACCTGATCTCAGCCCAATAAAGAGCTTGCTTTTCTGCTATTAAATACAAAACTGGAGGCCAAAAGAAGCACAAACAAGCAGCAACTGAAGGCAGCTGCAGTAAAGGCATCGAGGGACGAAACACAGCATTTGGTGATGTCCAAAATAACAGAAAACAAAGTATGGACCTAACTGTAGACATGGTATGAGACCTCAGTGGAAGATTTTACAGCGCATGTTGAATGCTATGTTATTAAAGACACAAATCACTGAGTGCTGCAGGTACTTTTCTCAGTAGTGTTGTGTGAGAGTTATGCAATGTACTGGTAAAAGGCCCCCAGTGTTCTTATTTCAAAATGAGCAGCTTTGATGAGTTAAATACTTAAAACACACAATAGTTTCTGTTTACTGTGCAGTCCAACAAACAATGTTTCAAGGAGTCAATCAGAAATAATTGGAAGTGTAATTTGCAGACAGTGGAGGTGTGCCGTCTTTCGCCTCCGACTCTTCATCTAAGAGCTCACCCCATTAAAGTTCTATTACTGTCGTCCATAATTAAAACTGATCCACTGTCCAAAAAGAAAATAAAATGTTATTTCATACATGCCTTTTTATTCAATAACCATCTTGCTTCATTAGCTTTTCACAGTAAAAGTCACCCAACCCACATGCTTTCTCTGTGAGGCGCCAACAATTTAACGCAGCCCCCAGTACAGTGTTAGAAAATCAATTAGTAAACAGTCAATGAGTCAGTCAGTGGGATGAAATTACACACGTTAATGGTGGTTAATAAGCTTGCCTCATTTCTTGGGACTTCTTCATGCATGTGAATGGTGGACTCGACTGGCAATGAAAACTGCCGAACTGAGTCTTGTGTTTAAAGGGAACCTGTTGTAATCATTTCCTGCCTGATCTTTGTCGACACTGCTAGAATAGCTTAGCATGATTTACATTTCACATTAATTCTTATTTATCTCACACCTGACCATAGTCCCTCATTTGCTCCACTGTCTGAAGAGACTGATTTTAACTCATTTCCCTTGGCTACTGTCACGTCGGGTGTTTAACATGTGTGTTTATGGCGCGGACCTAAAAGCGGACGCGGGAGAACAGGAAATGAAAAGCGAACATTTATTTGGCCCAATACCAAAACACAAAGCAAGGCGAACAAGGCCGGAACTAAACTAAAACTGGCAATAAACTGGGAATAAACTAAACAAACAGGGGACATGAACATGAAACTGAACAGGCACAAGCAAAACGTAGACGAGAAATAATCCAAACATGAACCTGAACAGTTGTAACAAAATTCTGTGACCTGACAGACGACCCAACAAAGAACAGAAGGAGAAAATATTTAAGGAGACTTAAATACACAGGAGGGCAATGAGGGAAATAGAAACACCTGGGAAGCACAGCTGACACAAACCAACATGACACAACAGGAGAAGTGAAACTAAACACACTGAACATGGAAACACTAGACCTTTCAAAATAACACAGGAAACATAGAGAGACGTGGACACGATAACACGAGCTGACAATGGAAAATGTAGACATAAAACACATGACAGACTGGGAAGGCATTGAACACAAGGAGAGATAACTGGGAACAGAAAAGGGAGACGACGGCGCTGACATAACTTACACGTTTAACATAAGGGACAAGACAGACTACACAGAGGACAGGAAAAGACCTAAAACATCAACCAGACTAAGATTCAACTAAGACACACCAGTAATAATAGAACTTAACTTCTATGCTTATAGACAGAGCTGCGTGCCTGAGATGACCATATTACCTCATTCACATCATACAGACCATACCAGAGCCATAACAGTTTATATACAACAGAAATTAAATGTCTCTCTACTAATGCAGAACATAAAAGAAAGTTAAAAGCAATAAAAAGCACATTGTAAAAGAAGCGCTAACTGTGCCGCATTACATTACCTTTATAATCAATATAAATACAAAGTTCCCTGTAATATTGACAGCACAGTATCCTTTATATTAACCAGAGGGTGGTAATGTTTAATTTAACACTGAATAAAGTATTACTGGCAGAGTTTACACATTTTAAACTGCCTAATATAAAAACAGCACTTTATCATTTTTTAAAGCTTTAAAAGCATTTATGCTTGGTGTATTGTACAACATGAGTGCCACTACATTATGGAGGGAATAATCGCTAGCACACGAAGGAACCCTGATGCTTAATTGATATTTTTTATTGCCCACACATGCCCTCATAATGGCCACTTAGCTAAACCGAAGTACTTTGCCCAGGTGCCTCAAAATTATGATGCGTTTTGTGTAGGAATGCCATTTTTAAGATCCCAAACTCCCCGAGCTGATAATAATTACAATTGCATACATTTAAAGAGGTGACCTTCACCCACTAAGTGTTTTAATGGATAATACTGTAGCTCCAGTGGACTCTTTATATTGACTTGTTATTTTAGCAGACATTAAGCTACAGAAAGTCAAGAGAAAACAGATTTGCTGAGGAGTGTGGGATTTGCTTTGAGGATCTTTCACGGGATATACACGATTCGTTTCCTTCCTTGCAGAAGTGTGAAGGGCTGCATGTGGAAGAGTGCATCTGGGCATGGAGGGGTGGTTGACGAGGATTACTTTAATATTATAGGTCAGCTCCCCGGGGGATTTTAACTTAATTAAAGATGGTACTCATTAACTCATCACAGTTCCACATATAGTGGCCTTTTCATTTCACTACAGTATTGTTCTGTTGGGGATTGTGCGCCGTGTAAATTAATAACTAATGGTTGATAGCATATGATGAATTCTCTTCTAACAAAATGCTGCTGAGTGTTTTCTTTTTGGGAAACAACTCATTACTATAAATGTATTCTTTTTCTAAAAACGGACAGTCCACCCTGTCGAGACAGTGGGTGATACTAACAAACAGCAGGCTTTCACACTGTTGTGCGCAGTGTCAGCATATCAGTGGTTTTGCTAAATCTGACAGCTTTTCTTATTCTTGAACTCCACTTTCGTTTCCTTGTTTCTCCCTGCAGGGCAGTAGTTGGACACAGAGAGCCGTTGCCTGATGACAGTAAAGACAACATCACCATTTTCACCCGAATCTTAGACAGGCTGTTGGATGGATATGACAACAGGCTCCGTCCCGGGCTGGGAGGTAAGCATCGTTGGATAAATCACAGACACCTAAACACGAGGGGGGGGGATCAGACTGCTCACTGTGTCACTGTTCCTAAACAACTGTACTGATGATGGATACACAAAAATGTTAATCACACTGTAATCCCAAATGCTGAAAGTCATTAAATACATTAATTAATCTACTAACTCATCCTGGAGATCCTATGTCATTTCCTTCCTGTTGCGTTAATGAAATGGATTATTTTTGATTAAGTTGAACTTTTTTTACAGATTAAGTAAGCGCCACGTCAAAGTATAATTTCATTGTAGTTATTTTCATACTTGTCTTTCACTATTGTGGCTTTTTCCATTAATATTAGTTAATATAGAGTGGGTGTGCTGGGTAAGTTCTGGATTTAAGTAGCAAATTATGTCTGTATCATCGTGTTTTGCAGAGTGATGTTTGCTGTGCAAAGACAGAACTTTGATGTAAACCTCAAGCTGTCGTCCTGATGCGTGAATCATTGCGTACAGTAGAATAAAGCGTAACAATCACATGTAATTTAAATATCAGGAGTTTATGTTGTTTCATTTCAGAATATAATTACTTACATCTGCCTAAGGGAGTGGGAAAAAAAGTGCTATATTGCAAAATTCATTAACATTGTTGTGTAATAGAATATGAGTCCTGTTAAAGAAAATGTTGAAGTTGAATTATTGGCGTTTTTGTAATCAAGGGGTGTGTGAAGCATTAATCCATCTATTTAATTTATGACTTAAATACAGGGATTACAAGGTGTCAGATATTTATGGCTCTTTAGCCATTATTAGTGTTGGCAAAAAATAATCTTAATTATGTCTTTTGACTATGTTTATTTGTAGCAAAGAGCTGCTAGAAAGCGCGCAAACAGTAAATGTCTGAAGTAAATGTTCTGTGCATGTCTAAGGAGCAGCATTTCTATGCTTCACTGAGGCATTTATTGATCCAACTGAACACTGTGGTTCAGTCCAGATGCATAGGAGACACATTTATTTATAATTAGACTTAATATAGTCTTTTTTCTTTAAAAAAGCTGTTACATAATTGATACGTGTAATGTTCTACGTCTCAAACAGGTGAATGTGCTTGAGGAAGTGAGTTAGGTGAGGTCGGAAGGCTAATTTGGCCCCTTATCAACACAGTCAGCAGTTGCTGCAGCAGTGCCTGACACATAGCTTATGAAGGTTATAAACTTCTAAGCCTGTAGCACACTCCTGTTCATCAGCACACATACTTTGGCAAACTCTTATAGGTGCCATTGGCCCAACATCTGCAGGTTATTTTATATATCCTTATGCAATTTTCATATTGCTCTTTTTAAAATATATATATATTTGAACAAACTACTGACATTTTCTTTGTGGTGTAAATATCAGATATTAGACTAGTGTAGCTGAAACTTCAATTTTCTTCTCAACTGAAGGTTTTTGGCTTCATGAAAACAAACTGACACTATGCACTGCTAGTGGGCAATATGGAGCATTTTTTTTTACATCACTCTTGTGGAAATGTGCGTTCCCTTGGGTGAAAATTTTTGTTCAATCATGCCCAAATGGCAAATAAGCACACATGTCAGTGGAAATCCCACTAATTGATGCCATTTCATCCTAATATCCGTGCCCTAAAGGACAACAGCAAGCCCACATGCTCAAGCAGGCTTTACCATTTCTCAGCCAGTCAGCTGGAATGTCCATTTCTGCTCTACTGCTTGATTCACATGCCACGAGCACACCTACTGGGCAACAGGCCCACCATGCTGGATGACTCGGGCTCTGTGGCAGTAACCATTAAAAGGAACCAAACATAGGTTGCTCATGTTATATTCCCATCTCCAAAGGCAAAACAGATGATCAGGTGTCTCTGTACAGAAGTGACTGCCTATAGATTAAAGCACAATTCCATTTTTCAACACCTCTTTACTCATAGTTCTTTAGGAAAATTGTCACTGAGCAAAGAACATTTGTAGGATTGAAGGTGAAATGATTCTGATTGGTTCAAATATGTCAGTTATTTGTATGTAAGCAGGGTGCAATAGCTGGACACATTTCTAAAGTTACTTTATCATAGCCGTATTACGTTTTATGAAGGCACAGAATGGAGACCTGTTTGAATTTTTCATATTTGAAATCCTCTTTGGTATTTAATAGACAGGAAGGTGGTGACATTTATTATCTTCTTATTTCTTTATTCATCAAAAATATGACAGGAATGTATAAAATATATCGAAGCTTTTGCAATACTGCTATACACTTGTATTTCTTTAAATTTAATTTAATATAATTATGTTATGATATATTTTAAAATGTATTTAAATGTAAAGTATTGAAAAATTTCTGGACACAGGTTTAAATCTACAGATTAGATTAGGAGCATCTGCCCTTCACACAGACGAGGCACCACGCTTTAGTATAGCCGGGACGCTCTAAAGTCTAAAGCTGCTGCCTGCACAAGAAGAAGAGTACCAATCTTCTTCCTGCTGGCCACCTTATGCCTCACTAGTCCTTCTGAAAAAAGAGTCATGTGGGACCATCTCAGACAAGCAGACTGGGCAGAAACTGGAAAAATGCCATTTCATTTTATTTTCAGCAGCATCTATTAGCTCTGCCCTATGCTCCAGTGCTTTGTTGTAAACAGAAACAGGGCAAATCATTCTGTTCCCCTGCCTATGTCTTCCATGCAAACTGCTGACTTGGTGTTGTGATAATCGTGTATTTGTGAGAGCTATTTGAGTCACAGGAATGATTAATGTGGAAGTGGATCTCCTCCCTTGGGATGGAAAGGGGGGTTCTTTGCTAAAGGATTAGGGACTTCACCTGTGGGTGGCCATTTAGATCTGGGACACAGTTAGAGCGAGGATCCATTCACTTTTGGAGAAAAGCCTCATCACTCTCTAGTCGTTGCACCACCGGGAGCAGCTATTTGTCTCGCCAGCGGCCCAAGAGCCTGCTTTACACGGTTGCCCCCGAGGAGCTGATTCAGCCCACACTGAAGAGGGCAAATTTTGATCTGTCATGACTTTCATCTCATGCCCTACTTAATGCGATGTTAAAATCATTAGTGACGTGTTTGGAAACAATCCTTCCACGTCGCATGATTCATATCACAATTAAAGGTCTGCACTAGCATGCCGTATAATGATCAGTGTGATCGGTGTTGCAAATTCAGGAATCATCTATAAATCATTATGACAGAAAAGCAATTATGGAGCTTTTATTGTTACATAACATGCAACGATGCATGTCATTAAAACTGAAGAAATACATCTTCCTTAGGAATAGACACAGTAGAAAGTCTTATAGAGTCATGCCAGAATCAGACTCAGTGTGTGTATGTGTGTGTAACTGCAAAACATGTACATTATCTGAGTTAAATAATGCTTACCGTTAAGCTGCTGCATATTATTCCTGAGCCAGTAGTCCTTTAAGGGCTGTTAAATATTTTTTTGAAAAGGCTGACTAAAATCATTTTTGGTCAAAAGGGAATCTCGTCTCTGAAGATACAGACTTGGGCGTGGCCCAAAGCAAATTTTATGCTTTAGTGGTCAAAAACGAGCTTGAGCCAAACAAATGGTAGTTTTACTGAATGGATAACTTTCAGAAGCATCTGTGAAGCTGCTCGCAGCAACATTTTGCCTCCGAATTGAGGTCAGGGAAGAAGGAAAAAAAACAAACAACAACTCCTGGGCCAAATCCTTAGGACTGTTATAGCCAGTGCAGTGTGTATTTTAGAAAATGTCTTATGTTATTGGTGTAGCATTATGTTCTTAAACCAGCAGCCTGTGCTACAAGAACACGGATTTGACGAAATGATGCATAAAGACAGTTTGAATCCAGGTATTAAGCCATCCAGGAGGACACAAATTCCTCCCTGAGCATGCATAAGTCTTCTGCATTTGTTTTATTTTTTTCCTTCAGATTGAGGTGTTTCTCTAACCGTTTAATACTCTAGGCTTTTTCTAAGGCAGCTTAGTTAAAATCCAACCAGCAAACTTCACTGTCATGCACACAAACAATCAGCTTAACAAAGACAGAGCTGCAGCAATGCTTTTTTTTGTGTGCAGACTGCACCGTAATGTGTTCTGGTCCTTTTTGTCTCTTTTCCTCAGAGAGCGTAACAGAAGTGAGGACAAACATCTATGTAACGAGTTTTGGACCCGTTTCAGACACGGACATGGTGAGTATCAGTTTCCTCAGCTTCCTCCTCACTCTGATCAGACCTGAACAGAGCCATCTAACCTAAGAAGGCTTTTCATCACAGTGTGGAATTTGGATTGTTTAAGCACCTTTGCTTGGAGGTCCTTGTAGAGGATTTTGGAATTGTTGGTCTTAGCTATTCATGCATTCATTATTATTATTATTATCAGTAGTAGTAGTACTGGTTTTGTGTACATATCTTTATGTTATATACTAGCAGACAACTTTCGGATGGTGCTGTTCCTTGTCAAAGTGGTCTCCTTGTAAAACACAGCCTTTAAAAGCCTCATATGACCCTCTTTAAGCAGCAATTGCCTGAGATTTTTTATGCGTTGTCTTGAGACCCTGTACAGCATTTGACATATTTGATCATGCAGCTCTAATTGACCGCCTTGAGCTCTGGGTTTGTTTCTCAAGCTGAGCACAGAGCTGGCTTGACAGCCTGCATGACGTAGCAAGATTAGTGCGTTTTTGCCAAACTTTGAGTGTTTCGGTCTCACTGGAGCTCTGCTTCACTCTGTTCTGGGGCTCTAAGCATAGCTCCTCTACAGCAGCTTGTGTTCAGGCTGTCAGACTCGAACACGAGTCGATGAGGATCTCCTGAGGATGTCATAAACTTGTGTGAAGACGGTTACAGAGGATGTTAAAGGTGAACGGCTTTACTTCCTTAATGTTATATGACAGATGTTCTTTATGTTAACTAACTCAACTGTAGAGTACAGAGACGCACAAATATTCATGCTGTCATGGTTAAGTGTGCCGGGTAACAAAGACACAAATAAAATGAGTGGGTGTATATCTGTATATAATTAGATAATTAAATGAAATATAATTAAATGAGATGAAGTAATTAAATGTCAGTATTAGTACACAAAAGAAGAGATTTGTTGGAAGAATCAGAAAATTAATTAATTAGTGAAAAGAAAAAAAAACAAAAAGAGGAGGAGACCAGCCAACCGACGACAAAAGAGGTAGCGCCATGCAAGTCAGAAATGATATTAGTCTGCATGGTTGGTGGCTTCTTTATTTTCCTATGCTATGCAATCCCTGAGTCAACACACATCTTTCTAATGGCCCAAATCAATCCAAAGTTATTGCGATCGTGTGCAATCAGCTTGCAATCTCAATACTTATGATTCAAAGACCAGGTCTGCAACCACTTGCAGTCATTTGCTTTCTTTCAAGCAACTTTGGTGTCTCAGGATGGCCATAATAAGCAATAAATCTGTCTCTCTATTAGTTGAATGGAGTCTGAGATTGATTCAGATGTGTTGGAAATCTGTCTACATTTATAAATTAGACAACAGTTATTTGCAAATGTTACCAGTGTCGGGACTCAACTGTTTAGAGACCAGTTGCTTCCCACCAAGAAACCTGTTCAGTAACTCTGCAGTCAACTGTGGTTGCTTCAGCTACTTGCATTTGATTGTCAAATGCGAAAATTTAATGCAATCACTGGGCAGGTACTGGCTTTTGGTAGTCACAAGAAAATTGCCATTCTGTTCTTATTCTACTGTGACTGGGCGATAACCCTGACTTTGCATAATTAGAAATTATTGTAATTGTAAGGAATAATTTTATTATATCAGTGTATAAAATAGGGTTGTCACTGTAGGGTTGTCACTGTAGTAATCATGGTAGTTAAATGACTTATAATCCCAAATTTGATACCTGAAAAGACTACAAAATTATTTGTGTATAATAATGCACTTACCCATTAATATACTGTATAGTGCCAATATACTGATGTGTCACTAGTCAACACAGGTTGTGGTCTAATGATAAAAAAAAAAGGTAAAATACCATTCCACATCCAGTGGTGGACTATAGTCAGTCCAGTTGTTCTTCTTGCTGTAATTTTTTTTTTTTTTTTGCTTGATTTGTTCTCTTTTAATCCACAAAAGGATAATATACATGGATACATAACAAGGGCAATATATAAATATTCAGCATATTGACTGGATGTTCAACAGCAGTCTTTCAACATTTAGTTCAACATAATGTGAGCTACAGTGTGAACACACTGCTTATTTGACAGATGAAATGATTGTGATGTAGCTTCGCATCAAGAACAGAGCACAGTTCATTTCATGAGCTATTTCTATGTCGATCTAAATAAGCCTATCCATAAGTATGTACTCTATAAGCTACGAGACTGTCATGTAAGGCTGATACAACAGCTGTGTCTTTCACATTTTGCAAACAGTGATGGCAACATTTCAGTACATGAACATGCTGACAAAATGTTGTTAAGCAGAAACACTCTCACATCAAAATCTTGATAAATCTTCTCTAAACGTCTTGGAAAAGCTTGAGGCTCTTTGTTAACATACTGACTTTTGGTTATCCATGGCTCCAGTCACACGGGCTTAGAGATCAGAGGCGACAGCCTGGCAACCACCAACTGTTACAGAAATATTCCCCAGCCAGTTGCTGGAGATTGCAGGCAGGCATTGTGAAATCGATCGCTAATACCCCCAGTTTCACTGAGACCACTCAGTGGCCCCCTGTCAACAACCGATCGCTAGGGAAAAATGTGCATTCCCTGGCCAATTGATGAGTTGTTGCTGAAGGTTGCCGAGTGACAGAGGGTTTTGCACCATAAACCTCCATGCCATTTCCTTGGTTGCTAGCAGCTTGCCACAGTTGTCTTTAGTTTGCATGGAAGACTAATCTGCAAACTCTTGTTTAATAACCACTGAGCAAAAGTGAACATTCATAAAGTGCAGATCTGCAGACAACTCGTTATCTTTCAAATAAAAACTTATGATCTCTTGGCCCATAACTTTTCAATGATCATCAAACTCATATGTAAAATACTGCATTTCCATATGGGACTCGTTCTTTGCATTTTTTTTTCTCAAGACATAGCGGGCCTTTTGATACACCTGCACTCACAGCCACCTTTTCACACATGCCACATTCAGCTGCCACAGAACACATCTGTCCCACTGTACACAGCCTGCTCCAAATCAAGTGGCAGGCAGTGACTAGCTCATGAACATAGCATTAAGCAATAAAGGAGACACTTGGCTCATGTGTTGGCAGACACCAAATAAAGTGCTAGAAGAGTTTCCTGGGATCAATGTTCACTATATGGACACAAATAAAACAAAATAAGAGGAAATTTTTATATGTGAATAAGTACCTGTTTTCTAACAACTGTGCCATGTAAACTAAAAGTTAATGACATATCAATGTTCCTCTTACAAGTAGCCTAAAAACAAAGTGATTACTCATTTAATGTTTGCATGTGACACTTGCTGAGTATGATTATTAATATGAGAAAGACAGCAGTTTCGCTGCTTTGAGAGAAGGGCTCTGTTGCATTGGTGCAGAGGACAGTGCTTTCTCTTTTTCAGGACATGTCACCTTTGGGGTCTCTCAGAGCTCAGTTCTAGATCCAGTCTTTTATTCTCTTCACATGCTCCACTTGGCAGCTGCATGAATCAACAGAAAACACCACGGGACACAGAAGCCCACTTGTGGTAATGCTTTGGTCAGAGCTGCAGTTAGCTAGGTCAGTGCTGGTTCACACACGCTGGCACCTTTGTCTTGCTGTCAGTGCATGTAAAGTAGCAGCCTGGGAAACACAGCATCAACATATTATTATTATTTTAATTTCTCCATTGTCTTGTCAGTTTTAGATCATTACCCAAGAAGGACTCATCTTGGCCCCAGGGTACACTGGGTTTTCTTGCTCCATACTGACATGAAGGCTGCAGAACGGCTCCAAGTACTTCCTTTCAAGATTTTCCACAGCCTAGTCTGAAAAGATGATCAGGCTTAAGCCGTCAAAAGGCATCCCACAATGGAACTGACGTTGAAAGTCAAGTGTCTGAATATCTGCATTGCAAATGTGTTTATAGGACATCTTTTGCATATGTAGTGCCGACACTCTTTTTGTTCCTCTCGCTTGCTCGCATCTTGTCTGTACCAGTGAACTGCTTAAAGTGTTGTGTTTGCATTGTTGTGCATACATTGCAAGGGTCCAGTTCAGATAGCAACTTTATGGAGATTAACATCTCGTTTTTTTATACTCCAGTAATCTCCTCCTACACTATCTACTAAATTCTATCTCCAAAGGTATTGTGTAGCATTGCATGAATAAAATGTTGGTCATAGATCAGCACTCTGAGCTTTTTCGGGTCCTTTAAGCAGAGGAAGAAATAACACAAGGCAAGACCGACTGCAGTACAAGGAAAATATGTGGATAGCAGGCTGGGTTAAAATTCCTATTGTGCATTTTAATAAGGAGTTGTCTGAAATCGGTGCCTGTTTCCACATCGACGGATGCCTTCTAGGACAAGTGGGTGGGAAGTTGGCGTAGTTTTTCTTTCAAATTTAGAAAATTAGTGCTGTCTTATAGATAATCCTATAGGGTGGGTTATTTTATGGTTGTATATTTGAGCTTTGAAGACACTCGTCAGAGCCGACGGTGGCATCTCTAGAGTAGGTTGAGGTCGCGGGATCGTGTTTTCTGGATGATGAGTTTTCAGGCTAACAAGCTGAATGAGCGTGGAGCAGGACAGCCTCTGAGTAGGGCATTGCAGTAAACAGTACTGGGAAGCAAAAGCCTGAACCATTTTTCTAGGTCAGTTAAAAAAGAGGAAACGGCTAATCTTGGAGGTATTTCAGAGGTGGAGAGAAGCTTTTTGAGGTTTTCCCTTGATGTGTTCACACAAGAGAGTTTTGTTTTGTCTACAGCTAACCGCAGTTTAACTGATTACTTTGAGGCAGCTGCAGAGTCACTGAAACAAAAAGGCAAACCAGCTCTATAGGAGCATAAGATATCTTTTGAATTAGCCATTAAAGTATCTTATCGTGCAACACTGTCTCCTAAAAAAAGCGTTCTCATACTAGACCTCATTCTTATGTGTATAAGGGGAAACAAACAATTTCAAGAAGAACAATATCACCAAATAAAGTCTCATGAAATCGGATCAGGCAATAGGTTGATGTGGGATCATGAAAAAACAAACACTATACTTGTAGAGATATTTCTCTCCAAACTGTTACAAGAAATTCACAGTCAGAGCACACTCAATGACCTCTTAATCTTATCTTCTGCTGCATACATCCAGCTACCGATCTCCGTAACATCAAGTGTCCTAGAAATGTCTGCTCGCCCTGGGGCCACACATTTAGACGTCACTTGTACCCCTGTCCGCCACATCTACCTTTAGTGTCCCATATTGGAAGAAGAGGAACGCTCACAACTGCGTATTCATCGTGCATGATTCAAATATTAGGCCAGTAGCAGGGCACTTTGTACAGTTGTGTCTGACTAAGAGAAGATTTCTGCACTTTGTCACACTAAGAATGTAGGTTACGATCTTGATGCTGATCTCTAGTAAGTAGGTTGGTGTGTTTCTCTATCCCGAGCCTCCTACTTTCTCACTCATTCCGGTGGATTTTTTTCTGTCTTTCGTTTGTGTCTTTCTCCTGCCCTTTCAGTAAGTCAATGGAGTCACGTCGTATCCACATGCATGCTGTGTCACAGCACATGTACCTGTTTCATGGTGGGATTTGACAGGCCTTTGCTGATGAAATGGGAAGCGATTTAGGCTGTCACATGGACTGTGCTGAGGCTCGGTTTGACAGAGACGGCAGTGATGGCCCGATCTCACCAGGGCTGCAAAATTTCTGGGGATAAAAATTACTGGGTTATGTGAAAAAGTGACAGCCTATATCTGTATGTCTACAATTCAGAAAAATTTAGCTCCAAAACAAACCCCCTACAAGTTTAAATTCTGGAGAGAACAGATGAATCTTTGTGCTGCTAAAATTTAAAGGTGAACTCCTGGAATCTGTATCAATCATGTTGTCCTTATTCAAGGACTTGCTAACCCACTTATGCCCTTTTTAGAGAATACACCAAATTTAAATTGGTCATCACCACCACCTTTCATAAAAAAATGAAAAAAAAAACTTTACTCTTAAAATAGGGCTTTTTTCCACTCACTGTACAGGTCATAGTATTCCCCAGTGTTGCGGCATGATTCATGTGTCGTACAGGAACAACTTGAAAGCAGAACAGGAAGACTTTTTTGCAACCTAAAAGCCTATATTTTTCTTCTAATAGCAGCCAGAAGTAAGAAGGCTGTAACATCCTTCATGGGGATGGAAAGTGATAAGAATTTAGCTATTCCAATTCCATTATCGATATCACTTATTAATTCGATCGTTTATCAGTTCTCATTGAGTTTTCGTTGGCTCTGCTTTAAATGTCACCACCATCGCTAAGAAGCAGTCTTTAAAGTAATACTCCCAGGATAAAGTTTTCTTTATAAAATGACCCGAAACACATAGTCTCATAATTACATTTTAACAGTGTAAACCTGTGGCTACAGTCCCATACACCAAGACAAATCATTATCTGAATGAGGCTACACATATGATCTCTCTCCTCGTATTTAGGTGTGAACAGCTGCAGCCTGACTGCTCATCAGTTTGTTACCTGTTGAAGTTTAGGGTCTGCCTGCTGGGCGGGGGTTGGCTCAGCTAACGTCACTTTGGGTTCTTGGCTAGCTTAGCGTTAGCATGATGTCTGTGCAGATGCTTGCAAAGAGCCAAAATTGTGTTAGCAGCATAGTGCAATTGTCCCTGATGCACTTTGCACCATAACACTCTTGTTTTTTTATCAAGTAAAAATAAAAGTAATGTCCATGTTCACGCTGTAGACTGCAACTTTATAGTCGTCCTTCAGCACACAAACTGAAATCAGCTGATTGTAGCACAAGTGAAAGTGGAACAGATAAGCAGGATCAATAGGCTAGCAGACCACCAATTCCAAAGAATTGAACTACTGACCTGAAACGTCATGATTCCCATCCCTAATCCTAATCCCTTAGCAAGTAAAGGGCAGTGGAGGCTTGTGTTTTTTATTATTAAAAGCAAAACTATTGTATGGCTTCTATTTTAAACATGTTCGCTTTCTGACCCCAAAGAAGCCAACTGAAATCATGACCACAAATCCATTTAAACCAACACTACAGTTAGGTGCTTTTCAGTCTTGCAGCTGCAGCCATCTTCTCTTTTTTGATGGGACATCTAATGTTAAATACTGGAAAAGTTATAAGGAGCTCATTGTATTGTTTGAAATTGCAGTGAGCCGATAGCACAGGCTTTAGATGGCTCTAAATGCCCTGTTCTCTTACATTCAGACATAACAGACCCAGAGTATCAAAATTTACTGCCTTGAGGCAGATACTTTCCCAAAGTGCTGAAAGTGCCCAAAGTGACAGTGAACACAGCTCAAGGACGGAGATGAGTTGGCATCGGATAGTGAAGGTAATATCCCTGAGATGTCCGACCATTCTGACACAGAATGTGTCTATGGGACCAGAGCAACGCTTCACCAACGCAGGCCAGAGCAAAGCCACAAACTAGTCATAGTATGCAATGGACTTTTAAAACATAAATACAAGCAAGACGTGAACTTGACCAGTGAAACCTTACTCTAGCTTGTAGGCAGTTATTCCATATTTCTAGATATTTCAGTAATCTAAATGCTTTGAATGTGTCTGTACAAAATAGGTTAAATCTGCAGAAAAAAATCTTTGTTTGCAGTAATAAAGGATGAGAAAACTGTGCGTTACTGATTCGAACATACCTCAGGTTTCAAAAATGAAATATTATTAGTATTAAAACAAAGAAAATTAGTTTTACAACAAATAGCATTAGATTCTCTAATTAAATGTAAATGTGTTCATATAGATTTACATTTAAGTGTCTAAAAATAGCTTGATTGCTTGAGGGTTAGACAGAGGGAAGCTAATCAGCTTCTTTCAAACAGGATGAATTAAGGAACTGCACCAAAGGGCAGTGTAAGATAAATAAGGACTAGAACTCAAGGGAAGTTCAAGGATAAAAAAACATCCATGTTAAAGTAGTACAGCAGAGCCACTATAAATCTAATATAGCAGATCTACTATAATGGTATTCAGTTTTTATACATATGCCACACATCAGTTTACATATATTCCATGGTGTGTCCTTCGTTCCGGCTGCCCCTCCCTGAGCTGGGTTCTGCCGGAGGTTTCTTCCTTTTAAAAAGGAGTTTTTCCTTCCCACTGTTGCCAAGTGCTTGTTCAGAGGGACAGATGTCTGGTTGTTGGGGTTTTCCTCTGATATTGTAGGGTCTTTACCTTACAATATAAAGCACCTCAAGGCAATTGTTCTTGTGATTTGGTGATATATAAATTGAATTGAATATGTTCAGTCTAAATCACGTGATTTCCACTGGACACAAGATGGAAACCCTGATCTCTGATAAATCTCTCTCTTGCATTTTCTACTGCGGACTTTGAAAACACTGTCAGGGGACACTATGTATGCATTTTTTTTAACATGCATGCATGGATTCATTCTATTTTTGTAGTAGATATATAACACATGATGAATAAACCAAAATTTCCTTTCTAAATGTAATTCATTCATGTTTGCATCACTGCATGCAGCTCCAAACAGTCGTAATTTGCTAATGAGTCCCATTTCCATATTGCTTTTATGTGATTACTGCTACATACTTGACTCTATATTCGTGGAACAAAATGTTCCTATTTGAAGTGTGATGCAGTGAAGTGCTAAAACATGTTTACGGCTCAGAGCTGCAAAAGCTTGTGAACTCTGACAATAATTGGAGTTGGTATGGGATTCACAGCTCAATGCAAGTCTCACGCAGGTTCTACTCTCAGCAGGGAAAGGTGAACAGCAAACAAGAATCCAAGTGAGACAGAATAATTGGCAAGGGGAGAGAAAGGCGAAATTGTAATTATTAATCAAGCCTCTGACTGATCGACACGATGCCCACAGAAGAGAAGAATTGGGCCCAAAAGCTGTGTTAATTCTGTATCGTTACCACACCAGCGAACCAGTCTCTTATCTCTGGGCTGCTGTGCGCTGTCAAAAACAAGACATGATGACATATTGTGTACCACGCATACCATTTCTGCACAGTAAATTGGGGAAACAGCGCTTGTGCACAATATGCTATCTCGTCAGAGGCACTAAATCAAACCTGTCAAACCAGTCTGCTAATCTAAAGAAAAAATGTCTCCAGTTGTAGCCACGAATAACAGTAGCATGGGTTACCGAGTGGAAATTTTCTGGCATAAACGGCTTGTTCAGGTTGCTTTGGCTAAAAGCTGATTTCATTTGATAAAAAGGATTCATTGAAACGGACAAAAAAAGAAAAGAAACAACTTAAAACAAAGCCGTGGTGACATTATTACAAGAGGATGTAATAACTAAATGTTTAGAATTTAATGAACTCATTAATTCGTGATAAAAGACTGCATTAATATTCTATCAGATATTAGACACAACCTTCCTGCCATTACCAGAGATCCAGACACCCGATCTCGTTTTTTAACGTCTAGACTCATTTAGCCCAGTCTCGTGTACATCCTACCTCAACAACTGTTCATATTTTCCTAATTTCCTTTCATTCCATAATTCACTAATGTGAATTATTTTTTCACTGCAGTGGCGAGCCCGTCAGTATCTACTGAAATTTCTCAGCCATTAAACCCAACTTGAAAACATTAGACGTGAGAGAGTGACAGAGATTTGGTTTTACCTAATTCATTTTAGTTCATTTGGTTCTGCAGTACCCAAGGCAGAAAAAAACATGAACACAAATATGCACGATTTTATTAAGAATTGTTCCCATAATGCACTGTGTTCTTTATACGCAACAACATCTCAGTAAATGAAACCTTATCTGATTTCTCCAGTAAACCTTCTCACTAGAAACAGACATAACCCCAGCTGTGCCCTTTGAAGCTTTCACTTTATGAAATTTCGTTTTTTTATGGTCTTAGAGGGGTGCAGTCAGACAGTTTAGGAGGAATTTAATTTAAATCTAAGCCCATTAAAAGAGGACATTTATTATCAAACGTCTGCAGCCGGTGATAAATCTGTTGATGATATAGTAAGAAAAAAAATCAAATGGAAACTGTTTGTACTTACACATCTAACTCACAAGTCATTATTAGCATTTATTTGGAGTCATCGCTGTGTTTATCAGATCAAAGTCCAGATTTTCTCCTCGTTTAGCTACATTGTGGTCCTTTCACAACATGTGAGAAAAATGTCTAATCTATCCGTCCGTCTCAGCTCGTTGCTATCTTTGGTGAGCAGCAAGGGTACAGAGGCTTCATCAAAGCTCTGTAGCTGAAATTGCTGCTTCTGGAAACAACTAAGGGCTTGAAAGATACTTTGTGACTTTGTAACTGTGACTGAATCGTTTCATAAAATACACTCACTGGCCACTTTTTTGGGTGCACCTGTCCAACTTCTCTTTAATGCAAATATAGTTAGCCATTCACATAGCAGTAAGAGTGCATTTAGGCATGTAAAGGTCAAGATGACCTTTGGAAGTTCAAACCAAGCATCCGAATGGGGAGGAAACGGTATTTAAGTGACTTTGAATGTGACATGGTTGTTGGTGCCATATGGGCTAAACTGAAAATTTCAGAAACTGATGATGTGCTACAATTTTCCCACATATACTGTCTATAGGGTTTACAGAAAATGATCTGAAAAAGAGAAAATATCCAGTAAGTGTCAGTTCTCTGTGCAAAAACACCTTGCTGATTCAAGAGGTCAGAGGAGAATGGTTGTTTTAGCTGATATGGAGGCAAAATTAACTCAAATAACTAGTCTTTACAACCAGGGTATGCAGAAGCTAATAGGTTACAGCAGCAGAAGACCACACCAGTTGCCACTTGTGTGCCACAACAGGAAACTATATTTGCGAGACTCACCAAAATTGGGCAATTGAAAATTTGAAAAGCATGACGGGTCTTGATTTCTTCTGTTGAGTCTGAGTCTTGTGATATTCATATGATACAGTTAGAATTTGGTATAAACTGCAAGAAAGCATGGATCCATCCTGCCTTGTATCAATGATTCAGGCTGTTGGTGATGTTATGGTGTAGGGAACAGTTTCCTGGCACCTTTTGGGTGTTTAGTACCAAATCAGCATCATTTAAACACCACAGCCCACCTGAGTATCGGTGTTGTCCGTCCCTTTATGACCACATTGATAAAGGCGCATTATCCCAGCAGGATAACCCACCATATGACAAAGCTCAGATCATCTCAGATTGGTTTCTTCAACACGATATTAAGTTCATTTTACTTGAATGACCATCAGATTTATGTCCAGTAGCACCTGTGGGATTTAGTGGAACACGAGATTCACATCATGGATTGCAAACATGCAGCTGGTACATCTGCAGCCAAAATCTCTGAGGAATGTTTCTACCACCAGAAATAAGGCAATTCTGAAGGAAAAGGGGCATTCAGTGAAGTGGCCAGTGAGCTCATCTTAGTTTACTTTAGCCTTAGTTCAATTGTTATTCAAACGATATTGATTATAGCGGTCATTTACAGTATTTTGTTGTGAAGTACCTTTCTTTAGTTCTTTTTCACATTAAGGAATGACTATAATAAGGATAGCCTTAGATAATTACTTTCTATAGTAATTAAACTGTAACTTCACCCCACTGCTAAATTACAAAAAAACAACAGTCCCACACAAAGGCTGACTATTCCCTCCACACCATACCTGCTTCCAGGAATATGTCATCGAGAGAATGTCTCCCATTTTTTCCTGTGTTGTTACGGTAATTAATCCTACTGAAAAATTCATGAACCCAAATTTCAGTCAACTCCAAAAGTAACAGTTTCATGCAAATTGTTTTTTGGAACTTTTTGAATAGATCTGCTCACAAACAATGGGCAAAATTTGGACGAGGGGCACCTGAAATCTTTGAAGCTGGCATTAGTGTTGTGGAAGACTTCAGCTCTATCAAATAGAGCTATTGCTACATCCCCAATAATGTCAAAAGCAGGGACATTTTGTATCACTTAGTCCAGGGACGGGGAACTCCAGGCCTCAAGGGCCAGTGTCCTGTTTTAGATATCACCGTGGGTCAGCTCACCTGAATCAAATGATTAGTTCATTACCAGGCCTCTGGAGAACTTCAAGACATGTTGAAGAGGTATTTTAGCCATTTAAATCAGCTGTCAGATCAAGGACACATGCAAGCCTGCATGACACCGACCCTTGAGGCCTGGAGTTCCCCACCCCTGGTTTAGTCAATGCAAGCGCGAGAGAGGAGTAAAATGAGTCAAGGAGCCCATCCTGCCAGCTTCTACCTTTGCCAAGTGATGCTCCTACAGTCATCAAAAGTCCAAGTTTAAACCATAGCTCCAAACATTGCTCCTGTGAATTGGGAGCCTTGAGGATGGATTAAGAATGAGCGCTGTTTCACAGACCTGCCACTGAAGGGTGGGCAGCTGAAGGAAGTGGACAGCCCACCTCTGATTGGTCTCAAGCTGTTGACTTTATGTCAGCACTAGCTTTACAAGGTGACTCTTCATCTGTCAATTTTCAAAACTGCATATCCAACTAGGATTCCAGGGAAATAGATTCAGTCTCAGATGACAGTGAACAGATCAGAGTACACCCTGTACAGGTCAACAGTCCTTCCAGGTTTTATACACATGGCCACAATACATAACATTTAAAGGCACCTTTTTGTTTTAAGGTGAGCTTATACATCCTACAGGGAGTGCAGAATTATTAGGCAAGTTGTATTTTTGAGGAATAATTTTATTATTGAACAACAACCATGTTCTCAATGAACCCAAAAAACTAATTAATATCAAAGCTGAATGTTTTTGGAAGTAGTTTTTAGTTTTAGCTATTAGGGGGATATCTGTGTGTGCAGGTGACTATTACTGTGCATAATTATTAGGCAACTTAACAAAAAACAAATATATACCCATTTCAATTATTTATTTTTACCAGTGAAACCAATATAACATCTCCACATTCACAAATATACATTTCTGACATTCAAAAACAAAACAAAAACAAATCAGCGACCAATATAGCCACCTTTCTTTGCAAGGACACTCAAAAGCCTGCCATCCATGGATTCTGTCAGTGTTTTGATCTGTTCACCATCAACATTGCGTGCAGCAGCAACCACAGCCTCCCAGACACTGTTCAGAGAGGTGTACTGTTTTCCCTCCTTGTAAATCTTACATTTGATGATGGACCACAGGTTCTCAATGGGGTTCAGATCAGGTGAACAAGGAGGCCATGTCATTAGTTTTTCTTCTTTTATACCCTTTCTTGCCAGCCACGCTGTGGAGTACTTGGACGCGTGTGATGGAGCATTGTCCTGCATGAAAATCATGTTTTTCTTGAAGGATGCAGACTTCTTCCTGTACCACTGCTTGAAGAAGGTGTCTTCCAGAAACTGGCAGTAGGACTGGGAGTTGAGCTTGACTCCATCCTCAACCCGAAAAGGGTTCACAAGCTCATCTTTGATGATACCAGCCCAAACCAGTACTCCACCTCCACCTTGCTGGCGTCTGAGTCGGACTGGAGCTCTCTGCCCTTTACCAATCCAGCCACGGGCCCATCCATCTGGCCCATCAAGACTCACTCTCATTTCATCAGTCCATAAAACCTTAGAAAAATCAGTCTTGAGATATTTCTTGGCCCAGTCTTGACGTTTCAGCTTGTGTGTCTTGTTCAGTGGTGGTCGTCTTTCAGCCTTTCTTACCTTGGCCATGTCTCTGAGTATTGCACACCTTGTGCTTTTGGGCACTCCAGTGATGTTGCAGCTCTGAAATATGGCCAAACTGGTGGCAAGTGGCATCTTGGCAGCTGCACGCTTGACTTTTCTCAGTTCATGGGCAGTTATTTTGCGCCTTGGTTTTTCCACACGCTTCTTGCGACCCTGTTGACTATTTTGAATGAAACGCTTGATTGTTCGATGATCACGCTTCAGAAGCTTTGCAATTTTAAGACTGCTGCATCCCTCTGCAAGATATCTCACTATTTTTGACTTTTCTGAGCCTGTCAAGTCCTTCTTTTGACCCATTTTGCCAAAGGAAAGGAAGTTGCCTAATAATTATGCACACCTGATATAGGGTGTTGATGTCATTAGACCACACCCCTTCTCATTACAGAGATGCACATCACCTAATATGCTTAATTGGTAGTAGGCTTTCGAGCCTATACAGCTTGGAGTAAGACAACATGCATGAAGAGGATGATGTGGACAAAATACTCATTTGCCTAATAATTCTGCACTCCCTGTATTGAGCAATTTTCAACCCATAAAATGCAAGTCTTTACATGTTTGTTTTTTTTATCAGAACCCAATCAAATGATTTAGTTTACAGCTCAGCATGCTCCACAAATTTTCTTTGTGGAGCATGAAATCATAAAAGTTGCAAGATCCAGTTGCAACTTTTATGATTTCATTGTTTTTTTAACTGCAGCAAATATGTTTTTACAGTTATGGAATTTGTACTTATTTGTGGGCTGTCTGGGTAAGAAAGACAGAGCATCTGCACCATCCACTTTGAATCCATCCAAGGCACATCAATCCCCCCAAATATTCATCATTCTAATAAAGGCAAGATGCCAGCAATCTTGTAAAAATGGTCTGCGTATTGTGAAGACAGTCAGCATTAATGAATGCAGTTGCAATACTGGTGTCACGTGTTTAAAGGGGTTCTTTAAATTAGAGTTGTTTGCCATAGTTAATCTATTCATGATTCTGACTGCTGTAAAAAAAGATATTTGACAGCCACTGTTGGGTAGAGGCTCCGCTCTGTCTCCTCTGTCAAGGAGAAATCAATCACTCAGTCCCTGGAGGAACACCAGCTGGCATCTGAATGGTTTGTGCCATTTGGCCTTGTGGAGATTGACTATACTTTTCCTCACTTCTGTCTTTCAGTCTTCAAATTAATTCCCCATGTTTACAGGAGGTTCTGTCCAAAGGAAACAATCAAATGATGGCTTCACCCCAGCTGGGCCAAGCTCACTATTGTCAGTTTACATCACTGCATGTTTTACACTAATTGAGGCCTGATTTGGCATCTCATAAAGATGTGATTAACATGCATAACAAAAGGATAACCTTGGCGATGGGGATTTAAATGTTTTTCTGGGGTTCCTTTTTTTTGTATGCCAAGATAGAACAAACTTTCTTAGACTGTGCAGGAAAGTTTTTGTTAAAGATGCGCAGGACAGAACAATAAATCAGTGTCATGGCTGCCCTACTGTCCACATGTGTTTGGTCATTTGTCTTTTTTTTGACCTGGAGAGTCCTTTGATGACAGTACTGAGAACCTAATGCATGAAGGAATCAGTCTGACATAATTAATGGGAAAAAGAGTACATGAATTACTTTTTGAACTCGTTATTAGGTGTAAAAAGAGAACCAGAGACTGCAGTTAATTAATAAATGGGGCAAAGATGAAATAAAGTGATTGAGGATTGCGCACGTTAGTCACATTCTGGCTTTTATCAGTCTGTGAAGCTCTCTGTGGGCTTTATTTAGAGCACTGCTGTGAGGACAGATGCGATGTAATTATTGTATAGCATTGCAAGTTTGCAGGCCTTTAGGAGGTCAATCGCATCAATTAATGGACGTCCATCCTGTGCTGTTTAGAGGAGACCTGTTGCTGTGTTGAATGGAAGCTGCACACCCTCCCCACAGAGCATGAAGGATTCCTGTTGTTAAAACCAATGGGAAATGACTTAATCAAGGTGTCACTCAGGGGGAAGCCAGTTACAGTTCACAGTACCTGAGCTGTTTCAGCGAACGAGCAAAAAGCTCAAAAATGGCTAGCAACACGTGGACCGTGCCTTTGTTGCGCACTGTTGTGAGATTGCTTCCCCACATCTCACTCTGTTGAAGCTTCAGCTCTCTGTCTGCACAGTCGCTGTACACAGCTGGCAAGGAAAAGCAGTTGCTAGGACACCAAGACCCATTGAATGAATAATGTGAAATAAATTCATTTTGAACAGCTACTTCCCGCATTTGTTTTAGTTTGTTTGGTCTTTTGTGTGTTGGTGACGATGCAGAAATACTGTGTCGCACATTAATAAAACATGAAACAGATGTTCTACAAGCTTTCTCGCTGAGGCTCTAACACCTTAAGTGTGAGAGAAACACAACATTGTTAACGGAGCAGTTATCGTGTCACCAAAAAAAAGGAAACACATTTTGACTGGTTAAAGCAGGAAAAGCAAAAGTGGAAATAAAAGAACAAAAAAAGTGGCTCACCTTAACATCATGTAGCCTTTTTTTTGTATGCTTTCACAAATAAGAGCATTGTAAGGCTTGAATGAGAGCCATGTTCCCAGTTTTGTGAACTGTTACCTTGCTAACTATTTCTTCAAACTCTCTTCCCATCAGGAGTACACCATCGATGTCTTCTTTCGCCAGAGTTGGAGGGATGAGAGGCTGAAGTTTGATGGGCCCATGCAGGTTTTACCCCTCAACAACCTCCTGGCCAGTAAGATCTGGACTCCTGATACCTTTTTCCACAACGGAAAGAAATCTGTAGCCCACAACATGACAACTCCTAACAAACTGCTACGACTAGTCGACAACGGCACGCTTCTATACACAATGAGGTGAGCCCCTTTTGTAGTGATTCGGAGGTCAACACCATCACTTGAAAAAAAAATCTGCAGGTGCTGTTTAGTAGATATATTCACCATCTTAATTTGGCATGAGGACATCCTTATTTTGACATTCCTAAAAGAAAAAAGAAAGCATGATAAAAGATTTCACCCACTGGCACTCAGCACTTTTTACAGCCAGAAGTTCTCCATATGTATGAAAGGGTGACTCACTTCCTTATAAGCTTGTGCTAAGAAGCTTGGGATACAGTTGACTGTGACAGCATACCTCTCATAACATTAAGCCTTAAATACACTATTATCATTATTATTATTAGTAGTAGTAGTAGTAGTAGTAGTAGTAGTAGTAGTATACACTACCAGTAAAAAGTTTTAGAACACCCCAATTTTTCTCATTTTTGACTCTTCAAAGTAGCCACATTTGGCAGATATAACACTGCACTGTACTGTCACTGTACTGCAGAATTCTGTGGTAGCTGGTTTGGGTCAGGGTGCCTCTCACTCTGTACAAGTCACCGTCCCTGGATCCAGCAAAACAGCCCCAAACCATCACACCTCCTCCTCCATGTCTGACAGTTGATGTCACACACTGTGGAACCATCCTTTCGTCTGCTTGATGGCATACTGAAATACTGCGTGATGAAGCAAAGATTTAAAATTTTGAGTCATCAGTCCATAGTACCTTCTTCCAATCTTCAGTAGTCCAATGGTGGTGTTTCATGCACCAGGCAAGCCTCTTTGTCTTATTCTGATGTCTTAGCAGTGGCTTTCTTTCTGCAACTCGTCCAGTCAAACCTGCAGCTTGAAGTCTTCTCTTCACAGTTAAAACTGAGAGTTGCTTACTACAATTAAGATGTGCTTGAAGCTGTTGAACCTTATTTTTTTAATTTGAGCACTTGCCTTTGTACCATTTCAAGCTATGCATTGGATTTAAACAACTTGAATCACAATAAATAACTGAAAAAAAGGGGTGTTCTAAAACTTTTGACTAGTAGTTTATGTAGATGGGTTAGTTCAAACAAAATTGACCCACCATATGAAAAGGAAAACTATCCATAAAGATCAAAGTCATGTTCTGTACCAGTCTGTAAAAATGCTTCTTAATGTTGTTTTGTTGGACTAGCAAAACTCCAGCCTGTGGGAAATTTTTGCCAGACCTGTAATGGTTTTTCAAATTCATCATCCTGTATTTAGTCAAGTCAAGCAAAATTCTGTCGCCAATATTAAAACATTTTTAAAAACTTAGTTTTGATTTATAATAAATGGGTTTTTTAAAGATCATATAGAAGTTACTGTAAGTTACTGTATGCGTCACAATGTCCATGCAAAGTTTAATTCAGATTGGCCCAATGTTAAGGGTACATAGAGGCATATTTACATACATATGCTCTAATCATTATATACAGATATTTGAACATGGCAGTCTATTGACTCACTTTCCCAGCTTGCCTCAACCGGCTGTTAGAGGAACAGTAGTTGCTGACGATTCCAGGTTTGCTTAATTTCCAAGCCTAGGAGGTTGCTGTTGAGCTGTACAGAGAAATCTAACTACTGGAAACCCTGAAAAAGACTTAAAATGAGTAGTTAATTAACCAAGCGATTAAATGTATCAACAGCTGCAGCAATAATAGTCAATATTGAATCACTGAAAACATTTTTTAAGCTGAGAATTCTCATCCTTTATCAAATGAAATCTGAATATTTGTCATATTTTTTCAGTTATAACATGAACATTTGATAGAAAGAAAATTGGAAACTATAGTCCCAGGTTCCAAAGAAAAGTTAGAAGATTATGAGAGAACCTAGTTTAGCTTTTACAAGATGATGTGTGTATATCAGCAAATTCAATAGCTAAAGAGACATTTTATTTAAAAGCATGAATGCAAACACCGTGGTGGCACTAGGGTGAAAATCAACATCTTAGGAATAAAATTGTGCTTTTTACCTGTCTGTGAGTCAGATAACTGACTTGCAGCCAGTCTGGCCCATATATGTATCACACACAGACAGCCGAGTGAATAATACTCACTTGATCAAAGCAGTGTCATTGTGTGTATGTCATCCGTAAAGTACACTGTAAATAGCATCAGCAAGACAGTCATAGTCACTGAATACCATTATGTACTGAATAACAGCAAAAATAATTCTGTGATTGCTTTGGCTGGAAACACTGAACCTGTCGATCAGCATTCACCAGCTTTGCACCAGGGCCGTGAAAAGGCTGCAGAAATGTTTTTATGATGCTCGTGCACAAGGTCAGTATAGATTTTTAGGGGTGAAAATGAAATGGTGAAAAAATCATTTTGTGCTCCCACATGAGTAGATCTGATGCTGTGGCAGTTCTGCCAAGGCCAACAAAGATCCCTGAGCTCTGATGTAGTATTACAAGGACTAACATGTTTAAATAAGCAGGGGAATGTATTGTAAGATGATGAAAAAGTTGCATGATTAAGTATGATAATCCTTGGCATCCTTGATAATCCTTAGAGGCCCAAAAGCATTTTTGGAACCAGCTTAGCTGTATTATGGAGCTAAAATAAACTATTACTCAGTTTGAACACCAGCAAATAAAACTCATTCTATGGAATTCTGTATTTCCCATTGCAATGCTTTGGGGGGGGCATACTTTAATATTATTAACACTATTATACATTACATACTTTAACATTATTACATTATTTAATATTAACATTAAAACCATAGTTCCGCAGTGTGCTTTTTGTCCTCCGATCATCCCCAAATGATTGCAGCAGATGGTTTCCCCTCCTTCCTGTTAAAAGGGAGTTTTTCCTTCCCACTGTCGCCAAGTGCATGTTCAAATGTGGTCATTTGATCATTGGGGTTTTCTCTATATTATTAAAGGGTCTTAACTTAAGAATGTAAAGCACCCTGAGGTGACTGCTGTTGTGATTTGGTGCTATATAAATAAAATGGAAATGAACTGAATACTTTAAGTAAAAATAGTGTTATTACCTAAATCCAAATGTTGTGAACCATCTTTACTGCCTGAATAAAGAAAATAAACACTTAGTTCATGCAAATTTACAACTGCATCTCCCTCCATCATTGCAGAGTTGAGCCAAAAAAGTAAAAACACTAAGATCTGGAATTCTAATGTGTGAGCAGTCGGCGAGAGAGAACTTTTTTGCACTGCTAAAATGCATGTAGGTGATAATCTGCGCACTCAATGTACAGCATCAATAATGTCATTTCTTATATAAAATTCTGTCAAATATATTGATATCTTGCCAAGCCCTAATGAAAACCTGCAAAGTATTCTTTAGACCATCCCTACTTTTACTGACTCTATCATAAAACTCATATTATATCATAAACTTAATATGGAATGTATTTTTTGAAAGCACTGGCAAGAACTTTCTCAATTTTAGGGCTACCTTTCATCTATCTTAAGCTTTGGGTGATTAGTTGAAGGGGATCTGCATGAAAATATTGCTGTATTATTGGAGGTACTGGCAAACACTCCCAAGGAGAGACTGATACCTTAAATTTCCACATACTGCACAGGTATTAGGCTTTAGAATATAAATCTGTCTCACGGGAAGTTTAGTGCACAGTGCGTCACCACAGCGCCCTGCTTTGATTGGCATTCCTCACTAAACAACTGCTTAAATCCATTTAATCAGCACGTCTACAGGATCTGAACTGACAAATGCTATGAAGGCCTCGGCTCTGCAGGATTGCATCATTATTTTTGAGGGAGCTGGTATTGTCTGCCTGCGCTGCTGCGGTTATTTTTTGTGAAAGCATTTGTCACTCATTTACAGTTCACCTCATTTTAACTCAACCTCCTTGTTTCTTCTTCGGCATTTCTCCGTCACTGACTAATATTAATTTGTGAGAAGACTCAGGTGTACTTTTTAAAGCGAGAGAGGTTTATATTTGTCATTAAAAGCTGTTTCAAGAATTTGTTGTATGCGAATGTATCATTTACTAAGTGGACTTAACAGCTTAGAGACCACCAAAAACAAATACAACTGTACAGCCGTACTTGGGGATTTACAATTCCAGAAAGCACTTTCAACACAGCCAAAGTTGAGAAGTAATGCTTCACTTAACACACTGCTATGTGACTATAAAAGCAACACAATACAAAAGCAATGCTGCTAAGACACAACTTTTTGTCTTGTCTTTAAACATTTGGTATATTTAGTATATAAAAAAACTAAATAAATAGTTTTATAGGATCTATAGCTTGCTAGTAGCAGGACTGCTATGTCTCCCCCCTTTTATCCAGAGTGAAATACATTTTTACTTAAATGAAAGAATTGTATTTAACTAAAGAAAGACTTCAGTGATGGCAGTGGGTGTGATCCACATGAACAAATAAAGACAGGCATCAAACAAATAGAAAAACTGGTATCTGTGAAGGCAAGTGTTGTATTATTGTACACAGTGAATACACTGCAAAGCAGCTAAGCAGTATGAGAATTAAAAGTCTGAAGACGTGGTTCTCTGCTGGAAGAGGATGGACTGATCACTCTACCTTGAGGCAGCAGGTTGATCAGTGGATCAGTGCAGCTATACAGGTCTGTTGTGGTGAAAACAGCCACAAGGCATAGCTGTTGATTTTCTGGGCAGCAACTGTTCAGACCCTCCCTTATGGCCACAAGCAGTGACTAGTGAGCAAAACAAAAGTGCCGAGAATGAGCTTCTCCTGAAGGATGTCTGGGTTTGCTCTAAGAAAGGAGTTCAGGAGGGAGAAGATCCCGATGGAGTTCTGGGACACAATTGGGAAATTTTTACTCACTGGTGGTTTGGAAGCTTTCTGATATCCGAAACACACATACGCACACATACACAAGAAGCGGAGGAGGTGGTGGGGTTCTGCTTAGACTGCTGCCCCCACAGTCCTGGATTAGAAAATAGTTGGGTGGTACCCATCATGTCTCACATTGTTCAAAAGAGCACAGTGGTAGCATTCGCCTCATTAATTCTTTGCTTTGTCTTCCTTTATTATTGTTCTAGTCTGGCTGTTCTTGCATATGCCTGCAAATGTTTCAAGCCCTTCAAGAAATTAAGAATTTCTGTGGGGGCAGATCAAAACGAGGCTTTCCAAATGAGGCTTTCTACTTGAATTATACTAATATTTTAGTAACATGTTTCAACAGCTATTCAGTCGATTGTCATTCACGTTGCACATCAATATTTATTTCTTAATAACGATCACTTAACTTGCACCAATCATCGGATCCCATTTGAGATTGCCCAGCGTTTTGGTTTATGAACACTGCTGCCATTCCTGTCACCCGTCATCAGCAGTACTTTAATAAACTAATAGTACTGGAAGGAGTAATACTGTTAAATTAAATATGAGTAATCAGTCACTGTCAATCAGTTAAAATTATTGCAAAGCATTTGAAGCGTTTTTGTTTGATTTGATAAGTCTCAGGTTAGAAACAGAGCATTAGTGATGGGTGAAATAATACTTTTTTATAATATATATACATTTTATTTTTTTAGTCCAGTTGCACGTATAAGTGCGACCAATTCTTTCTGTATATATTTAATTATCATATGGTTTTACATACATGCTAAAACATTAGGCATGCCAGGTTTAATAAGGCTTTGAAAGTATAATAAGCTAGGTCTATTTAAATACATTAAAGTGGAATATATTATTTTAGAGAAAATGCCAGAACAAATTGTAAGGCAAGAGGAAGGATTAAGAGAGGAAAGGCAGAAATGTCGGTTCAGACAAAAACTCCATTCAGCGGCTTGAAGGCAGCAAAGAAACATTAAGCAAAATACATTTAACTTAATTTTTAGATGCAATCACACTGTAATGTTAGACAACCCTACCAATAAACTACTAGTACTAATTTTATTTTTGCAATTTTATTATTTTCATTATTTTTTTTTCTCTCTATCATATATTGGAACATGTGGTCCATTTCACCTGATTACAATCCTGAGTCTGAAATGTAAACACATCTAGAATATAAAAAATACAATTTACTAGGTTACTAAGGGTGGCTAAGGAGAAGTGGCTGACAGAAAAATGAACCTTTTTTTAGAGGTTTCAGTGTGTGTTCATTGGTGTTTATGGTTCTGTAAACATTGCCAAAGTTTATCAGACTTCACCTCCCCAAAAAACACCAGCATGTCCGCGTTGTGAGTACCATAAATTGCTGACACATGCTGTGTAAGGTACCTCTATGCCCAAGTGCTTCTTCACAAGGCTGATGATATAGTTGTAGCTCTGTATAAAGACAGCTTGCCTTTTTGTCTTTAATCAAGATTATTCTGTCTTCTTGTTGCCTTTGTTTCTGTCAGAGTATAAGTACAGCGCATGAATGTTGGTTTTAAGTGCCGTGTGATGCAAAGGATTCTCACATTTATGTTGTAAAGCGTTAGCTTGTGTAGATAGTGAGCCACTTATCAGTAATGAGGCAGCAACAGAGAGCACAGAAGCAAGTGATAGGCAAAAAAACAGGCTTGGCATTGTTGTAAATACAACACAATGAGCTAATTGGAAACAGAAAGTTTGTCTGTGGAGGCAGACCGCGATGTTACAAATTTTAAGGCTGTGGCTACAAATAAACTTGTGGGACTTTCTGCAACATTAAACAGTGTTTACAATAGTGAGACCAAATGAATCTACCCAGTAAAAACCCAGTTTTCAATGGATTTACAGGGTAAATATGGTATAATTGAGTTTAAATAACCCAGTTTTAGGGGTTTATTAGTGAGTTAGTGCACCGAAGGATGGCTTTTTATGAGTTGCTGTTTTGTTTGAACTCAGCAAATGTAGCCCCGATGTTGATTAAACATGTATGAGTGAGATAATATGCACAATTTCTCTGTTTAGTTGCAGAGTGCCTTTTGTGGCCTGGCCATTTGACCAAATGAAACAAATTCGGGTGCTCTCTGGAGATTTAGTCCATGTCTGCCTTCTAATTACCACTGAGAGGGTGTTGATGCAAAGGAGAGAGAGAACAAAATCTGTTCTCCTTCAGTTTTTATTCACACGTACACAAATCCCTGGTTTTGAAATAAACTCAGAGATTAAAGCATTATTTGGTCTACATTTGGATTTGTGGGAAAGCCAATTTTGATGCACGATAAAGCAATTTGCATAAGACCTTCCCAGCATGTCTCACATGTCTCTATGAAAATGCTCCAAATTATGTTTCTGCAGAAATATTTGACATCATTATGCATCATTATTTGTTTATAATGACCTGTTCAACCATCCTGCAGACTGAACAGTGATGCATTTTCTTTCCCTCTGCCCCCACAGGTTGACCATTCATGCCGAGTGCCCCATGCACCTGGAGGATTTCCCGATGGATGCACACGCCTGTCCTCTGAAGTTTGGAAGTTGTAAGTCAGTCCAGATGGTCAAAACAAAAGAGTTTTATATAAGATCAGACATCTGAAAGAGTGGGGATGGTTCTCTGCAGGTGTTAGGAACCTTTTCCTGACCTATAAAAAAAGAAGAAAAAAAACAAAGACTAAAACTACACTGCAGTATGATGTTTGGTAATATAACAAAAGCAGTCAAGAGACAATTTTATTAATAAAGATCTTCTCCCTCTTTGGGCTGCACCCTTTAGGCATCGCCGCAGCGACAGTTAATGTGCTAAAATTACTTTCAGTATGCTCATAGTGCGGGGCATGTAACCATCCATACACAAGCATAGGCTATTTACTGTTTCAGACAGCATTAGATGTAGTTTGATGTGTTAGCAGCAATGCTTATATGACTCAACATAAAATGATGCTGATAGGTACAGCATTCATTTTGGATACATTTACTTAAAAAAGTGGCACTGGAGGAAAAATCAGTGATCCCCTAACGCGTGAGGATTAAATCTCAGGGTGGTGAAAGGAATTTTTCATGAAAATTTATATCAGTATCGGCCGCAGGTCTATCAGCCCGATCAATATTGGATGGACGCTGCGTATTATCATGAATGACTTATTGGAATTTAGGAAAAATCTCTTTTAGATCCTGAAGTCAGCAGTTAACTTTTTGCCAAAGCAAATGCTGATAACCCCACAATGTGCAGAGGTAGGAGAAAAATAGAAAACATTGCACCCATATTTCGAGCTCTCACCTATGCTGTCTGTTTTTTGGGGGCTGTCTTCTTTTTGCTCAGATGCTTACACGAATAATGAGGTGATCTACCTGTGGACCCAGGGCGACGAGAGGTCTGTCGCTGTGGCAGAGGACGGCTCCAGGCTGAACCAATATGACCTACTAGGACATGTTATTGGCAAAGAAACCATCAGTTCCAGCACAGGTATGCTATTCTGGGTACAGACAGCAGCATACAATACACTGTAAAGTAAATCAGAGTTTGTCTGGAACAGGCAAAAAGTTGATTTTGAGTACTCAAAAGTGATCAAATTCTCACTTTTGAAAGATAAACTTCTTTAGTTTTCTGCATAAAATCTTTTCCACTGACATATAGTGGCTCTTGTGTAATTTTTCTTCCAAAATAATATACAGTCTGCAGTTTCTCAACAGTTTCTGTCATTTTAAATTCATCTTGCATTGTTTGGCTCCATCGAGAAAGTGATGACTGAAACTATTGAGCACATTTACCAAGATAATATGAAGATGTTTGCCAGAGGTGAAAGTTTTTTGGGGGGTTTTTTTCACTTTGCTTTGGGGTACAGCCAAGAGTCAACTATAATAACCATCGTCTAGCCCTTTCTTTTGATTACATATTCATTTGATCTTAAAATCTTATCTTCAAAACTGTTGCAGAATCCTTTTTATCTGTCACACAAAAATCAATTTTTTTGTTATTTCCCCATTAGAGGGCTTAAAACTTATGTTAGCAATTTAATATAAAGGGATGAAATAGCACAGTGAGGGCAGGGTACTCACATATGCTGAAAATATTTACAGCAGCAGCATCTCACCGGTAATAGATCATTTGATCATCATTAATTAAAAAAAAAAAAAAAAAAAAAAAGGTAATAGATCATTTGAGTTCAAACACCTTCAAGAATGTGCTGCATTTTTATTATATTTATCAGTCACTATCATGTACCGCTAACATCAATCAGCAGCTTTAGTTAATGGTGTAATAGGACTAGATAAAGTACCAAAGAGCTTGTAATGGCAGAGCTAAAAATAAAAAGTTGCTTCAGTGAGGCGTTTGGAAATCACTAAAAGAGTAAAACAGCTTACCAGCGAGCCACGCTGCTCTCAGTTTTGAGAGATTTAACCTTTGCATCCAAGCTGTTTGCTTGTGAAACTTTCAAGAGGTGAGCCACAGAGTCACTGATATCTGTCAGACTTCAGTTGTCTTTGGAGACTAAAGCACCAAGAAACCACTTTGTTAGATGGCACTCCTGTTTTCCAAGAAATAAAAGTGTGTGTGTGTATGTGTGTGTCTCCTTTAAATAACTGCACCTGTTTAAATCTACAGAGGATGCGTTCCTTGAGAGTATCTTTATTGTTTGTGCTGTTTGGTGGGTTGAATGTAAGTCAGGAGAATTGCAGCGATGGAATAAGACCAACAGAAGTCTGACAAGTACCAAAGATTCAAGACAGAGTCAGTGCGATTTCTTTCATAAACCGCTTCAGCTTATGGCTGTTGGAAAAGCTCATTTCCTTAGACTTTAAACCTAATGGACTACAGTGATCTAGGGGGATGGGAGGATTTGAGCCCGTTCAGCTCTGGTCCGATTCTCCTCAGAAAAAAACAAAACAAAAAAACACCTCAGGGATAGAAATCTGTTTTTCCTCCTATCTTCGTAACACAGATTGCAAACATGGCACTGAGAGCTGGCAGTTGGAAGATGTGAGTTTATCCATTTGCTAGTATAATTGACATATTTATATGAACAGCAAAAAACATCCCAAGGAACATGTAAATGTGCTCTTAAAAGAATGTGACACTTTGTAAATGTGTCTTATTAATGACATCAATGTGATGTCATCTGCCAGTCGGTTTGTTTACAGTCTTTATTATTTAGTTATTATTATGCTTTTTTGTCTTTTACAGTTAAAAACTCTTGCTGTAAGTAAAAGAAGGACATAGCTTCTCATCTGAGCCAATGCGAGTTACTTAAACTTGCATTCTTACTATCAGCCAGCAGGTGGCGACTCCTGTTGTTCCAAAATCAAATCATATTGTATAGAAACCTTTGAGAATGCAGTCCTTCGGCTCATTAGGATCTAGCATTCTCAGCTTGAGGCATTAAGGCCAAACTAGCCAATGGGTGATGACACAGTGGCTATGTCCATCTTTTATATACAGTCTGTAGCTTAAAGTTTGGAAGTGTGCGTCAGCATCTTTGGAATATTTTAAGCATCTAAGCATTTTCTGTCTCAATACTGCTCACATGCATGTTAATGTTCAAACATTAATGCATCAGTTTTCAAATATTTTGCCTTGTGTTGCTGTGAGCGAGGAACAAGTATATTAATAATCATGACCCTGTCTGTGTCTCTCCATCTTTTTCTGTTTGTCTCTTTTCCCCTCAGGCGAATATGTAGTGATGACAACATATTTCCATTTGAAAAGGAAAATTGGCTATTTTGTGATTCAAACCTACCTTCCGTGCATCATGACTGTCATACTGTCTCAGGTCTCCTTCTGGCTAAACAGAGAATCGGTTCCGGCGCGCACAGTATTCGGTGAGTGCTATCTCGTGTTTTAAATCCAGCTCAAATAAATGCATTCAATGATTCATTGAAGAAGCTAGTTAATCGGGGGGCTATTAAATGATGAGGTAACAGAAAGGCGCAGTCAAATGACTCAGCAAACAAGTAAACGGTTTGAAAAAGTTTCAGCATGAACAGTTCTCTTTTTTTAGCTTTAGTTAGTTTAGTACATTCAGGTGCACACGAGCATTGAGAGTAATTTATTTTATCAGTACTGACTTTATTCTGCTGCAGACACTAACATCCTTACTACTTATTCTTAGAAAACTGTTCACTGTTAATACAGAGAACATAAAACAAGATTTAAAGCATTTACATGTCATATTTTGCCTTTATTATTCATAACAATAGCTCTTTAATATAGAGACATTTTCCCAGTTGCCATCGCGACAATTGACTGTGTTTTCTCCCTTGAAGCCATGAATAATAATAGATTCAATTTGTCCATCCAACTCAATTCATGCTAAGAACATTGTGTCAGATGAGATCAACTCAAAGATACTCAAAGAAGGAATGTAATTTTCCTTCTCCTACAGTTGTTGTTATTGCGCTGCATAATCAATATGAGTAGTCTTATGTAATTCTAAACACGGTTAGCGTTTTTGCATTTAGACAAGTACATGCAGAAGCATACGTTGCGCAAAAGATATTAAAGATGCATGCAAGGCAAAGCGCTGCTGAGAAGATAAAAACTGTTCCAGCTCCCTTTGTGCAGTCTGAATAACCACATCTCCTTCACTTCTGCACAAATACACCCACTATTATATTTTTCTTATACAGTCGTCTGAGAATCATTTCAGCCCCATAAGAGGTTGAATTTTTAGGGGACAATTTCCTTCACATTATGAGAGTAATTGTAATCAGTGCTGTTTTCTCAGTGGACACATTTTCAAGCTGTGATGGTTTTAGTTTTCTCGCCATCATGCTTGCAGTACCTTCATTTATGAGAGCATGTGACTGTCATTACCTGCGTAATCTAATTTATCATTGTTTTTGCATCCTCGGTCACCTTCTAAGTTATATTTTCTAGTTAAGATACTTTTTGATTTATACCTGCATTTTATATAAGAGCATTATTCACTGTTACCGCAAGCACCAGATGTCCTCATCCCATCTGACACCAGTTAATTGCTGTTCTAATAAGGACTGCTTTCTGTACAGATGAATATTCTAATTTTATGTAAATGGTGGAACAAAGTCAAGATTAGAAATGCGTTACCTGCAAATCAATCAGCCCATGAATAGCCATCTATCACTCTTTTGTTGCAGCCTTTTTAAGCCTCCTTTGTATCCGTCTTTTATCAGATGAGAAAGGTTGGAACAGATAAAGCGATGTGCTTCGATGGGCGAACATTGTCCGAGCCGCCTTTCATTTCCACTTGCCGTGACTGTAAAGGCCATGTTGTGAAATGATCTGCGAAATTTAGAAAGTTTTTAAGACGTAATTTTCGCCTTAATTAATTTGAGCAGATGTAGATCTGCTGCTCATTTTTCAAAAGTGGTGCCATTTAGCGATTTCATTTCAGGTAACCTTTGCACGCAACCCTGCAGGTTAGACGGGTTGTACTTAATGTATGCAGGTCCATAGCATGTCTGTCTGTTTGTTTGTGTATAAGCTAAGGGAAACTTTCAACATTGTCATTCGTTCTACTGTAGATAAGCCTAGTAAGAAAATACATTCATCAGACTGGTTTAAACAGAAGAACACATCCTGAAAAATCCTCCGTAGTGGGTCATTACACTGAGATTCTACATTCTCATTGTTTGAACTCGCAAGACTGACCCAGTGTACTTTGAATGTTTATGCACCACTGAGTTATGTCATCTGTATGAGGCTAGACTTTTTGATTTCATACAGTAGATTATGTAAAGCTCTGCAATGCAGGGAACTACACCATCATTTTTAGTTTATAACTTACACCTAATACCAAACCCAGGAAAGTGAATCTATATTAGGTTTAAAGAGACAGTACACATTAACATTTCTTTTTCTAGCCATAGTCCAGACTATTGTTATGTTGCAGTGCAGCTTCATTTTCTCTTAAATCTCTAAAGAGATGTTGGTCAGTATAAAGTGAGAGTTTAGTGCCACGATAGCAAAACCCAAACAAACCATGACTGAGTTCTAAGTAACTTTCCTTTAAAGGGACAGTTCACTACCACATCGTTATTTATCCAATTGGACTGTTTTGAAGAGATTTTCCCAGCAACTGAAGACATTGGTAGCAAATTTCCTTCTTTTGAATGCACAGGAACCACATGGCATTTGCTTGCCGCAAATGTTTAATTTCAGAAATAATGAAATATTTGATGATCTTTTATTCTCTCCTCAGGTGTCACCACTGTCCTAACCATGACTACCTTGAGCATCAGTGCTAGAAACTCCCTTCCTAAAGTGGCCTATGCCACCGCCATGGACTGGTTCATGGCTGTGTGCTATGCCTTTGTCTTCTCTGCCTTGATTGAGTTTGCCACAGTCAACTACTTCACCAAGCGCAGCTGGGCATGGGATGGGAAAAAAGAGGGCATGGAAATAAGGGTGAGTGATTCTCATTTGCAACAGTTTCATGTAACCCAAAAAAAAATTATGGATGTGTCACGCCTGCTCTTTCGATTCATCGCAGCACACCAACATTAACTATCACCAATATGTAAGGACAAAAACAGAATGCAAGGCAGCTAGTTCAGGAAAAAGTCTCACGCAACTTTTCTTTGCTTATTAAATCCAAAAAAAAAGAAGTTACTAAAAATGTCACCTGATTCTGGAGGAGTGATGAGGGGAAATTGCAGTTTGGAAACACATAGAAAGTATCCTTAATGCAACCTGCAGTACTTTGTAAAGACTGTAAAGAGACCTTTTATTTATTCATTACCAGCCAAATGGAAGAGAGACAGTGGGGCGGAACAGTGAGAGCAAAACAGAGGTAAACTCCCAGAGACGCTGGCCCTGATTTATGATGGCAGCATATGTTCAACTCTCATCCTAAAATCAGTGCAGCCTCATTCTCCTCAGAAAAGATGGTGCATTTACATCTATATAGTACATGGTTAAAAATGAATCACGTGATGATGAAGGTAAATCACATCTTATACATTATCAATAGCCAAACAAAAAAAAATAAAAATAAAAAGATGTCCGTGCCTGAGCCTATTTAATGGTTTATATTGAGGGAACAACCAGATATGTATCCAAAGAAGTTGTGGTTCAAAAATTTAAAGAAACACCTAAATCAAGCCACGTTTCTCATGACAGCTTCAGCCTTTAAATGCAATATGATCTGTATGATTACCTTACTGGAAAGACGTCATTCTGTCTGTAATCACGACAGCTCGAAAAGTTTTCAATGAATTCTGATAAAACCTTTTTTTAGTGTAGAGTACGAGCCATTAAAAAGTATCTTAGATCCACCACAGTCTTCATGGTCACCCTCATGATTTATTGGTCGAAGAGTGACAAAAAGCCTTATGACTTAAAACGTATGGCAAGTGCTGTGTGTACTGTCATCATATAGAAAGATTTAAAGTATCATGTCACATTTGACCTCTGACCTCTTCTTTAACTCAATAGAATGATTTGAAGGTCAAAGTGATAATAACTGATTGATAATAATTGAAATAATAATAATAATAATGATAAGGCCAATAAGGCCAGACCTTCATAAAATGTCCTTTATGTGCTGGAAATTCCACAGCCTTTGTTTGTATTGGAAGATTTAGGAAATGCTGCCAGTATATGGGAGTTCTAAATATTACACTATAGTTTGCATCTAAATGTCATGTCACATTTGACCTCTGACCTCACTTTTACATCTGGCTTTCTTTGAAGTTATATGTTGTATGTTTAAAGAAAGTATTGTCAAGATCTGCTTAGTTAGTTAAAAATATATACAGTAGTATAATTATATCCAATTATTTACAAATCCATACCTATTATCTATTACCTACTCCCACACAAAATACTCTGCTGTTCCCTTTAAAAGTTAATCCTGCCCAGGGTGAGCTGGCTCACCTCATGAAAGAAAGTAAGTCAGATTAAAAACTTACATTAAATATCAAAATAGTCTTATTTTCTTTCAACATCAGTCTCACCAGGCACTAAATACCATTTTAAATTCAGGCTGTGGTCATTTACTGTTATGATGTAAGATGCTCATGTTATATAGCTCTTTTACAAAAGCCTTAGATAAACATATGTAAAAAGGCTCCTAGAAAGTCAAAAGCAAAAGACTTTAGCATGGACCAAACATCACCTTTATTTCTCTTAACATACATGGTGAGTCACTGACATCGGAACCATGGAGAGATTCATGGAGGAGCATTTCACATGTCAGCCAGTTAGAACTATAGACTATATATAAAACACTGACGTGTCTGAAAATTGAAACCACAGTGCTGAAGTGGCTCAGGTTTGGATTCTTTCTTGTGGCCAGCAGGAGGCGACTTCTCTGGATGCAAGAAGAAGTCGTCTTTGGGGAAATGACCCTACTGCTCACTTAACCTTTGACTTCACTAAACACTTTTCTGCACTCCACAGCCATGAGAGCTAGTTTCAAGTCTTACTGAATGCAGTATGATGTTCTTTTTGCAACCTTCTGTCCTCATTAGACTCAAAACAAAAAGGAGCAAAAAGCTGGGTATGCTTTGGGGTGGTCAGTCAGACTTTTCCCGTTTTTGTCAAAAACAAAAAAACAGCGTCATGGTGGCTACACCCATCTTTTATATACAGTCTATGATCAGAGTGAGTTCATCTAAAAAAAAAAGGGGGGGCTGCATGAAGAAGTAGCTTAAGTTCAATAAGGATAGACCTCCTACATAGAACTGAGCATTAGAACAATAAAAACAAAGCACACCAGCATAAAGAGACTAATATAAGTTAGTAATTGTGCAGCTAAAATGAGTTTACCTGATACATGTATAACACAGTCTATTTCAAACTGAGAAAAAGAATATTAACTGTGGCTTATAAGCAAAGCTATATTAAAAGGACAGCCTTCTGGGGTGTTTGGAAAAACATATAAGAATCAAATAAGAAACATTATGAAGCTGTGCCAGTGGTAAACAGTGGCAGTGCTATTACTGTATTGCTGTGAGCGCATAAAAACACAGCCACAGACACAACATAAAGGGAAAGTTATTTCTTCTGTGACAGACAGTGCCACGAATCTATTTTCTGCTACCATTGTACAAACTGTTTGACACAATCAGTACAGCCTTTTCCCGCTTTTTTTATAGTTTGACATTTGGTCCTCGGAGTGATTGGCAGAAATGCATATTGCTGCCACAGAACTTTTCAGTTGGTGGGGATACTTTGCAGCGTTACACTGCTGCAGAGAGGAGGGGTTTTTTCTCTTTTCTTTTTCTTTTTTTTCCCGCCCCTCCTCTTTGATGGCTCGTCTTAACGGCAACAGCCTGGACTGGGTTCTCAGGGGCTGTGCTGAGCATGCAGTTGTCATGATAGATAAAATAGAATGGGGTCACAGAGGGAGACGTGGCACTCCCAACACACTGCCTGCTAGAACAAGCTACTGGAATCCAAAGCAATCAGGCAATGCATATATTTCCCTTTTTTTTTAGCAAATTTAGAAAAATGGCTGTTAATGAGCACGAGCTACATAAGCAAAACCTCTTCTTCAGGAGAGAAGTTTTAGCTAGTAAGTCTTTTTTAAAAATCCAGCCCCGCAGCCATCAGAGCTAGGGTTTCAGCCACCACTCCTACCGGAACCAAATGATGACTTCATCACCCTTAGGCTGCTTTCTTTTTTTAGGTCTCAGATATGATCCACAGCCGAGTGTGTGCGCACTAATTTACTTTACTGGTTATGGAGCATCGATGCCATTTTCCTTTCTTTTATTCGAACGTTTTCTGTGACAGGCAATCTGCCTAATTAGCTATCCCCTCTCTGGCTGAAGGTGAGGTTATTACAGAAATTAGCCGGTGGGGAGTTTGGTTGGAAAAGCCTGCGTATTCTCGGCACCCTGTGACACATGATTGGACACTGCTATGTTGGATATCATGTGCTGTTTTATCAGCAGAGGCAGAAGCACTGGCTGTGGGTTGCTCTGCTGCAGCCAAGGGGTGGTCGCGGTTTCATGTGTGTGTGTGTGTGTGTGCGCGTGTGTCTCTACGCACCTGCAGTACATAATAACTTCATCAACATTTTACCAGAATAATTCATTATCTCTTATTAGCACAAGCAGTTTCGTGTCAGTAAAATGTATTCTGGAAGTTTTGATGCACTCAGGTGGAAAGAACAAAGGTGAGTTGACATTTCTGGAGGCCAAGGGTGCACTTTTGTACTTTTTCAGTCCCAATAATGATAGAGATACTTGGGTGTTAAGCTGTGTTCCTCACTGCGAGGAGGATACTTAGAAGCATTCTTTTGTATGTAAGGAAACAGGCACATGACAATAATGGGATTTAACTTATCTAGTTGCACTTGAGAGTGTCTGCATCATGTGCTGGCATATACTGTCACGCTAGCTTTTCTCTTCTTCTCTGCTCTGTCTGTCGGTGTGTATATTTCACCATGTGAAGGAGAAAAATTCATTATGTTACTCAAAGAGCAATAAAAGCTTCTGTGTTAAAGTGTTAAAACCTAACACGGACAGGAAACTGAACAAAAAAAAACGTTGCCAGATAAAATGCTGTGAGCCATTAATCACAAATAAGTCACAAACTACACCAAACAAACAAGTTTTTTGACGTAGCAAGCATGAAATACCACTAAATTGCTGACCCCTTGTTGTTGGCTTTTTCCATGCTATGTGAACAAATGTAATGGGCCACCTACACACTACACCAAACAGGAACTGCTCTCGTACAGAAACCCATGTCATGAAGCTCCTGGTGCACCATTTTTGTGCTGATGTTAATGCCAGAGTTAGCAGACTGTTGGTGGCTTTCACACCCTATGCACCTCAGCACATGGCAGCCCCACTCTGTAAATTTACGTTGCCCGAGTTCATCCAGTTCTCAAGATTCTCACAGCTGTTTGTGGAATAGCTTGCAACTTTTACAAACTGACTTGTTGCCATCATGGCACCCTATTACAGTGCCACGCTTGAAATCAGTGAACTCTTTAGAATGACCCATTCTTTAACAAATGTTTGTAATGGCAGACCGCATGGCTAGGTGTTTGATTTCATAGATCTGTGGCAAAAGGACAGAAAATACCTGAATTCAAATACTAGAATCCTTTTTTCCATATAGTGTACATTAACACTTCCTTAAGTGAAATCAGAAAGATATGATATATAATATCATAACTAAATGACATAATTATTAAGAGAGGCCACCCATGCAACTAGCAAATTCCTCCAAATTTTTCTCTACCTAAATACACACTTAAATGCTCATGTCAAAACGTGTCCACAGGAACACAAACAGGGACATCGTGGCTCCCTATAGACAGTCTGCACACTCACATACCCACATGCTCACATACTTGGGGCTATTTATTACGCCAACACCTCAGCTCCAGTCTTAGAGGGGGACAGACTGTCACAAGGTTCAGTTACACGCACACATGCACACACTGAGCTCCAAACAGCAGGACACAGCAAGGCACAATTACCCCCAGGACACTTAATCACACTCATAAAGAAATTCTGATGCAACAATTTTCAGAAGTTACAAAGACAAGGTCAATAGATGCATTGTATTCAGGGAGTATTTTTGCCTGCAGCTAGCGAAATGACTTTGAATAGTACACAGGAATCTTTGGCTGTTAGTGAATTATGTGCTCTGTTACATAAGGTTTCATAAAAACATGCATACAGCCCAGTGTTACATACTGTTCCCCCAATAATTAGACCATATAAATTATTACCTACAAGGACAATGGAACAGCAAAAAAGAACAGAAAATTACTTTGTATTACAAATTTGCTACATTACTGTGCAGATAGCATCCATAGTCTAAAAGACTGAACAGTTTGGGATGGTATTATTAGAGCTTAGAGAGTAAGAGTGCAGAACATTTGCTGATCGGTATGAAAATTGGTTTTAGAAGTTTGGTACACAGCCTTCATAATGTACAGCAAGTTAAATTGAGATGGCCAAACACTTTTAGTACTCACTGAAAGTTTCACTATAAACAGACATAAACTGACCTCTAAAATTGCAATTTATGTTTTCTAAATACAGGCTAACAACCACTTTCATTCAGGCCTTCTTCTCCAGAGTGGTGGAGAACTCTAAACATAGTATTTCTGTTTATTAAAAATGCTCTTAAATGCAGCACCGCAGGAACATTTAAGAAGTTTCTCAAGTTAGCCATTCAAGTTAACTGAGGTGAAGGCAAACAAGCGGTTAGCGACTACAGAATCCTGTGTTAGCACCCACCTGTCATTCAAAGCAGCTACATCCTTATTAATTTGAAGCTCCCTCTCCAAACATACCTACCGTAGGCCTCTTATACAATTTCCATGAATATACTATAGTGGCCACTATGGTAGCATCTGTTAGCTATTGAGGTCTGCTAGCAATCAAAGCTAAAATGATAGCACCTGACAGGTACATAGGCAGAAGGTATAGCGGGCATTAGCTATCAAGGCTAAAATTTAGTATCTGTTAGCTATCGAGGCCAAAACTGATTTTTGTAGCAGGCTGTGAAAACACTGTGTCTGTGTGGACTTACGTTTGGAGCCAGACTCAAGTGGCCATTACAGGAAATCAAGTTGTGGTTTGGCTTCATTTCTCAGGACTGGTGTTTGCCACATATTCATCAGCCAAGTAATTCTACTGTCAGACATGACACTCACCACTGGCAGTGACTGATGGCTATCTGTTGTGTTCCATCCATTTTGCAGTCGACCCAGTTTCACAAATTTTATGATTGAATTTCTGCTCTTTAAAAGATGCGTGACGGGTAGCCATATTGAGCTATATTGTTACTACAATTGATGCATCCCTGATGTGTGATATTGTAGTAATTTGCCTTTCCTGGTGACAGAAGCCTCCAGTAGAGCAGCTCGTTCTGTGTTAGAATCAATATCATTGAAAGGTACCTGGTTGTCTGGGAGCACGAGTGTGACTCTTCTGTCTTCCTTTCTTTTTCTGTTCAAATTGACTAAAGATAGCAGGCGCTTCAAGCACTGGTTCACCATTCCTATGTTTAAAGCAATCAACTGCCTGCAAGTTTGTTAGCTCTCCTCAAGGTTGAAGGATCATACTCATCCTGTTGCCCTGCTCACTCGAGGAAACACACTTATCACAGTAAATATATATTCCTCCTCAATCCTGCTGCCTCCAGTACAAAGTCAAAAAAAACCAAGCAAAACCTACTGGCAGACATTAAAAAGGATTCCCTGTGAGATTTACACACACTCGAGACACTGAACAAAGCCACGGCACGTCTTGTCACGTGTAAAACCATTGCTGTGCCTCCATTCGTGAGTATATGTGAACATTGAGCATAAAGACCAAACAAAATATTTGGTGATGAGCTGTGCGCTGAAAGAGATTCACCGTGAAGCACTTTGGGGTAGAGGGGACATTAGTTATGCTAATTAAAAAGATGGAGAGAAGCAAAAAGGAAGGAAAATTAAATGAAAAAAAAAAAGTGGAGCAAAAATTAAAGCTGGGCTCAAAGCAAAAGTGAAAAGGGGGAGCTGTGAAAGTGAAAATCTGTTACAAGACACGCACTGAATTAGTTTCTTAAAGTGGCCACAGTGGGGATGAATGGTGTGAAGGAAATTACCACAGTACAGACTCGCACACTGGATGCCACACAGGAAACTAAAACTCTGCCTGGTAATCAATCTTAGTGTCCTACTTGCTCTCCCACATCTACTGTGTGTGCTGTACTGTTCTCCGCTAGGCTGACAGGATCCTCTAGTGATGCAAGTTTAGCTATTTGAGCCAGTACCAATTTAGCAAATAAAATTCTGGCTCCCTGTGCGACTTCAATATGAAAGACAGTCTAATGATTTCCCTCTAGTAGAACTAAGACGGCAGTCTCTCCAGCCAGCTTTATCACACAGAGCCTTTGTCGTGTTTGTTGTATCGCAATCTGTTTGCCTGCAGAGGTCTGGCTGCTCTCATTGATACAGTTTGTCAGACATGTTTTCAGGCGCTGTTATTTTGCTTTTCTTTCTAATCCTGCTCTGTGCTGCTACTGCTACTGCTAGCAGTATCAGACGCCAGTCCAGCCTGGTTCTGCAATGATGCAAATCAGAACTGTTCCTATTCCCATACTCTTAATTTCATCATGATTTTCTTTTTTTCGATCTTGATCCTTTACGTTCTGCAATCCAGATTTGTATGATGCAGATTTGATTTGACAGTATGTTCAAAAGTAGTTCCAGCTAGATACTGATGAATACAGTATGTAAGTTGGGTAATTTTAATATAATTGGTAAACTTTTTTTCTTTTCTACTTTTCTTTTCAGGAACCGTTTCAGGCTAACATGGCCAGGATTAAAGATATGGTTAGGCTTTTGTTTTGTTCTTGTGTGTGTCGTGTCTCGTGGTGTTGCTTCTATTTCCTCTTTATGAGTTCAAATGGAAGTATGGTCGAGTCTGGTGCCCCCCCCTTCCTAACGACCTTTGCTTTACTTCCTTCTTCCTTTTCAGAGAAGAGAATCTGCGACTTTGTCCAAAAAGGCGAACAACACCTTCAACATTGTCGGAACCACCTACGCCATCAACGTAGCTAAAGATCAAGGTTTAACGACCATTTCCAAGAGCGCGGGAACGTCGGCGAAGCATCCCTATATGCCTGACCCCTACATGGAGGCCAAGAAATCCTACAACCGCGTCAGCAAAGTGGACAAGATATCACGCATCATTTTCCCAGTTTTGTTCTTCATCTTCAACTTAGGTTACTGGGCCACATATGTCAACAGAAAGCCCGCTATCATGAAGGCAAACAACCTAAACTGAGTCTGACCAAATGCTAGGCTTGATTGGGTTTGGTTTCGGTGTGCCAAGTCCATTACATCTTTTTTGTGCGTGTGTATGTGTGTGCGCGCATGTTTTGTGTGTCTGTTTTTTCTTAGGCATCTGATATTTTGCACGTCCGTATAGATGGAAGGCAAATTTGACCATACAGTAGATTCACATAGAGTAGTGGACCGTGGAGGAAGCACATTGTCACGTCAGTCTGTGTTTGTGCAGCATTTCTTTTTAGTTTTGTCCCCTCCACACTTAGCTCTGGCCCTGTTCTCTGTTGTGAGTAACCCGGTGATCTTTGCTGTACCTTTGATGGCTTGCTGTTTTGTAGAGTAGTCAAATTGCATTTTCACCAAGTTTGGACATGTTTGCGCTTTTCTTATGATAAGTCAGGGCAAGCATGCGTTCAACGTTCTCGTTGTAGCTCATTACCAGTAATAAGGCTCTGTCACGTGCATTGAGTTGATGGTATGCATGCAGACACGCACACAAACACATGCATCAGAAGACACCAAGAGAGCCATTTGCTGGTCGCTTTACTGTTATTCTGTTAGCTGGGGGCAGCCTGTGTAGGTCCATAGAAACATCGTTAATAATCGTCAGTGTCTGACCTTCAGCTTGCGCTGAAGTTCAACAGTCCCAATACAGTATTATCTGGAACTGCTTTCGCGTCTCATTGGGCTGCCTGTACATTTTCTAGTTCAGTGGCTCTTTTAGGTTTAACTGGCTATGTCCTACGACAGAGAAGCTACGTGCCTTGGTAAATACACACATCACAAAGCAAAAAAGGCTTTGACATGCTTACACTTGCATTTGCACACATATAGACGACGGTCTGTGTGTTTACATTACATACAAACATTTACACAATGGCATCCATGCTCTGCAGTGTAGTGCAGTGTGGGCTGTGCATCACGCACCCAACCGGTGGAGATGGGTATAAAGTGTAAATGTTTCCCATGAGTGCGGAAGGCTAACAGACCTTTCAGCACTAGTGAAAAGCTGAAGCAAAGATATTAAAGGATATATCATAGTCCGTGTGCCATTTATGTTTTGACATGTTTTGACATCTCTGTGAGCTGAGCAGTCATTACAAACTACCGCCATTACCTCAGACTGAAGTCGAATTCAAATTCACACATTATTCTATTTTTTTTCACCATTCAAATGCAAATAACGTGACACGTTTCACACATTAAATCATAGCAGACACTCGCCCTTTAAGTAAACTGTGAGCAGGCACCTTGAAACCTTTTATTTTGTTTTTGTTTTTTACCCTTCTTTTGTTTCCATCGGTCACCGTAGCCACACTCATGCACAAGCGTTTTGATTCGTGCTGTATTTTTTGCCCTTTTGTACTTTGTCGTGTAAAGTCGTTTGATTTGATTGTCTCCATATATTGTGTTTTGTAGTAAAAGTCGAGTCACAGTCATGCAGCATTTCTGAACACATTTCGGAGACACTGCCATCGCTGGCGACAGTTGCATTGCAAAATTCATAATAATAAAACAACAAATTGTTCTGATCGTGCCAAAGAGCCACTAACGATGGAGCAATGATCGCTCGTACATTGAATTTGTCTCTGATTTGTTTAGTGGTGTCTGTATTTCTGTGACACTCTGTGTTATGTGTGCTAAGCGTTTATGCAGGTCTAAAGCCATTTCTGTTGCTTTTTATGCTAAGCAAACTGTTATTCATCATGTTAAATACCTGCTCTGACACCCACTGTACTCGATACTCTTTCATACATTAAGCTTACCATTTTCAGTGGTAAGCTTAGGACAGTGAGTGAACCGTGTTGTGGCACCTGTAAAGGTTTGTTAATACAAACCACGTAGAAGTGTTCAGTCATAGCTTAATGCATGATGAAGTCTGTACACGTTTTTTCGTCTTCGGCCTCAAATATTGGTGTTTGTCACTAAGGAAATAGGGCTTGGTATCAGTGTGTTGTACTTCATCCCAGTTACTCATAACCTCTCATAACCCAGCATCTGTATAAACACACTTAAATTCCAATTATTTGTGCATATTATGCAATGTTTTTGCTCTACAGCTGGTACAGAGTTTTGGGAGTGTTTTTACCCTTATTTGGTCACACACGCACAGTTCACACACTGAACTGGCTCTGCAGTCATCTTAATTAATCAACACCAATATAGAAGAAAATTTTGTTCCGTGATTGAAAGAATTAAGTTAAATACATCAAACAAGTTGCGGATTTAGCATAACATGATGAAAACAAGCTATTCTTATTAAATATATATATTATATATTATGGTTACAATTTAATACAAGACCTTATATTTATAAAAAATGCTCAATATCAAATGAAGAACAAATAAGATATTTACTTTTTTATTATTATAAAATGTGATCAGTGGCTATTTGTAGAGCTCTGACTCTTTTAGCCATCACAGTAAATCCCAAGCAGTAATTTCAAGCCATATGTATGTGGACATACACAAAGTGAGACCCTATGTCCCACTTCCACTTGCAGCTAAATTGCAACAGCGTGTGCATCTCTTTGTAAACCTTACACAGGCATTGGAAACACAGCAGCTATAATGGCAAAATAAAGCGCGATACTAACCTCTGCACTGAAATCGAGGAATAGAAATTCATTTCATTTCATCGGACAAATTAAATGTATAACAAACAGGGTGAAGCATGTCGCTGTGTCTTAATGATACGTATTACCTCTGAATATTTCTGAACACCACACGTCATCCCGGCGCAGTATAGCTTTTTTTAATCCGATACATTTCATTGATTTATACAATTTTCTATTAAAACACCCTGTTTCCTCTTCTTTTTCTTCCTTTTTTTTAGGATTTAGTCGCAAACAAAATGATCCATTATACACATCCACTGAGGGTTTATAAACCCTGCTGGCTGCTGCTAAATGTGGAGCTGATGACACACAGCATTAATGTTTGTGTATGACTCTTCTGGGTAGTGGGATAAATGTACTGTAGGTACGTACTTCTAAGCAGAAACAGTCATTTCTGAGGGACACAGTCGCTTTACTTATAAATATCCCTGATATGCCCAAAGGCCCTTGTCATGTCAGGATCTGGTATAATGTGATAACCAAAGATCAATTTGCATTGTAATTTCATGTGTGCTACAGCATTCATAAACTTATGTCTAACCCCATTTACAACATAAAATAAGTGTGACTGCCAAGCTGTACTGACTATACTGAACAAGTTAAATATTTACAGAATAACGTACTTCTCTACACTTCATCAATTATCAGGTTTTTTTTAAATCCAAATATGTTGTGTGTTTGTGATTAGCAAACAAGGGTAAAACACTTCCAGAGCTATAAGACCACAACCACTTCACTCTGCCGCTAAACTACAGCGTAACATTGTTGTCCAGTCTGCTTGGAAAGGCCATACCAGCCAGCACATGTCATAGTGCAGAAATAAGAATCTGAGCAGTTTTTAAAACTAGAAATTGTAAGAAAAAACTGTGTTTTGAAGAGTATGCATGTACACCTGTGGTAATTGTTTTATTTCTTTTTGATTGATTGTTTGATTTGAACATTCCTGGGATGATTTCGATGAGCAGGACTCCACTGTACTGTTGCCATTTAGGCTCGGCTACGATTGTGTTAGTCGCGTGGTAACTCCTTTTCTCACAGGGCCAGAGTTAACTTCAGCAGAAACATGTCATCCATATGAGATAGAGTATATTAAGACTATATTACTATATTAATATATTTATGCTATTCAGTACAGCATTAAATATTCTATGTTTTATACGACGTAACCTCAACAGCATTTATGCAAAACTCCTGATGCGTAGAAAGCTGTAGATAAAATAGGCAAACTAAACAAATGATTCAACTAAATGGCAACAATTCTAATTGCGCAGAATAATTGCTCAGAATAGTGCTACTAAGTTGTGAATTTGTAGATATTGTGAAATTAATTCCGATAGTTTTTGTGAATATTGATATGTCATGTCATTTATTTTTACATTTGATAAGTACTGCTGTCTTACATTGAGCTCTGTAACACTACGTGTTATGGTATTATAAAGATGTACAGTAGAGATAATACTCATCGAGCTATTTAAACGATCCGTACCTTGTGTGCACTTTTCAAACCTAACTGTGAATAAGCAGCTGTCTGCAAGCAGTCGTACACACTGTGTTCTCTCTCCAGCAATTTCATTGCATGTCCCTACGCATTGAGAGATCAAAGACTTCCTCTACAAAGACAGCGCCGGGAACTTTGTGGACTTTGTGTTTTCGTTAGGAAGTGGTCTCTATATGCTCAGTGACTGGACTCTGTGTGTTGCCCTCTGTCATTCATGTGCTTACTGTATGGGATATAGCAAATGGAAATGAGGATTAAAAGGACCATTAATTTTGTCTCGGAGTTATAAGGCCCTTCTTGGTGACATCCGAGCCTGAAAGGTGCACGCTTTCAACACACTGGACTCACCTGATGCTCCTTTAGAGGCTCATTTGACGACTATTGTTGTTTAACCCTTTGTGTGATTGTCTGTGCTGTGCATGCGGGTCCTTTTTGTTTGTGATTCATTAGGGGAAAATTCAGTTACAGCCTGAAGACATCCTACAGCGAACGAACATATTGCACACATTCAAGTCAAAGCACAGCCACCTAAAATTTATTATGATATTTCACAACATTTATAGCCACTGTAGACACACAAATCAGACAAAACAGCAAGGGCACAGCATCTGGCTTAAAGTGTATACTGATGATTTTAATATATGTCATGATAAATAGTGTATATTTAATGTTGTACCTCATTTATATGGTTATTTAACATGTGCTGCCTGCTATTAATGAATTGTCCAAATTAGCTTCTAAACTGACAGATGCAGTGTTATTCCCGTACATTTTAATGGTCAGGATTTATGAAATTACAGTTTTCTATTACACACACACACAAAAAAATGTTGGTAGATGTACACATGCTGGAGGTTACCTGTAAAACTTGATTTAATGCTGCACATTGGCCAGAAGGCACATGAGCCAGACATTACATTACAGACATTACGTTACAAAGAGAAAAAAAACGCAACCCTCGAGAGCCTTTCACTATGAGTAAACTGCCAAAAACCGCCAGACAGCTTTTAGAGGGGAGGGAAGCATCAGTGTTACAAAGAGTAACTGCAACTGAAGTGACAGCAGAGAATTAAAAAGGAAGTAAAATCTGCACAGCGCAAGAGTTTTGATGAACTTTGAACATTTGATGAACACTAGCTTGTGTTTTTGACAAAAGCAGCTGTGCTGTTGTCCACAGACTTTGAAGGTTGTTGCTGTCTGGCTGGAGTCCAGTTCTGACTGCCCTGTAGGTGCCTTCAACTGCACGGGAACGGCGTTATGTGTAAAACTACAACCTTTAAATTTAGCTACAACCGCACGCCTGAGAAAATTAGCCCCCCCCCCCGCCACGACATAGACACAAAAGGTTGTTTTCATGCTTGTGCAATGATAAATGAAGATATTGTGCGCGCTATCTCTTAGACCGTAAAGTGCTTTGTTTGTCTTTGTTTTATTGTCTGCGCGCCTGTTTTGTTCATCTCCCAGAGCTCAAACATGGAAAAAGGCTTTGAGTACAGCAACACTAAAGACCTGTTCACACTCAATCGAGTGAACACCATCTTCCACTGGGATAACCACTCCGTTTGCGCACTGTTCAGGCTAAAATGAGAGTCCCGACACACATCTCAGAACAACGTGATAACACACAAATGTTTTGTGAACCCAGTGGAATTAGCAGGACACTGAGTAAAGCGTCAAAGATAAGTTTTATTTTCACTTAACCAGTGACCTGACATCACACAAAGGATGCTTTTCTTTCAGTAAGATGCCAAGTTGCATAGATCAGTAAATTTATTGTATAATTTATGCAAACTGGAGACCAGTTACTATGGTAAGCCAGTAGATGATAATACCTAACATGCTAATAGGGCTAATGCGCTTCTTTTTGTGACGTGAAGTTCGTTTGATGAAGAATGGAGCTCACTGATGTAAAAAGAGAAGAAAGGAAAAAAAATGGGTTGCTGTCGTAAAGGACGCTCATCTTTAATTACTTGTGAAGCAAAGCTGTTAAGCATAAGCTCTTTTATTTTAACCTTTCACCTTTCTATTACACAGGGTTTGTGTGGGGCTGCTGACAAGCTGTCTCCATCCTTTTGTCCAGGAATCGCTGTTCTTTACAGTAAATAAAGTTAAAGTGCTTTCATGCTTCTGCTAGTGTGACTGAGTGTTTGGTCAGATAAATGTCTGATTTCAGTTAATGAAAACCATTATAGAGAATAGGCTACTGGACCTCAAGTAATAGTCTAGTCCACCAAAAGCCACTCAGGGGAGTCTTCAATCTCACAGACGTGCAACTCTGCACAAGGGACAATACTGTTAGAATGCAGCTAGCTCAAGGGGGTGACTTTAATGTAATTCAAAGGTGCAGAAACACGCCTTAACATTACAGCCAGCCAGCTCACATGGAACAGATTTATATGAATGCAGAACGGACAAGGTTAATAGGGTTTGTGTAAACCCCAGCCTAGTCATTGCCTGAAACCAGACACACCAAGTTTAGAACAGCAAGACAGCAAAAACAAAGTGGACCAAAGTCACATGGATTATGTAGAAGAGAGGAACAACTCCAGCTGACATGTGACCACTGCAAAACAAAGCACAACCAAACATCCCAGAGAATTCAATTCAATTCATTTTCAGTTTAAGATAGATAGATAGTAATAACTAATGATTAAATGCATATTAGTGCATAAACACATGGAGAGTAAAAAGAGGTAAGTGAAGAAGAAATGATCAGTTTATTATGGGAAGTCCACCAACAGCTTAGGTCTATTGCAGCATAATTAATGGATAATTCTGGGTCACCTGGTCCAGCTTTAGCTATGCTTTATCCTAAATGAAAGTTTTAAGACTAATCTTAAAAGTGGAGAGGGTGTTTGTCTCCTGAATCCAATCTGGGAGCTGGTTCCACAGAAGAGGAGCAGGAAAGCTGAAGGCTCTGCCTCCCATTCTACTTTTAAATATCCTAGGAACCAAACGTAAGCCTGCAGTCCGAGGGTAAAGTGCTTTGTTGGGTTGATAAGGTACTCTGAGGTCTTTAAGATAAAATGAGGCCTGATTATTCAAGAGGAGAAGTCTTATAAAATAAATAATAATTAAACAAATACCGGATCTTAAAAGGCAGATGGAAAATTTAACTCGAGAGCTATTCTATGCTAAGTAAACTGTATTAATATTTCAGAAGCTCTACCATTATACAGCAGATGACCTTCAGTACAGATACGAGTGAAGCTATGAATGAGTGCAGCTGAGTGTAGCAGTAGCATAAACTAACTTTGACAGAGAAAAAAAAGGTGTAAAAAGGTTGTGACATTAACCCAAACATAATTATGTGACAACCAAAAAGACTGGCAGAGTCTCCCAAGCAACAAGAAGCTGGAAGGAAGTAGCCATAAAAGCAGTTCTGCTGATATAATCCTGTTAGTTCCAACACTTGAGGTTATTTTTGTTTAGTTATGGTTCAACAATCTGGCCAAAGGATTGATAGAATTACGATTGGCAATCTGACTCACAATTTAGGACTAATTTGTCTATTTGAGTAATTCGCCATACTGCATACTCTGTAAAGTGGCACGGCAACCATGTGAATAGGCTTTAGCTGACAAAGTGCATCTGTAATTCAATGTGATATTGAATGGGATGATAATTAAAGTTACTGAAAACAGGCACAAAAAAGTGTTCTTACCAGAAAAAGGGGAATAGCCAACTCTTTAACACACTGAATCTGGAACGTTATGTACTGTTGTGTACAACACATCACTAGTTATTGTGAGTTTTTGCCACATTAAAGTGAGAACTGCACCATGTTGGGGGGGGGGGGGGGGGGGGGGGGTGGATTGTTTGTTTGTTTTTTCGAGGGGGGGGGGTATTTAGATGAGATGTTGAGTGCTATCAGTTAATGCAAGCAAGCTCACTTAAGCTGTGTCCTTTCTCTCTTCACACACATTATTTATCCTTTCATTCATCCATCAACTTTACCACTTGGGCAGGAGCTGACACTAGGAGAGAGACGGAATACAGCCTGGATCGCACGCCATTCATCAGATATGTATAAGACAGAAACGTGTAATATTTGTCCATTCATTCAGTTAGCAACTCAAATTAGTATAAGTGAGACCTGGCCATGGAGTGCAGCTGCCAACTGTCGATCAAAGCAACCGTGTTCCCGTTGTACGTGAACCTGAGATGAAACCATGACTTTTTTGAGACAGCCTCAAGTTGCAACTCCCAGAACTGCAGGTTTTTTTTTGGCACTTGTGTTTTGGCTTTATTTTTCAGCGCCAGAGGTTACTGCTTGCTTAATGTTTGACAGTCTGCACACCTCATCCTTGGAGTCAGGTGCCTTTGTTGGCATGGATTTAGTATCAACAACCAATCACAATCAACTACAACCTCAACTTGAAGTTTTTGTTTAAAGCAAGAGACAAGTGGAACTGCAGTAATGCAGACATCTTCAAAACACTCCGAAAATATGGTGCTCATCTTGCAATGCTAGTCTGACAGAAACAACAGAGGTTTTGCCGGGCATCTGAAGTTAAAACAGGAGGACAGGCTAAATGGTTCCACAATAATAGAGTCACACAGTCGAATTATCTCTAGTTTAATTCCACTAATCAACCACTGACCCTTTTTAAATTAAGATACATATATATTTGAGGTGTTATTACTATGCCAAGTTGGTTATTTGTAACAATTTAACCACCAGAACACCTATTCAAGAGTTCCCTAATTAAGAGCTCATTAATAAGTAAAAAAAAAAAAAGTCCAATTATGATCCACAGGTGGAGGCTAAGAGTGGACATGCAAATTAATCCAGATGCAGGGACTAGAGGTCAGGATTTCTGATGACACACAGAGAGGACATCTGAAGAGCAGCGAAAAACAAGACATGTCCCCTGATTTAAAAAAAAGCACAAAGAATCACAAAAAACCCCAAAACACCAGGGAGCCTGACTGATACAATCACAGAGCTGGCAGAAAGATCTGGCAAAGAGTGGGTGGAAGAGCTGGTGTTTAAATTCAGAGGGTGAGTGAGCAGTTAATCGAGAGCAGGTGCACCAGCCAGAGAACCAGCGTGACCAGCAGAAGCCATGCCTCGTGGGACGTAGCAGTGACAAACACCACAGACAAGGAGAGACAGAAAGGGAGAAAAAGAGGTTTAAAAATGTTTTTTAAGAAAAAGAAAGTAAGAAATTCAATGAAGCACGAGAAGAAAAAAGGGACCAGCACACAAATCCTTGTCATTTTCATTTTTTGCTAATTCTTTAGTGTAGGTTTGATTTATAATTGAGTTTTCTGTAATGATGCATGGATTTTGAAGTTTGGGACAAATATACCTTCAACCCTGTGTTAAAAAACTGTGGGGGGGTTTCTGACACGCTTAGTGACCAAAACCCAAAGTACACGTTTGGCTTTGTTTGTCCAACTGCTGTTTAACACATTTGAATGTTCTCTACCATTTCATTTGGTGTGTCATAGCTGAAATATAGCAGAATCTATAGAATTGAATTTTAGATATCAAAAATCATTTCCATTGGTCACTAAAGCTATTATCCACGAGTTTAAAATCTCAAACAAATCTGCGCTCTTGTTAAATGTGGTGGAAGCAGGTTAAAGACACCAAATTACTGGGTGTCAACATTTAATTTTCATGGTTAGCTGACATTAATAGGGCCGTTTTGAGCATGATACACTGTGTGCTCTTACACTTTCTTGATTAGTGTTCAGCAATCTGGTCTAGTGTTTCAAACCAAGAGCTTAATAAGATCCAGATGACTCAAACCAGAGCTGGTTATCTTCCTTCTCGTTGCTCAGTGAGGGGCAGTATGGAAGGCTGGAACAGAGACCTGCCTGCTGCCTGGTTCAGTAAATTAGGGAAAATTTGTGCTTTATTAAAACCTCCTTGCTGATTTTCACATATAACATAGACATTATAATGGCACCAGATGGGTCACTTACCCTAATGCCACACTTGCAGTATAGGTAAATGTGTTATACTAAGTTTATTACATGTTTTGACTATTTACTCTTGTCATGAGGCTATGAATGTAAAATGATTATTTTCCCTTTAGTTTCTATTTCATTTTATTGATAATATGGATTGTCATTTATGAGATGTTATCTAGTTTTTATGCGTAATAACAAACTGATCCTAATTGAATTGAAGCATAAAAAATACTTAGAAAATAAAATACCAACATATGAATCACAAATATGCTACATTTAGTTGAAACATCTCAAAATCTCAAATTAATGTGATTATTAAAATGACATATCTGCAATGATGAAATGGTTTCAGGCTACATATCCAAGCTGAATATATTCATTAGCATGAACTATCTGCAATGATTAAACAAATTTAGGCCACGTATCCATAATGCAAATGCTTAGGATAAAAACTAAAAAAGAAAAAAATGAATGTGCTAATTATTATTAGCACTACTTGAATTAGCCTAAAGATGACTATTATTGAATCAAAGATATCTATAAGTGAGTTTGGACTAGTTAAAATGTCACTTCTCCGTATGTAAATATATCTTGTAACATGTCACAGTGTTGTGCACCTGTTTATAATATTATCACATTTAATTATTGAAAACATTAAATATTTAAATCGTGTTTTCAGGTGTGTGTTTGATTAGCTCAGCAGCAAAAGGTCTTTCAACTGTGTGTCTGTTCCACAGTAGGTGTGTAGATGAGACTAAAAGAGAACTCCAGAAAATAAATGTTTATGTACAGTCTATTTAAAAATGTTGCAATATCCCTTTAAGTGTGTTCAAGTTGTGTCATCATTACTTATTTTACTTAATATCAGCAATTTTGGAGTTACTAAAATATATTTCTCTTGATGCATGCTCAATCATCCAGGTATGGAAATCAACTTTTAGAGTAAAAAAATATCTATTAATAATAATAATCTTCATATACATTTCCATGAAAGTTTGATTGGTCTAATACAATTTTATGCATTAGACACCTTCAGCCATGCATGGAGGAATAGATATCATAGACATCCTTATGTAAACTGGAAACCTCCCAAAATATTTCTTACTTTTTGAAGTAACTGCCCGTGAACCAAGTTTGTGACTGCAGCAAATGTGTTCAATAAAAAAACGTTTTTTAATATGACTTGCTGCATGACTTTTATCTCCAAATACACATCTCTCTCGGGAATGACACTGTCACAGCAGTCAGACGGTTGGAAAAGCATCTATGTGGACTGATACATAATACCTCAATCAGCTTTCAGCATCTTCCTTACTGTTATTCATCGTGATGTCTCTGACACTCATACAGATATTGAACTTTATTATTGATAATAACCTTGAAACAATAAAGGGTACTAGCTTGCTATCTTGAAGCCATAGTTGCAGCTTCTCATGAGTATTAACTTGAGTTTTTGCAAAGACTGATGTTAGCTGCAACTCACTTTGGAACAGAAAAAGGAACTAAATTGTTGAAAATGACTGGATTGGAACAATCAGTATAAAAATGATTCACTGTCCACTGCAAGCAGAAGACCAGGCACAGTGTGACATTTCTCTTTAGTAACAAAAAGCTTTACTAACAAACAACATATGAATGAAATGTAAGTAGCTCTGTCAATAGGGTATAGTACTTTCTTTGGTGAGAACCTTCACTAACATCCATTTTATTAGGCACACTTGGTCAGCTGCTCTTTACTGCAAATATCTAACCATGTTGCACATGGCAACACGATCAAGACAACCTGCTGAAGATCAAATTGAAAATAACTTAAAATAAAGAAGAAAGGTGTTTTAAGTAACTTTGAACATGGCATGGTTGTTGGTTGTAGGTGGGCTGGATTGAGTGTTTCAGAAACTGCTGACCTGCTGGGATTTATCTGCGCAATCATCTCAAGGATTTACAGAGAATAGTCTGAAAAAGAAAAAGAAAGAATATCCAGTCAGCTGCTGTTCTCCAGGTAAAAATGCCAAGTTGATGCCAGAGGTCAGAAGACAAACGGTCACACTGCTGTGACCTGATAAAAAGGCAACAGTACCTCAAAAAAACCCACTTGATTCCAAAGTACACAGAAGAGCATCTCTGAACTTTGAAGCAGATGAACAGACCAGCAGAAGACCACACCAAATGCCACTCCTGTCAGGTAAGGACGGGAAACTGAGGCTAGAAGTTGGAAGTCTGGATAAAACATTATCTGGTCATGATTCTTGATTACAGCTGCAATATTTGGATAGTACGGTCAGAATTTAGCGCTTTCCTGCCTTGCATCAATAATTTGCTTTGTTGTTGGTGCCGTAATGATGTGGGGATATTTTCTTAGCACTTTCTGGGCCCCTTAGTACCAACTGAGCATGATTCAAAAACAACGACCTACTTGTGTATTGTTGCTGACTGTGTCCATCCTTTTATAATCACAGTGTACCCATCTCCTGATGGCTGCTTCCAGCACAATAACACGCCATATCACAGAGCTCAAATCATGTCAAAGTGGTTTCCTGAAGACGACAAGACAGGAACATGACATTCATTGTACTTAAATGGCCTCCAGGGTTACCAGACCTCAAACCCATCCAATTCCGAAGCGGTGGAATGGGACATTCACATCATGGATGTGCATCTGATGAATCTGCAGTGACTGTGTGATGCTATCATGTCAATATGGACAAAAATCTCTGAGCAGTGTTTCTAGCATCTTGTTGACTCCATGCCACAAAGAATTAAAGCCAAAAGAAGGCCCAAGATGGTACTAGCAAGGTGTAACTAATACAGTGTACTAATACTAATACTTAGCCTTCGGATTTTTCTTCATACTTACCTAATACTATGTAAAATTCACAGTACAGTAATATAACCATGTGGCAGTGGGTCATTGTAAAGACTTGTTAAGACTTGTTAATTGTTATGTTGATTTTCTACAAAAAGATTGTGAACAAAACGTGTCAGGTGAAACTCAAATATCGAGCCTGTACATCAGCTTCGATTTCTTTCCTCCACCTTCAGTCACATCTTGCAATTTTAGCATTTTTCTCAGTTACAAATCTCAGCTCAGCTCGTCGGTTTGTACTGAAGAAGACACCGCTGGCACTTGGTGCTTTTCAGTGATTAGCTTAGGTACTGTAACCCTGCAGGCAGATACTTTGCCTGAAGGCTGTTTCAGGGCTGCCTCTTGTAGCTTTGTTGTTAATTAGCCTGCTTGTTTGCAATACAAGTGATAATAATGCTGGAATTGCCTCTATCCATGCCTAGTTTCTTCTACTATGGAGCGTTCGATGGTTTGTGTTTACCAGAAAAGAAGTATGCTAATCTGGAAAAAAACATGCGAGTGGAAACAGCTCTGTGGAAAACGTTTCATCAATCAGTAAATATTTTGGAAAATAAACATAACAGGAACTGAAAGGCATCACGTGTAGTAGGCATTTTAGTGGCATGATAGGCATGTACAAAGCAGAATTAGCCTGATTCATAAGGACTAGTTTGACTTCACAGTCAAATCATAGGAAAATATGATTTTATAGACCCAGGATTTACCACCCAGAGAATAATTTTAGAATTTCTGTTTTAGATCTTGGTCTTTCAATAAAGAATCAGTTAAATCTTTAAAAAAAAAAAAAAAAAAGTTCCCTTTGAATAAGCTTATTTTTTTGCTCAGCAATTTTGTATATTCAATCAAGCCATGCTAAATTATGCCTTTGAAAATGGTCCAAGTTACAGACCCTCATAGCTTATATGGGTGGGTCAATTTTTATTAGTAGCACATGAAACTCTCATGGCTGAAAAACACATTTAAGAAAAGAAAATTAAGAAAAGAAAAGAAAACCAACCACCTCTTAACAACAATATCATGTTATATGTTATGATTGCAATAGCACCAGGAGCTACCAGATGCCCTGGATGCTTTTTATGTTGTTGTTGTTGTTCACTGGAGAAAACATTTTTTAATTATTAATATTATTTTGGGTAAACTTTCAGGGGTCATATCAACATTTGGGATATGGCTGGTCAAAATAAGGTGCTGCATTTGAAAGGTCTCCTTCTGCACCTCCGTTTTGATCTTCTACCAGTGCTTGTTTCTTTAACTCTAGTGCAGTTTGAAATTTTCTTTAATACTTTCTTGCTTCAGACCTGATCATTTCATACGGACATCTCCGGTACTTTATAAGTCGTTAGGGCGCAAATATGCTGGAAAAAATTTGCATCAAGTAGTGCCAAATTCTGACTCACTCCTATGTTCTTGGAGGGCCTGGACCCCCTGCAAAGTAATGATAGTATGAAAAGTCTTCATCAGTATGCTAAAGTCACAGCATGAAAACATCAGCTTATTGCGAAAGGTCAGATGGGCTGCACACATTTATTTTTTTTACGCAATGTCCTATTTAATAATATTGAACTATGATGTCCATGAAACAAGCTGTAATTTTCTATTACATGCCTGTGTGTGACACATTTCACTGTAATCTTTCCATAAAAAAAACGTAGCCCCCCTCTCTCTCTCAGACATCTCATTTGATGGTTTGTCATTTTATCTGCCTGGGAAGAGACTGCCTCGCTCTCTCTAATGATTTATCAAGCATATAAAAGCAGACGGACTGTTCTAAAGATTGCAATGAGGCTGTTCATCTGGCTTTAACTTGTGATGCTGCACTCTGCTGATGCTGAAACGAGTTAAAGTCCCCGTGGCTGCGAGCTGGAAATAAATATGTCACGACCACAGGAAAGATAAGGGAAGAAATCTTGATTTGGAGAAAAGTTGCCTTGTTTACTTGTCTTAAATGAAGTTGGGACACTGGACACATGAGAGACGTGAGCTGAAGTCAAAGGAAAATCATCAACATTGTGATAAAGTTTGTCCTTTTTGTGTGTGTGTGAATTGTGCTTTTATAATGCAAACAGAGTTGACACTTTTATTTATCAAATGGCCAGAAATGCAAAGATTGCTGTCATGTAAGGCAACACAAACCTATTGCCCTTACGCAAATGCTCTTGCATGTATATCCCCCACCCCTCCTCTGCACCGCTCTGAGTCAGCCAAACCCCTGCAGACAGCTGTAACAATACCCAGTGAGTCCTTACTCTCTGACGTACAGAGCAAACCTAACTAGACTTTTCTGAAATCTCTGCTATTACTTTACCTTTTCTTAAGAAATGTATTGATCTTGTAGAACAGATACCACAGCAGCAATATGGATTGGGTGAGAAAGCTACCTGCTCTGCTTTACCGTGTCCCTGGGAGTTTCATTTCAAATCCCCCTCCTATGCCCCATGATTTTTTTGCCCGGGTTTTAGTATCGATTAGCGGGTAAAAATGAACTATGTTGGCATGTTTCTGTAGCTGTTAGCACACTTGACAGTTGCGGTACATTAGATTAACTGCAGAGTGGAAAGCTCAGATGCCCTGCAGTCAGTGTGGAGTATCCTCGTAGAGGAAACAGCTCAACAGCTGCATTCGTCCTTGGAAAGATAACGCAGTTCGAACGGCTGAAACAGAGAGGCAGAGAAGAGAAAATGAACTGTGGCATATTGGCAGTAATGAGAAAATGAACCCTGAATTATAATATGTGAAGCTACCTGTGTGGCTTTTCGGGGATGGCTGGAGGATTAGGCTGCAAGCAGAGGAATTACATTTACATATAAGAGAAATAAAGCGCAGCATTTCCCACACATATTGTTCTTTGCTGTTCGCAGTTTGAACTGTGCATTTCTCAGCTTTATCTGACATTATAATGTGGCTCGCTGGGTTTTGATGGTGCCAGCATCTTCCTCGGTTTGAGTTTCATTGACTGTGTGCCTCAAGTCGGCCCACATGGCATCTCCCGAGATGATACCCTGACGCATTTACCCATTCGAGTCCCTCCTCAAAGCGCCCCTACCTCCCCCCAGGAGATGCATGGATGAGCAGGCTCATTCACCTCGTGGGGTGTTCCCCATGCATGACTGATGTTGAGATTAATATCCTTGACTGAGTCCCGCTCTGCAGTGCAAAGAGGAGGAGCAGGCCTATGAAAGCAAGGCCTCCCCCCTCAGGAGTCCATTGATTTTTCTCACTATTCTGCCAAACACAAACACAGAGTCACAAAACTGTTTATCTGTTGTTCATGTAGAAGCCATCACCTCGGGGGCACAGCTGGCCATGTCTGATCCCCTTTTCTTTTTTTCTTTCTGTGTGCATGCAAAATTCAGACTGCTGCAAGAAATGAATGCCAACCAGCTCATTAAGGAAATTAGCCTAATTTAAACATATATACACGAATAGTAAACACATAGGAAGCAGAATGTAGGAAGCAGAAACCAAATGGAATGATAATTCATGTTAAACTGAAATGTCCTACAATTATTTCTATAAACTGAATTTTATAATGGGAGTTGAAAATGGGGTTTGGCAGCTGCAGAGTGTGGAGTTGGCTCCAAGCTCTCTCTGTCAAAGTGAAAATGATTCAAAGACAACAAAGTATTGTTTGCAGTCTTTTCACTTAAAGCACATTAACCAGCTAAGGAGCCAGAACTATAAAAGCAATTGGTCTGTTTTCTTTTTAAGAGGGTTGGGATTCTCAGTAAAGTGAGGCTTTTTCAAACATTAACAAAAAGAAAAAAGAAAAAGGGCCTCATGTGGAGTGAATGCTGAAATCCACACAGAGAAGGGAAAATGGTAACATCGCCCCCTGGTGACACTGACAACACTGAGAAACTGCTTGTTCTTTTTGAAAGAAGTTTAAACTGTAGTCTGAGTGAAACTGAAATGAGGACTTGCTTTGTTGAGAAAGCGATGCGATATGTGCAGATCCAGGACATTACAAATGGCTTTGATAGCATAGTGTGGGACAGGATGTTATGTACCTGTGTGTGTGCTTGTACAGGACAGTCCACGTCATATTTTAAAATGAGGTTGAGTAGTGACAGCACTTGGCTCATGATTTTTGGTGTGTAAATCCTAAAGCGTGGAATTCTAAAGACTTTTCGGTACACAAATTCTTCGTTTTGCAGATAATGTATCGTGGAGGGAACCTTGGGAGGAAGAACGTGTGTTCAGTGGTGTAAACCAAATCTCAGGCTAATGTTAAAAATGGCAGCTTTGTTGAAAAAGCTTCTGACCAAAAATACTCTTTTCAGTTTTCTTCCTAAGCTTTGATCTTCTGTGTGTACCAACAGAGCCTTGAACCTGAGTCATCAAATAAGAAGAAGTGCATTAACAGTCCCGAAATCCATTTTCTCTGTAACAAAAGCCAGGCATCTGTTTTCCTCCCTGTTTCCTGCTCATCTTAGTTTCATCTAAATGATCTCTTTCCAGCAGGCCTAAAGGGTTTTGATTCACTAAGTTGCTTCTATCTGACTGTTTTTTCTTTCCTTTTTCTTTTCTTTTTTCAGGTGTTCAGCATCTCAAGCCAGGAAAACGTCTCACTCTTTTTCCCTTGAGATCACGTGCGAGGAGGCCAGTTGATCTTTAGCCCTCTTTCCGCTCCGCTCCACATCCTGAAGCGAGGCCTGTTGGACTTTGGAGCTTGTAAACTGAGTCAGAGCATTTTCCCTTGTGGGACTGAGAGAACATACTGTATTACCCTTTTCACAATGTTGAAAATGGGGTCCAGTTTATTTTCCTGGACAGCACTGTGAGCAAGCGGTGAGAAGGGCTCTGCTGAGTTGCCTTATCAAATGTGAGCAGGTTCCCTGGTACCTGAATAGAAGCCTGTCTCCACAGCAACCTGTTTCCATACTGGTTAGTTACAGTTTTACGTGGCTTTTCCGATAATAATAAAACATGGATAAATGTGGCTAAAACAGAGCTGGAGTAGAAACGAATGATCAGATAATGGCACTCCAGTATACAGGATGATTTTATGCAGGTACTGTAATACCGCTCTAACTGGTTTTAACTCACATCTTTTCTTCCTTATGAGATCTCACTGTCTCAGGAAATTATATAACCAAGAAATTATATCTTATCTATGCCATAACTTTTCAAACTAACCTCCAGTGCTTGTCCTTTCCATTTTCCACAAGGAAGCAGTTTTTGGCCCAAACTACAAAATTTCACAAGTAGTCAAACATGCCCCTGTTCACACCCTTGAACTAAGAAATTTATGTCAGCTTGTGGTTATGACAAAAAAAAAAGTAAGTACATGCAAATCAAAGTGAGCACCTTAGGAGACAAATTAGTTTCATCCCTAGTCTTATTTTTACTGCTCTTTCTTTCCTTGTCTTATGAGTCCATTTTCATCCAATCCCCACGACATCATCCAATCCACAGCATCTCTCCTTGCATATTTGTGAAAAATATTTGCTACACTGAAGTGCACTCCAAACCAATTAGTGAGGAGAGTGCAGACGTCACTACCCTCTTCTAGGATGGAAATTCAATGCTAAGCAAGGAAGAAAGAAAGCAGCTTACAAATGAGTTCTCTGAGGACTTTCATGAGCCTGTTCCTCATCCTTAATAACCTGGTTTTCGAAAGGAAGTATTTTGGTCCCATTATAATTTTAATCATATAGCCTTTATGTTCCTCTGGCCTTTTTTGTCCATAGATATGAGATGATGGAGAAAAGTTTGGTGGCATGCATCGGTGGGGTTTACACGGAGAGCTGAAAAGACGGCAAATAACTGCATGAATTCAGTTCAGTTCAATTCAATTCAATTTAATTACATTTTATTTATATAGTGATAAATCACAACAAAAATCACCTCAAGCCGCTTTATATTTAAGGTAAAGACCCTACAATAATATAAAGAAAGCTCCAACAATCATATGATCTCATATAAACAAGCACTTGGAGACAGTGGGAAGAAAAAACTCCCTTTTAACAGGAAGAAACCTCCAGCAGAACCAGGCTCAGGTAGTGGCTGCTGTGACTGGTTGTGGATGAGGGCGTCAGCAACTAGTCTACTGATAGCCATGTCATCATTCTTACTGCCAAGGTTGGTTTTTCCTCTCTCTTTCTTCTTTCACTATCTGTTATTGTTTGCTTTTGTCTGTGTTCTGGGGCGGTACTTATTGTGGGTTCCCACCTTTGGCTCCACACATGTGGCTGCAATCAACCACCTGTGGTTCATGAGCTATCTGTTAGTCCTTGCTGGATTGCTGGACTACCCAGTTAGTGAAGCCTGTGCTTAAATGGCTATTTGTGTTATTGTGCCTTTGGAATCTGACCTTCCCTGGATTCCCCTACCTGGAGTGTGGTGAGTCGACTCGTTTGAGGGTGTGTGTGTGTGCTGAAGAGAGTTGGTTTTTTGGATGCCTGTTGGGGATTACAGTTATCAATATTTAATGTTTCCCTCCATTTCCTGATAGTTACAATAACTGTAAAGAAAAGCTTTAAAAAGAATTTGATCTTCCTGCCAGTGTCTAAACTGTGTATTTACCATCAGAGCTGGCTGTATGGAAGCAGCAGCGTGGGGAAAAACATTTAAGCACACTTTGATATTTAGTTGCCAGTTTAAAAGCTGGTGGAATTTATAGAGAACTTCTTGCTGTTGTAAATACCAGCCAGCGTGTAAGGGCCTTCCATCTGTGAGTAAAGCGTTTCATATTAAATGGGTAAATAGGCACAGAATGAAGCTCAGAAGTTTCTGATTAAAGGCCCAAGAATTCCACCTGCAAAACTTTTTGTATGAATTGCATTTAAGTGAACAGCTGTTTTTAGCTTGGATGTCGCCCTTGTGGAGAAGTGTATATATTTTATTTCATTTTTATTGAAATGGTAAAATAAAGCTTCCCCTTTTGGCAGGATTAAAGAGCTGGATTGTTGACCTTGAACCATCCATTAGTTATGCTGTTATAGGCTCAGGCTGCTGGGAGACATCTCTCCTCCTCTGTTTTTACTCCCTGTGTGTTGATATATGACTAGAGCATGTCATTTTCTCTCTCTCACATAGATTGTATTTTCTCTTGTTTGTGTCCTTGTACTCGTCTTTTGGTGTCTTCTCATTCTCGTCATTCTCAAGCAGGTACAATAGATGGTTTGGTAGCAGAACTAGCTTCTGGTGGATTTCTTACACTTCAAAAAAATCTCTTCCTCCCCACCATCACGTTCTGAGTGCTTGTTCACAAGAATCATGACTGGTGTTCTCTTAGAAAAAGAAGCACATTGGGGATTATGTTTGTGAACTGGTGCCACATAAATAAAGTTAAATAGAACTGAATTGAAAGCATTAGTGATTTGTACTGATAAAGCAACGGAGACTTAAACAGAAACATTACTATGTCTGTATTGACTGGCTGTTAAATTTCTTCCCCTCCCAAATGCAACGAGATGCTTGGTGTTAAGTTTCCGTATTTTCCCTGAACGCCCCATCGGCAAGTGTCACGTGTGTCAAAGAGACTGTTTTATGTGCCCTCGGAGGTGAGACTCAGGCAGTGTGCATATTCATTGAACTAAGTTAATTCCTCGGGTCACTCAATAAATATTTTTTTTAGTTTATTTTGAGTTTTTCACAATTTAATTGCACATTTAAAAAGTCGTAAATATCACATGTGAATATCAAGGGTTTAATGAGACGTAACAACATAGCTTAGATATACAGACATCAATATCTCGAACTTTAATGTTAGCATATTATTGAACATGGTATCGATTAATTTGGAAATTCACATAAGAGGAAAACTGCTTTCTTTTTTTCGATTCGAAAGTAAGATTTATTTATATTTCGGCTTCCTTTAGCGTTGTGATGAGCCTGTAAGGCAAAACTCGGGGTCAAATCTATAACGTATACCTGTTCATTTCAGTAAGGCGAGCTAGCTACCTAACGGCTGTCGGCGCTGTTGCTAACACATGCTAACTACACCCGCTCTCCAGCTTGATGTGACTGAGAGCTGGTAGCCAGCGCACTGGTTTGCTTTGTATGATGCCGACTTCAGTGTAACTGTCCATGCTAGCGAGCTAAGTGTGTGAGGAACGTGAAAGAGGAGAGGCTTGGCAGCACCCTCTAACACCACCACCACCGGCAGCATCCGCGGGTAATCTTGACTACGGCTGTCTATTGTCGCTAGCTGAAGTTCCTCCTCCGTTTGTGGATGAGGTAGTTTAGCTAGCTTAGACGCACCGGGGAGGCAGTGGATACATGTCTATCTCTCGACCACGAGGCGAGCTGCGAAAGGCAAATCTTGCAGTTCATGTTTCGCCAAGAGGTCGGTGTGGCGTCTTTTATTCCATCCTGTTCGTATCTTTTCCAACACGAGAAGAGGAATATGTCCAGATATAACATATACAGCCTGCTGGACTGGATCTACGGCGGGGTGGACCCCAAGTTTGAGGGCAACGGGGGCCCCGAGTGTGCTGCCTTCCTCGCTCCACAGCAGCGCATCAGCGAGAGTCTGGTCATCGTCCTCATCTCCCTGGTGGAGATTCTGGTGGCACTGAAGAAAATAAACCTCTCCAAAGAGCTCAGAGTAGCCGGGAAAGACTGCATAAGGGCAAAGGAGGATAGTCTAGGCAAGAACCTGTTGCTGGTTGCCCTGTGCATGACTTTCGGAGTGGAGGTTGGCTTCAAGTTTGCAACCAAGACTTTGATATATCTGCTGAATCCTTGCCATGTCGTCACCATGGTGCAGGTAAGCATGACACAGGAGGGAAAGAGCTGATGTGTGCCTGTTAGGATTACGAGTATAACTAGTGGGGATTTATTAGAAGACGTCATCTTCTCTTCCGAGCTGTCCTGTCAGAGCTGATGGGTTGATGGGGTATAAATTGTAGTGTGCTGGCTGGACTTCGAAGGCCTGGTTTTCATTAACTGGTTATTGACCTGATCTCACCCATCTCCAGCTCTGGTGGAGCACCGTGATCGATATTTTGCAATCACTGTCTCCTAATGGCTTTATGGCGCCTTGAGATACACGAGCATGCTTTTTATTGAGCCATGCGAGGCTTAGAACAGGGGAAGAAATTATGAACTAATGTATGTAGCACATTTAAATCTTTTTAATAAAGTAATAGAAGCAAATTGATTCTAAAAACCTCAGTGAATTCGGTGGGAAAGTACAAGTTTGAGCCTCGTTTAGGAGTCTTGTTTGGACATCATTGTCCCGTGTGTTAGGGAGTTGGTCCAGTGCTGCCATGAAAGAAGACATCTCAAGTTCAGCCCTTGGCTGTGAAACCAGAGCTGTGCCCCCTCTTTGTCTCCAAATATTATTTTATGAAGCTGTTGTATCAACAGCCTGTAACCCAGCCTGAGGTCGATGTCAAACTCTTCACATGGCTTTTTGACATTTTTTTTTCTTTTTTTCTTTTTCTTTTTTGAATCCGCCAGTATAGGGAGCTGTGTCTTTGCTTTTATGTGTTAAATAACACTTAGATCATAAGTCAAACTATGCAGTACCTGCATGTTTACACATGCAGGCTACTTGATCTTCATGGTGCATGACTGCCATGTGACAAGTCGCTGCAAACTATTCATCATGAAAATTGAAGAGTAGAGCAAATTTGATGTGCTCAAAGATGATGGATTTTTCAGGTTACAGGGAGGTAGCATGACAACCAGTGGACACTGAAGAATTGCTGGCTGTGATGAAAAATTGACTGACTGTAGTAAAATGTCCTTGATGTAAGGGCAAGATCGACAGCAGTGTATGTATTGTTGGTGTTAAAATGGGCGTGATCAAATGAGGAAATGGGTTTTAAAAGGAAGTTGTACAGCTTTCACAACTTGTGAAAATCATCTACATATAGATTTTTTTTTTTTTTTTTTTTTTTTTTTTTTTTTTTTTCCCCCCCCATCCAGAGGAGGAGTGGGTGAGGGAGTGTTGGTGTTGGCACCGGCACCAACTGATTATTTGTAGCAGGTGCTTGCTGGAGCTTGAATCTGATGTGGGGAGAAAAAAAGCTGGAAAAGAGAAGGCATCATGCATTCCTGCATTCTTGCTTTATTAAAGGTAGTGCCTGGGGGCTCGGCTATCTTTGTTGAACACTCTTCTAAAGAAATAGTGGCTTATTAATTTTTTTTATTTTTATTTTTTTTGTTTCATGCATGCATGAGCGCCTATCATGATCACACATTCCTCATGTTGCATCTCTAGTGTATGGGTGTGGTTTTAATCCCTTTCAGGCCTGATGGAAACCTCAGATAAAAACATCTAAAGAGCAATGCGGAGCTCTCCAAGCGCCCATTTATTTCCTGTCTCATTTGAGCTTCTTAAAGCTGTGCATCTGGAAACAATAGTGAGTTTCAGTTCACTCTTAAGTCCACTCATTGAGGAATGAACACCACCTCTGTGCTGTTGCAAAGAACATATCCTCTCGTCGCTACACTGCGTCAGTTTGCGTGCCTTTCAGTGTTGTTATGCAGCAGCTGGTTTTCATGACTGTTAACCAAATCCACATTCTGAAGAGGACTGGCGTTATTCTTGAAAGCACAAATTTGGTGTGCTAGTGAGTTTGATATTTTTATTCACCGAGCACAAAGCAATGCGACTTTGGGAAAATGTGCCGCTTGTTGGCACAGTCATAGTATCTGTAGGTGGATGAATAGAGGCGGTGTCAGTAGGAGCGTTTACAGAGCAGCAAGTATGAGCAAATATCAAGGTGAGAAAGCCCCACAGGGGATGGAGTTTAGTTTGTGATGACTGAGTGCTTCACATCCAGCAGCACGGGGTTTTAGTACGTTTTCCACCACATAGTACCACAGCAGTCATCGTGGCACGCTGAGGGTCTTCCAACTGATCAGTTTACTGTCGTGTATTTCCGTTTGAGGCCAGCGGATATGGGTGTGGCTCCATAAACAACTAAATCAAATAATGGGTATATCAAGTTGGAGAAATCGATATATGGAGGGGCACGCGCTTTCTGTTTCTCCTACGGCTTGTGATTGGTGCTAATACGAAGACAATATGAACTTCCCCTGCCGTTTTATAGATTTCTAGTCAGAACTAGCTTGCAGAAAGATGAAGAACAAAGAGCTTGAACATAACAGCCAGTTTCTGTTTTTGTTTTTGCTTTTGTTGCAGTTGTTGTTTTAGGGGACCTATTACACAAATTTCCAGGTTCACAGTTGTTCCATGTTCTGCTTATGATGGACCTCTGTGCAAACTGTTCATCGGTCCCACCTTACTGGGGATTTACACTTCAATGGGGAATCAAAAAGGTCCACAAACACCGTGTTTGTTTCCATCACGTATAAAACACCAGGACACGACCACCTGGTAGTTAATGCATAATGCAACACACAAGCATAAATGGCAGCACTGACATTTATGCTTGTAACCGCTTATGTAGGTTAGGTTGTATGTTCTACATAGATTCCGTGTAGAAGTCTAAACTGAAACAAGCCATTCTGTTATTATCAACATAATGACATTTTTTCATTGGATATGTCTCATGAATATGTCTGTATGTGAGCCACCTGCAGCCCACTATCCCCTTAAGTGAATCAAACCAGTGAAACTTTAAGAGTGAAAGTGTTTACACAGCAAGTCCCACAAATATCTTCATATAAAAAGAGGAGGTTTCAATAACAAGTCTGTTTTTCTACATAATTGAGAAATTCTGCTGTAGTAAATGAAAGAAATCTATCAGCATTTCTGAGCTGTAGCTCTAAGGTGTCCAAAATCTATACACTCCTTCCAGTGGGCCAGATTGGAGTCTTTTGCAGGCCAGTTCTGGCCCCTGGGCCTTATATTTGACACCCCTGGCGTAGAGCCTTGGATTCAGTCTGAGCTCTTTGCTTGTCATCTTGAGTCTTCGGGGTTAAAGGAATTTACATCCATACAGTGTAACGTTTATACACTGTCCAAATGAGGCATCGCCTGCCACTGGCTTCTCCTTTTTTCTTTTTCTTTTTTTTTTTCATAAGTTAAAGACGCATGACCTTCTTTTATCAAGTGAACTTTCTTCCCTTGTAGATCTCGCCAGGCACAGCTCGCAGCTAACAGATATCACGTGGGCATGTGATAAATGTTGCTGTAGGCTGCAGGAAACGTCAAGTCATCTGTCTGCAAAGCAGGTATCTTGCAATTCTGCAGCAGCTTTGAATGGATGCGTGTAGGTTGCCGATAAATTGATGTACTGCACTATTAACAATCTGTGTATGGCAAAAATAATCAGCACCATTATAACAGATCATCGGCCTCATCATTAGGTATAGCCACATTTAATGTAGCAGCTGTCGCAATAACCCTGAGCATCACAGTATGTTTACTCACGTGCATTACACTCGAAACCCCGCAGCATATCACTCTATGGTTGCACTCGTTAAAAGGAAGTCTGAAAGACTTCATTGCTGATAAGTCAATCTATAAATAAGTCCTTTATCTTTCTATGCTAACAACTTTCAGCTGTACCCTTACCTTGACACAAGTTGGTACACACTGTGAAGGTAGTTTAAATTTCCCCATCGTATTCACCCATGCTGAACTATATTTGTCTCTAAGGTCGTGTTCTCAAATTTTTTTTGTTCATTTATTTTGTCTTGTTGAATGACTGCTTTCCCTTTTTCTCCCTGTAATTCCAGAAAATACTTTGAGTCAACACTACTTAATTATTGTTATATTTTTTTCTGGCCTTTTCCTGCTCCATTGCTAGTAGAAGGGCAACAGGAACCTGGCAATATTCGGGGCACAATGTTCCAGCAAGCTGTACCTTGAGATAAAATTGTATTTCAGCTGTAAAATTAATAGGGAGAAGCAGCAGTTAGACTTAACAGTGTCTTTATTAGTACAACAAGAGCATCAAGGCTGGTTTGACTCATTACTGTGATTAGACATGTGGAGATAATTCTATTAACTGTTTTTTTTGGGGGGGGGGGGGGGTATTATTGGTGCTATCTGAGCTTTCTTTGCAGTCTAGACAAAGGTGGCTGACCACTGACCTGGTCAGTGAGCACTCTAGTGCTTGTTATGGCTTCAGTTTTTTTCCCTGGCATTTATTTACATAGTCATATTTATTTCCTCATATTAGTTCTCCACATTGTGGACACTCTGCTCCCTTTAGCCATGGGTGCACCACTGCTCTGCACAGCCAACAGCAACATGCCTGGTTCTCCGCTCATCCACTTAAATATAAAATATTAAATATGGAGTTAACTATAGTTCCCTGTATGTAATCCTATCAATTGCTTCATCTAGCTAGTTCTGGCTAACTTTACGGCCTTAATATCAAAATATGTTTAAGCAAATAACCTGTTGCTAGGTTTTTTTCATTGATTTCTATGGGTGTCAAAATGACTCTTTTAGCAGTTCTGTTTCCCGCACACCCTGAAATTCACTATATGATGAATGAACCCATTTTAGAGAGTGAAATCTGACATGCTGGTATTTTTATTTCTAACAGAATTACTTGGATTTGAAAATTACAAGGTTTCTATGATATCGGATCATTTTGATGCACTTGGTCAGCTACTCAGCACACCCAGCAAGACGATTATAAAACACAATAGCGCCATACTTGTTTAGAAAGGTAGACAGTGGGTGTGGTTGACGACTACAAAAACAACCACTTGCAATGCGTTGCTTATGGAGCACATGAAGCACTGTGTCATGTGTTCCCTACAGAGAAATCCTACAGCTGTAAACTGTGTAATAGACCCCAAAGAACAAACTGGACTTATTACAGATTAGCTTCACCAACTTTAGCTTCAGTGCATCTGAGGAGTGGGACCAGTTCCAGTGTTGTTAATCCATCCTACAGCTCAGGTAACAAAACAGGCTCTCGTATTAATTATGAAAAACTTGCTTCACACAATTCCGTCAGCACACTAAATAGTTAACCAGCCCAGTTTGTTTCCTTTCAGCGGCAGAGCGAAATTCACACTGCATACCAATCTTTCTTTTGTCACTGAAGTCGCCTCCTGGAAGGTTCATGGTCACAGCTCTGTCAATGTTCACAGCAATCAGCAAGTCATTTCCTGTCAGTGCCAATTAACTCAATGAGCATCAAAGAACACGCCAGTGACGACGCCCGGGAGAGAACTGCGTTTCCCATTTGGACCCATCAGACACCTGAACCAGGAAATAAAAAATATCTAGTACCTACTTGTTAATTGATGGCCTTTCTCAGAGAGCGCAAATATGATTCATTTCTGTAGCTTTTAGTTTGTTCAGTGAATAAATGAACATCAGATCTGGCATTAACTGACACTTAATTTTTACTGTGCATACCTGATTTGCATGTTTTTGTACTTCCAACACAGCAGATTTTTAAAAAAAAAAAAAAAAAAAAAAAAAAAAGTATAATCTATTTAATAGAAGCCCAGGACTACTTTGAAAATACACAGCACTCACTGGATTACACTTAAGTAGTCCTTCTCACCTATAAATAGGATCATGACTTCTTGGGCCAGTGTTCCACGCAGGGATCAATCCTAGTTGTAGGCTTAAGTGGGATTTTGAATTCGATTAATCAGAACGTCTTTCCCTGAATACTTCTTGGATCAGACCCAACCTTAGCATAGTTTCAAATGAACTCAACTTATTTTGATTGAGGAATATTGGTGTCCATCCAAGGTTGGAGTGCCAGCATGACCACATGATTTTTCTTTTTTTGATTTTTTTTTTTTTTCTTTTCTTTTCTTTTTGCATGCATAAAGTCAACAATCAGAGAAGTGTTTATGGGCTAAATCTTCTTGCTCAGTAATTTGCATGAAATCCATTTCTGAGTCTATTCTCTTGTGTGCCGTTAAAATAGAGCTAATGGCACCGCTGGAGCCAAGACCTTTATTGCTGCCACATACAGAAAAGCATCCACTTACTTCTCTTAAAAATGTGTGCAAATACAACAGTTTATAACATTTGACATTTTATAATATTATGTTAATGTTATTTGCTGAACGTTGACTGTCAGTTTTTTTTTCTTAGTTGGCTCGTACTGAAAAACTATGGGAGTTGTCGTTATAAGAAAAATACTTCAGCGAATGTTGTGAATCATATACTTATTATTTTATCCTTCACGGCATTAGTGTTCAAATAAAACAATACTTTGCAGTGAAGGCTACCCTAAGGCTCTGGCTAACAGTCAAACAATGAGAAGCGACAAACATAAGAGAGACAAATTTAATGTTCTCCTCTGATTCTCTCATGCAAAAAGTGAACACGATCAAGCCATTACAAATAAGTAAAGGATCAAAGGGTAAAGTGACACTAACGCCCAAAGGTTAGCGTTACGCTAGCAATTAACATGTGCCATAAACTGGTGATTGGCTGAAAGGTGATGGAGAAAATGACGGCATCACTGCCACGTTCAGGCAAAATATTAAATCGTCACATAATATCAATTATGATTGACACAGAAGTGTTCATATGAGACTGAATGGGCTAAAGAACCCTTACATAATCTGTACAACCAATTATATGCAACATTTATTTGATAATAGCTCGCAACTCTATGGCATGTTTATTTTATAACGACTTCTTATTCATTTAAAATGAGAGACTTGAGGGCTCCAAGTTGGAGAACGTTGTCTAATTGCTTTGATAGCTCAGACATGAGACAAATTATCAAAGTGACAACGTTTAACTGCCAGCAACGTATCGCCAACCCCTGTTTACAATGGAGGCTGACAGTAATAACATCTGCAGGAACCAACAAACTGTCAGCTTTGGCAAGCACGTTTTATCCAAGGCAAAACATTTTCATGCATTGTTTCTCTTTAATGTGACTTTAATGTGGTGTTTTACAACGCGAAACATGTCTCACGTGTTAGAATGAGAGGAAAAGATGTAGAAAAGACTGAAGATGTAAATATAACTGTGAAAGTCTGAGTGTTTTTTTTCATAATCCCACACACGCTGCAAATAAAGTTGATAGACATGCCGCAGATCAATCCCGAAGACACATTTAAAACAAAAAACAAACCAAATATAACAACTGTGTGTTTGGAGAATGAATCTCGGGTCAGTTTCTTTTCTGTAATTCTGTTTCCAGCCTTCAGGCAAACCAAGTTTTTCTCGTGTCAGATGGTGTTTTGAACAAATTCCTGTTTGAACTATTCTCGGGGCCCAGTAGCCCAATCACCAAGGACAGATTGCAGGCTGTCTTTTGATCCACTCTCCTTTACAAGAATAAAGTCAGATTGTTGGTAGAAATCATTTTTGGCAATGGAAATATATCAGGAAGTCACTTCTCCCTGGCTTCACCTTTGTTTTCAAATGCTGCCTACCTTTTCTTGTGAAAGCTGACTTCCAAGCAGTGAGCTGTAAACTGAGATTGTTTAGCATGAAATCAGGTCATTAATGCACCAAACACCCAGCAGCTCTAATGCCTCAAATTCCATTCTAATTGTGGACCTATCCTCTTGTCTGAACCTCTTCTATGTATTTTTTTTTTTTTTCTTCTTGATTTGGACTAAGGAGACCTCACAGTTGCCTTTGGGATGTTCTGTTCAATGCTTCTGCTTTTATGTTAGCACAAACTTGTTAAAGCAGTTCATTTTCTCTTGCAGAACACGGAGCTGGAAGCTCTTAAAAGCCTTCGAGCTGTTCCATAACAACCATATGAGCTTAATGCAATAATGTCGTTGCTCATTTCTCTCTGCTTTCCTCAACAGATCTTCCTGCTGGCCTGCCCGCCATGTAAAACAGCTATGGTTGTGTTCAGGTGAGTGTACGTGTACTCCTGGGTTCTTCCTGTTTAGTGTTTTCAACTTGTCGTCTACATTTAAATTAAACTGTATAGATCTGAATTGGCAAAATATAGAGTTTTTAGTGCAGACAGTAGAAAGGCCACGACTGCCATATGAGCCACTTGTCCTGCTGAATGTAATGTCTAGTGACTGGGCAGACAAAGCTCATGGTTTTTGTTTTCATATAATCTGAATTGTGGTTGACGTTGATTGTAATTACTTGTTGGTTTCCCCCATAGTAAGCAGTTGTATAGTAATGTATTTGTTTGGGTTTATAGTCTCCTCTTCAACAACTCATCCGGACTGAGCGGTTAATTATTCAGGAGAAATGACTCTGGTTTTGCCGGTGGGGAACACGATGTGGGATTTACTCAGAAATAAATACAAGCAGGGTCACTTTCTGTTCCAGTAGCCTACGGGAGCCTCACAGTGAAGACAGTGTACCGAGTCATAGCAACTTTATGAAACCACAAAAAGCTGGTTCTTACATGGAATAGAAATATGAAACATTCCCCAATAAATATCCGATCGTTTGAAGAATTACTGAACTGCCAACATTATTTATCCACCAGGTCAAGATGTTCTTTCAGATAGTAAGCTAGTTCATTTGTTGTCGTAACAACATGTATTAATTTGTTTCATTTATGTAAGAGATACAGTCATAACCTTTATTCAAGACGTTTGTCTTTTGTTTGTGTAAACATGGCATTTTACTCTGGTGGTGGTTTGGAATCAGGGCAAACCTCAAGTTCATTTCACCACATTTAGAGTTTCAAAGTAACTGCTGTGTAAAATCCCCTAATTCTGCTGCCCACCAAAGAGGGTTTGTTATATGCTGTGCAATGAGCACAGCATATAACAAACAAGTTTCAAATATATCCTTTTTTATTATTTATTTATTATTTTTACATTTGACATTTTTGATGTCCTGCATTTCCTGTGACTGCTTCACAGTAACAGTCACCATGGCTTTCTGTATGATAGTGTAATAGTTACTACATAAAGTAGAAGTTTACGCTACAACAGTATCAGAGGTTCAGGTCTTGGCCCATGTATTAATATGACATGGAGTGACATGCAATTAATTACAGTGGTGGAAAAATATAAGGTCGCTAATGCTCGTTACGCTTTGTAAATTTTGAATTTGAATGAACTGCTTTTCAGAAGCATGCAGCAGCCCCCGAGAGTGACAGCCGGACTTATTTGAAGCGGCATTACTTCGGCACTGCTGTTTTCCCGGCGACCTTGTCTGTCACAACAGTTATTTTGGCTCATTTGACAAAAAGAGCAGTCACAGGAGATAGATGGAGCTCCACACTCTGACACACAAGCTCCTTGGCTTCTGTTCTGTATGTGGAGCCTCTTAACGTCAATGTTAGTTCAAAAGACACATTTTTCCTTATGCTGAGTTTATTTATACAGGTTTACTAAATAAGCATCGCAGCTCCCACTAGGAGCAGATAGGCTATATGTGTGCACTGGATGGTGCAACTAAAAGCTTAAAACCAAATTATACTAATTAGTCTGAATGAGTCACATCAAAGCATATGTTCAGAGAGTGATCGCCTGAAACTTTACTGACCTGACTTTACACAATAAGCGCTCCCACAAGAAACTGACCCTGACAAAGAGTAAGAGACAGCTGCTGCTAACAGCATCAGGGAGGAGTCTGATTGGTTTTCTGCAGCATGGGATAGAATCTAAACTGTCCTCCACCTGTTCCTCTGTCCCTTATATCAGCTGTAATTGATTCATATGTCAGTAGTGGCAGAGTTTTCTATGGGTTGAATGCTTTGGGGAGGGCAAATGGCCTGCAGAAGTCAAGAGGGGAGAGTGGTAATAACAGCACTTTTTTCCCCTCTCCTATTCTGTTTTTTCCTCTATTCTTTCATTGATGATAAATCTGAAAGAGAGTCAGTCTGCCCTGATGCTTTAGACAGATTCACACTTGTTAGAAAGCCTTTATTGTTTTAACCGTAGCTCAACCCCGGTAACATCTCTCCTCTGCGCTGCTCTGTCTCTGGAGAGGGAAGAGAGCAAAGTGAAACCAGAAGGGCAGGAGAGAAACTAACATGACTCAGAAAGGTTTACACAGATTAGGTAAATAGTGAGTGACCTTGTTGATAATTTTTAATGTCTTTCATTTTTATTGTTTTCAGGCTGCAGGTCCACATGTTGAATGGCGCATTACTGGCCTTAATGTTCCCTGTAGTCAACACCAGACTCGTAAGTAGACCATGATCTTCAGATCTCATTTATGAGAAGCCCTCTTCTAGCCTTTGTTAGGTCTCCGAGATGAACAAGGTTAAGTGTCGCACTCATTGAGCAGCTAAACAAGTGTTATCACTTACCTCTGAAACGGCAATGTTGTGTTGAAAAAGACTACACTGTGTCTGTGCAGGTATCATTGGTTTTCTCTATAATATTGTAAGCTCGGGAACTTACTGTGTAAAGAGACCTATGATGATTATGTTATGATTTGGCGCCGTATAAAACAATTGAATTAAAATTGAACGCTCTGACTCACTCAAGCTGAACATCTCATGCAGGAGATATTTCACAAATTGAAACTTGATCTGTTTGAATGAAGTCACTTTGGTAAGTTTTAAACTTTAAAAAACACAGCATAGCCATTAAGACTAAGTGCTTTTCCTTTTATAACAGTTCTCACAGAAATAAGGCTGAGCTGTTCTGCCATATCCGCAATTCCCTATCAGATAAACTTGTTTTTCTCAAGCAGGGAATGAAGGCTTACACAACAGTCTTGCATTTTATAACATCAGTAAACTTTATGTCAGTATTTCTTACTGAGCACAGTAAACTATGATTGCACCCTGAACATTATATGCCTGCCAACCAATGGGAAAAGAGGCAGTTTACATCAGTCACTTGTAAATTAAAAAAACACTGTGGACAAAGATCTCATGTGTTTCTTACGTTATACCATTAAAGGGAACCCATATTATGCTTTTCTTTATTTTATGTCTCATATTAAACCTAGCACCTGTTCCCTTTCGTGGTCGACACAGTGGATCATCTGTCTCCATCTAACCCTGTCCCTACCATTCTCCTCGGTCACACCAACCCTTTACATGTCCTCCTGCTTTACATCCATAAATCTTCTCTGTTGCCTTTTCCTGCTGCCTGACAGCAGGACAAACAAAGGGTGTTGCCATATTCAACATCTGTTGTTCAATATTTGTACTATCTGTCCTCTGCACATATCCAAACCATCTCAGCCTTCCCTCTCTAACTTTTGTTTCTAAAATGTCCATAAGATTCACTTGTTTCTAAACTCTGCCCACTCCCAGTGAAATTAATTTTAAAGTCTTGGGCTCTGTGGCTCTTCCTGCTGTCTTTTTGGTTGTGCTACAGTTTCTAAACCAGACATCATAGCAAGTCTGACTGCAATCTTGTAAATCTTCCCTTTCACGTTTGCTGCCATTCTTCTTTCACAAATCACCGTGACACTCGTCTCCACCCACTCCACCCAGAGTTTTTAAAATAACAAAAAAAACAAGGTCAACATATGTATCCCTGAGAAATGAAAGCTCTAACTTCAGACTGCTGTAAACACTGTTCCATACATTTATTTTTTATTTTTATAGATTTTGTATGACAACAGTGATCATTAACAAGGTCATACATTGTTAGAAGAAAGGTGCCTTATAAAGGGAGCTAAAATAGACAGATGGTGTACCTGCTGTTCTTCCATCTCTTTATTCTCTTGAGTAATGTTGTCTGTCATGGTTGCTTGTTAAGCAGTAGCATAGCTGGTGACCGTGAGGCCACAGGTCTTTAAGATTTCTCCTCAGGGCTCAGAGCAAGTTGGGGGCTGTTCTGCTGTATCTGGGTGCTGTAAAAGAATTAAAATGGTTTGTTTGCTTTTCATTTTCTCAGCTGCCATTTGAGAAAGAGATCTATTACATCCAGCACTCCATGATGTACCTGGTGCCTGTTTATCTTTTCAGGAAAGGAGGTAGGTGTTTCTTCATTCTGACTTTTCACATGTCAGCAGAGCAAAGTGATAATATCTCCATGGATGGATTCACTTTTTGTCTGTGGCATTTGAGATGCTGTGGATGCCAGCTTTTTGTTTTGTCTGTTCAGTGTCTGTTACTGAAAAGATTGTTTGGTCATTTCAACTTACATAGATGATACTGAAGAGCAACTATAAAACCAGTTTAACTAAAAGGAGTTATCTAAAGAGCTTGGAAAGAAAAGCGTCTGGACTTGAAGTTGCTTGAAGACGTTTCACCTCTCATCTGAGAAGCATCTTCAGTTCTAAGGTCAAATGGTGTCGAATCCCAGATTTAACATGTGTCCCCCCCAAGGGGGTCATGAACCCCCTTTTGATCCTCTACCTAATCACACGAGCCAAGATGTAAAAACAGGTGTAGGTCACAATCAGCCAAGGTTTCGGGTGAACCCACTATGAAAACCTAGCTCTTTAGACTACAGTGACCTGGATGACATAAAAGGAGTCATATACAACCATATACAGGGGACCCTTTAATACAGCTAACTTTCAAACAGCACTACTAAATTGCTTGATCTCCATATAGCAGATTTCATACTGCTTATGGTTGAAAGTACTGCACCTCTTACACACTACATCTATAGGAACTGCCATTGGTGCTTAATGTCAGAGAAACCCATACTACGAAGCACCAACTGCAGTTTCTGTGCTGATGATAATGTCAGAGGTGCTTTGGGACTATCGTGTCAGCCAGCAGTAATTTTGACAGCAAATTTTGATTTAGTTAGGACCTATTTGGACCATTAAAACACACACACACGCACATAGTTGTACAATTTCCCAGGGGCAGATCAAATGTGCTCATCCAACCTTACAGTACAAGGAGAGCACTTCCAAATTGTCCTTCCTTTCAACACAACTTGATTGTCTGATTGGATTGCATCTCTCCAGAATATTTTCGTAAAATTTTTAATCACTGAAGTCAGTACAGTACATTTCATCATAGTTTTTGCTCTCGTACATTTGTTTTCATTTAGTTATCCTCTTATTTTGGCTTGATGATAAAATTCATAGACAAAACTTAATGGTCAACAAAATTAACACTTGTGTCAGCAGAGCGTTGGTGAATTTAACAGTTGTGAACCCCACTCTGTAACTTGGCATGGGCTGAAGTTTCTGTCGCTCCTAGATGCAATAAGACCTTTTACGGGTAACTGTGAAATTTCATCCCTCCCAGACATTTCAAACGCTAACTTGTTGCAACGGTGGCTTCCTATTACAACAGAGGGAGTACAGAGCTCTTTACAACAACCTATTTTTCTACAAGTGTTTGTAAAGGTAGGCATGTGGTAATGGGCGCCAAAACACCTGAATTTCAAAGATTAGGAGACTGTGTCCCCCTTGTCCATGTGGTGTCCAGACTGACGATGTCTATGGTAAAATTTCTTGCTTACTTGTTATTGAGCCAAGGCGCTTTATTTTGTCTGAATAGACCTACTTAAAGGGGGGAAAAAACAGTGTGTCCAATCCATGTGACTGCACAACTTTGAAAAAATTTCACTGACAGTTATTTTGTTCACATACCATCACTTGAACCTAACCATCAATCCCCATCCCAACCCGTCATGGCAGATGCCTACCCCTCCCTGAGCCGCCTTCTGCCAGAAGTTTCTTCGAGTTTTTCCTTCCCACTGTCGCCAAGTGCTTGCTCTTTTTTTTTCTTTCTCTCATTATTAGGCTTTTCTCTGTTTTTATTGTAGGGTCTTTACTTTACAACGTAAAGCTTGAGGCCACTATTGTTATGATTTGATACTGTATTAGTTAAAGTTCAACTGAATTATTGGACTAATTTTGTGATTATTTGGCAACAGTAGGTCTATTATGCATTAGACATTATTGAAAGCTCAATAAAGCACAATAGAGAGCCTTTGAAAGCTGGATATGGACTTGGGTATAATAAAGCTACCAGGTTATAGTTTCTGATTCTGGACTTGGTGGGTGATGCCTTTGTTTTTTTTGTAGCTCGTGGTGATCCACATTCAGAAACACTCAGTTATGTTTACACTCTGGAAGTTTCACTTCTAGTTTGTTAACTAGTCTTATTTTATTGTTGTGTGCTTCTTTTTGATTTTGCCAATCTCAGTAAACTAGTTAACATGGTTCCTAAAAATTATTTATGCAACGTGTTGTGAATGCAGACAGATTTGAACATGAGCAGAGCTCTTACTGAAGACATCTGAGCTGTTAAAGCCCAGGGGTTGATAAAAGGAACTAAATGAGTGAGTATGAAGCAGAACATCAGTGGGAGCAACGTTTATTCAACTTTATGCAAACCTTGATCTGTAAGCACAGATGACAGTTCATCTTGTTTAGCTGGTAAAACTGACATCGATGCAAATTTTCAAGCTTGTAACCCAGTAATAGAATAGAAGTGCCTGATCATGTTTATTAGTAATGTAACAGTAGAGCTCAAAAGATGCAAATCCAATTCCAGAAAAGTTGGGATGCTGTTTAGCATATAAATAAATTCAGAATGCAATGGTTTGCAGACCTCAAAGCTGTAATTTCTTCACAGTAGAACACATTTTAAATTCACACATTTTACATGTGAAAAATATTAGCTCGTTTTGACTTTGATGGCAACAACAAAAAGTGAAAATGGGCAGTGGTTCTCCATTCTGCGATAAACTTTACAAATTGTGGAAGAATTTCAGAGTAATAGTCCTCATCTACAGTACATCTCTATCATCAAAAATTCAGGAAATCTGGAGAAATCTCTGTGTGCAAAGACACACAGAAAACCAATATTGGAAGCCTGTGATCGTCATTCTCTCAGTCTGCATTTCATTATAAGCAGGAATGATCCTGTCAGACTGTAATTTCTGTCCCATTCACAAATGCAGCTTAAAGCATTAAATTGCATTACATTTACAGCATGCCAATATCTTCAGAATTAAGGTTGTACAATTAGAGCACATTTGATGCGACTTCCTGGTACTTGACCTCCGAATGCCAGCAATGAGGAAACAGGAAAAGCCAGTTTGACACCATATCCTGTTTCTTGTTTTTTCTGTGGTTCCACTTTCTCTCTATAAACTCTGCTGACGTGTTAAGGACACATAAAAGAGGAAGTGTATAGAAATGGCTTTTGGTTCTTCCCTAGTTTACATGTCTTTATCAAACAGGTGGCCAGAACTGGCACATAGGACACATTTTGTGTGCTTGCTGTCTCTTTAACTCAAAGTGTTTCTTTTTGCAGGTGTATACAAGCCTGAGCCTCTGGGAGATATGTGGTGGGCTGTGCTCTCTACAGGCATCCTGTTCTTCTATCACTTCACCTTCCTGCAGTTCCTTGGCCTGGTAAGATAGAGCCCTCTGCTGGACACTGTGTGCTATTTCACTATATTTTTATTACACCATCACTGCCTTAGACAAAAAGTTGTGGTAAACAGGAATATTTTACCATCTTTACAATTTAAAAAAACAAACTTAAATTGCAGGGGTTTATCTTTAAAAAAATAATAACATAAACCTAAAAAATAGTAGTTACACAGGTACAGAGGAAAAAAATATTTCAGCATTGGCCTAGACGGTTAAGGTCTAAGCTTAATGAGCAAGCCCTTGTGAAAATACTACATATTTTTGTTTAGAGTCCACAGTGTAGCTAGAGCTGTTCATCCATTCACCCATCCACTCTGTCATGGGAGGGGTTGGAACCTGTCTCAGCTGACATTAGGCGAGGTACACCCTGAGCAGGTCAACACTATCACAACCATTTACTCTCGTATCCAACGTAAAATGACCAACAAGCATAACTTTGAACTATGGGTGAAAACCCACATGAGGAGAACATGCATAAAAGCTGAAATGCTGACAACTCCATACCTCTGCAAATCAGGGCTATTGGTCAATTTAAAAATTAAGAAAAAATTTATATTTAGATGTAAAATTATGGCCTTTATCTAGAGCTGAAAAACATTAAACACACCGCAGTTGATAAAATAGAGCTTAGTTAAGTACTCTGGGTGATTTCTCATTGAGAAACATGCATTCTTTTCCCCCAGTATGTCCTGGATAGTTAATCATCTGTCCATTTTTGGATTGGTCTGCAGCAGACAGCTAAACAGAGACAGCAGGTATAATCATTGTCATGTTTTTAATCCATGTGTGCCTATAAGGAGTGCCATCAGGCTCATGCATGCCTGAACTGGTCCCCACAGTGATGCACACATGTTAGGTCTGTTTCTGAACATGCGACGTGCTTATGAACACCAACAAACAACCTCTTTTTCCCATTTTACAAAGTTAACACTTAAATTTTTGACATAAATAATTTACAATAACTACATATTAAAACCAAAAGAGCTGATTCAGATCATTTTATGCCAACTTGTATGAGGAAACTGTAGGTGCATTTCCTTTATACTACTCATAAAAAATAATAAGTGAGTAATAAAAATAAAATAAACAGGGTGTCACTGGGGTAGAAGGGGAAGAGTGAGGTTTATTTGTAATAGAAGCAGGAAAATTTGGCAGGCGTAGGCTTCTGAGCGATGAGGGCCAAACTGTGACAGCACAGGCTCAGAGCTTCATGTGGACTGTTGTCAGGACGCTGCTGGTAATACTTATCAAAATTCTTCAAGGAAGGACAACCTGTCTACGAGACGGTTTCATGACAATAAGAGCAACATAGGTAGTGTGAACTCTTCCCATATAAATTACTCATTTTCACTCACATACAGACAGGTATGCGCTCACTGGTCACTTTGTTAATTACACCTTACTAGTACCGGGGCAGACACCCTTTTGCCTTCAGAACTGACTTAATTTTTCATGGCACAGCTTAAAAAAGGAGCTGGAAACATTCCTTAGAGAATTTAGTCCATATTGACAGGATGGCGTCACACAGTTGCTGCAGATGATACAAATATTCTTTTGTATCAAATCCCAAAGGTTCTCTATTAAACTGAGATCTGGTGACTGTGGAGGCCAGTGAGTACAGTGAGCTCATTGTTGAAGAAAGCAGATTACGGGGTACGCTGTGATTATAGAAGGATGGACACGGTCGGCTCCCTGTTTGGCTTGTTCATGTAGGCTGTGGTGTTTGAATCATGCTCACTTTGGTACTAAGGGGCCCGACCTGTGCCAAGAAAATATCCACACCATTACAGCACCAGCAGCCTGAACCACAGAGTCTACCAAAGTCTGACTCTGACTCTACCATCTGAATGACACAGCAAAAATCAAGAGATCAGACCGGGCAGCGTTTTTCTAATCTTCTGTCCAATTTTGTTGTGCCTGTGAGAACTGTAGCTTCAGTTTCCTGTTCTTGGCTGACAGCAGTAGTAGCCCATCCGGTTAAAGGTTTGACATGCTGTGCGTTGAGAGATGCTCTGCTGAATACCTACAGTCCAGCCATTCCCCTCTGACCTCTGGCATCAATGACACATTTTCACCAACAGAGCTGCTGCTCACTGGGTATTTCCTTCTTTTCAGACCATTCTCTGTAAACCCTAGAGATGGCTGCGTGGGAAAATTCCCAGTTAGGTCAGCAGTTAATGAAATACTCAGACCAACCAGTCTGGCACCAACAACCACATTCAAAGCCACTTAAATCACCTTTCTTCCTCATTCTGATGCAACGTTTGAACTCAGGTTGTCTCTACCATGTCTACATGCCTAAATGGTATAAAGCTGCTGCCACGTGATTGGCTGAGATATTTGCATTAATGAGAGGTTTAACAGTTGTACCTAACAAAGTGGCCGGTGAGTGTGTGTGCATTTATATATCTGATATTGTTAGTCATAAATCCTGAGATATTAACACCCAATTATTGGTGATCCACTGCTGCGTATTCAGTCTCCCTGTTTTGATTGTTCACGACTTTACAGTTTATACTCAAAGTTATGCATGACGATCTCCTATTTTGGACCAACATTCAATTTATTTTCTGCTGGATGCAAATCAGAATTATTCCCTAACAGCAAAGCAATTAATCAGCTTTAAGTTACAGGGTGTTTCTGGCACAAAGAGGGCAGAGAGTAGCCGCTTGATTGAAAAGTGATAGCACAGAGTAATCAATGAATTCTGATTGTATTGTCCACAGTGCTGATATTTGTCTTTTCTAGCATGTGCCTAATAAATGATTTTTAAAACCACTGAAAATCTTTAGTAATTACAATGATATGACTCATTCAACAGCCGGTTAATAAGTTATGGAGGATTTCCAGGCAATGAAGTCTGACATCAGGCAATTAAGTGTCTGCTTTTTGGAGCTGAAATCTATTGGAAGATAATGATTGTAAAGATATGTACAGAAAAGTCAACCATAATGTTTCCTTAAAAAAAATAAAATAATGAATTATCCACTGGATAAATTTGGATTCATATTGGCATCAAATTAGGTCTTACTCTGTCTCATCTCTGCTCTCCTCCAGGCGACTGAGGTCAACTTGAATAACATGCTCTGCCCGGCTGTGTCCGATCCATTTTACGGCCCTTGGTACCGGGTTTGGGCGACGGGCCACCAGACCTTGCTGACGCTCATCCACGGGAAGCTCCTCACACTCCTCTCGCAGCACAGCGGCACCGCCTGCAGATACCTGCTGGACACACTCAGACTGCGCAGCAAGAAAGTTGACTGAATGTCCACGAAGGTGTATTCAGACCTAGCCTTTCACTCCTTTTACTCCAAATGCCTGCTTTTAGTGGCGATTTTTTTTTTTTTTTCTTTCTTTTTAAATCAATATTTTAATGCATCTTTTAAGACTTGTTTCACAGAAACAAGCGAGCATTTCAGGGCCAGTGAATCTTCGTGTCATTCTTTTAGCGTTGTAGTTGGCTTGCATGCACAAACGTACCGGGCATTTTAAAGCTGGCACTTAGAATTGGCCAGATTTTAGCCCTCGTTCTATTTTTTGTTTTTTTTTTATTTTCAGAAATATGTCAGCGAATTTGTGGCGATTACTCCAGCTGCTTCTCTTTAAGCTTTGAGGACAGAATAGGGGTCACCCAAATGTCACTACTGATCTCCAGCTGTTACACTTTTCTGATTGTCGTTTTTGGTTGGGTTTTTTTGTTTTTGTTTTTATTAAAGTTGCACTAGGTCATATGTTAGCCAGTTTATTTGCTTCAAACTTGAATTTTGGAGCTGAATGAAAATCTGAGCTGTTGTAAAAGTTACTGCCTGTGTATAGCGTGAGGATTTCTGTTTGACATGTATGAGCACCTCTCAGTGTTGTCACGACTGAAAACTTTCTGGCGTTCTTCTGTTCTCACTTGACTCCACGGCTGTGCAGGTTATGAAAGCGTTGCCGTTGAGGTTTCTTTTGCCTTTCTGTCTCCAGCTTGTTCAGATCATTCCAGTTGTGATAATCAGGGGACAGGAGGGTGTATTACATGCTGCGACTCAAAGCAATGAAAGAGGATCCAGAAAGCTACACTGGGATGTTAATATTATCTCTGTGAAGGAGTTTTTTTGTTTTTTAGTCTGTTTTATTGTGCTGTTAGACCATAATAAGAGAGGTATAATCTTGAGTGGGATGAATTCGGTGTTTCCCAAGATAAAGTGTCTTTCTGGGTTGGATTAATGTATCTTACAAAACATCCGTTCTCTCCACTGCAACTGTAACGAGCCACACTCCAGTTTGTATTTTAAGAAATGCATCTGATGTTCTGCATGAAGTCACTGTGGGTCATTTATTCATGGCCTGTTTGAAAGGAAGTATTAACTGATAAGTTAGAAGATGTCAGTCTTGGTATGTATCATTTCAAATATGAGGGATGTGTGTGTATATTACTGTAGCATATTCTAAACTTCACTGCAAAGAAGGGATAAGAGGAACTTTTGTATTTCTATCAGTTTGAGTGTATGTGCTGTATTGAAAATAAAGGTGATTCTAGCTGATCACAATTCTCGTTGTGTGTATGTTTAAGCATGTATTTTTTGCCTTTTTACCATGTTGCTTGCGTTAGTATTAAATCTGACTTTATTCTGTCGACTACCAACAGATATTACCACTTTGTGTCTCCGTTAATACTGTGATCATGAATTGGAGCTCACCAAATAGACTGGCATTGTGGGAAATGTGCATATTGTTACAAAGAGCTGAGAAGATTAAGAGGATTTGCCATGCAGCTAGCATGGAAGTAAAAAGGTATCTAAGCTCTACACTGCAGAAAATGCCCTGCTTCAAACAATATAAATTATAATTCAGGATTTCACACCACAGCGCTCATGCTGATAATTAGGGCCGTTGTTTTTTGTGTGGGTTTTTTGGACTGTAATGCATATTTTTAAAAGTTTTGCCTCTGTGCACCATCACAGTGGATTTTAAATCAAATGTAATGGAAGGAGAGACTTTCAGCTTTAATTTAAGCTGGGCTAACACAAAATTTGCATCAGTTGTTGAGGAATTTTTGCAGAACTGTGCAGACTCTTTTTGTTGTCTGCCACATTCTAATCTGACTTTATTTTGGAGCGGTTTACACCTTGTTTTTACATTTATGGGGCAGGACGGTGGTTGGCACAGTTGCCTCACACCAAGAAGGTCCTGAGTTCAATTCCACCATCACGCCAGGGCCTTTTTGTGTGGAGTTTGCATGTTCTTCCCGTGCTTGCGTGGGTTCTCTCCGGGTACTCTGGCTTCATCCCACAGTCCAAAGACATGCAGGTGTGAGTGCGAATGTGTGTGTGTGTGTGTGTGTGTGTGTGTGTGTGTGTATATGTGTTAGCCCTGCGACAGACTGGCGACCGGCGACCTGTCCAGGGTGTACCCTGCCTCTCGCCCTAAGACAGCTGGGATAGGCTCCAGCGCCCCCGCGACCCTGAAAAAGGATAAGTGAATGAATGAATCAGGCATGTCTTGATTCTACACTTAGACAATTTTAAAGTCTAAAGAGTGTCCTCATTGGTTCATGATTTGGTTGTTGTTTTTCTGAACCAATGAAAGAATACTGCAGTTGTGTACTTTAGTTGTCTTCTGTGGCCTTACGGTGAGCTGCTCACTGCTTTTCTTCTTTTCAAGAATGTTCCAGATTGTTGATTTGGCCACTCCTACATTATTTTTTTTATATATGAGGGCCTCCCTCATTTGTACTCGTATCTCTTCGGACCTCATTTTGAGAGTTTCAATGAAAAGTTACAAATTACACATTTATCACTTGGATCAACTCTATTATCTGCTTAATTTCTCATGGAATAACAAGGGAACCGGCCTGAACCTGCCCAAGAAATACTTGCTCATCAATTATCCAATTGCTTTTGTCTGACAATGGGAGACTGTATAAAAATGGATGTAATACTCAAGTTAAATATCTTGAATTTATTTATTTTTAGAAAAATTTACCCAGAATGACGTACTAAGTTCATTATTTTTATGAATTGACTTAAAACTCAGACAGAACAGAGAGACCACAAAGATAATGAAGTTTAAGAGCTGATCTAATTAAGCTCAATAGAAATGTGGAATAAATGTCAGTACTTCTATGAATGTGTGTATTTAGGAATGCGATGGAGGTGGCAAAGACCTTGAATCAATCTTAGATTGATTCAAGGTCTTTGCCACCACCTTGACAACCACCGTAGGCCTATTTAAAAACAAGTTTTCTCCCAGGCCCACCAGTATTGTCCGTTACTCTCTCTGCAACCTTGATATCCGTAGGAGCATATTTAACAGGCAGCAAGCACAACTCGACAACAAACAGTGACATGCTAGATTAAATTTGGACAGCCATCCACCAAACATCCTGCCCCTATTACTGTTAATAGGGGCAACCTTTTAATAAGGGTTACACACACGTTTCCTACACTGAGCACAAACTGTAGTAACATAGCCAGTATAAAAGGGAACACCACAGCCACAAACCAGCTGGATTATTCAAACCAAATATCAAACAACGTTGAGAGAGAATCCTAAACAGTGAGCTTGTCAGAGACGGTGGTGCTATGCTACAAGTTACTAACAAAGTGTTCAGCAATCTGTATTGCAAAAAATGGTCTTTTGAGCACAGAGAACAAGCCCAATCAACACACTTCCACCCCTGTCCTTGTCAGTTGGTGTGAAGTGTTTGTACTCCAAACACTGTGCTGAAACATCTCCACTGGTCTCAATTCATGTAGCTACAAACTAGGCAATAAATTTTTTTTTAAAAAGCCATCATCACAAACCAACTGAAGGCTAAGATTAAATAGGGAGACCACAAAATTCATTTTCTTCTCATTTTACATCTCTGCAAGAAGGGAATGAATTTGTCCCAAATTGTCAAACTGTTCTTCAGATAATAAGGCCTTCAGATATACTGCAAAATCCGTTTGCTGCCAAGTTGCAGCATGACTCATGAGCACTCAAGCCTCAGCACTGTACGTTACGGTTGGCTGTTCTCTCTGAGGCCAGACAGGGTAAAAACCTTTAAGTGCAGCATATTGACTGAAGTGAGCTGCAGAGAGTCTTCACAGGCCCGTAGCACCTCATGATTCCAGACAGTCAAGAGTGGAGGTTGATCTAAAACCACCGCAGTGGCTGCGAAGAGACGCTGGATTAAAATACACGTTGCTCTCCTTGAAATACTTGTAAGCAAAGTAACATACTGCTCAGCCAAGGAGGGAACTTTTTGTTTTGTTACGGTGGATTACAGAACTCACACATTTTGTAACTGGCACTGAGATATAATAATTGCTCTGAATTAAATAAAATGAATCCATGAGAAATTGAAAGAGGTGGTGTTTATTGCATTTACAGCACCACCATTAATTTCCCTCACTCACCGATATCATTTGTTCTGGCAGATGGAAGCCCGGAGGCAGACTCAGGAGAGAATGTGATGTGTCGGACAGATTTAATCTCACGCCAGGGTTCATGTGTGCTTACATGCAGGCAGCAGACTGAGCCACTCAACTGTCTCTGAGCACTTAGCCCCAAAGTGTCATGTAACAAGTATTTTCAGATACACCTGCCCAGACTGTGATGGGAGTGGAGCTCAGTCATTTCGGTGGGAGAAATGGCAGAAAGGTATGTGAAAACTCTTATGTTGACAGCTCCACACAAGCCGTGTTGAGCATCAAGCTCAACCCCTAACCCACACATATTTGCTTTTTTTTTTTTTTATGAGAACACAAATATAGAAATCTGTCATGCATTAATAATGATATCCAGTTTCTAAATATAGTGTAGATTCTACATGCATTTTACAACAGTTAGAGAGAACCGCATAGCGCTGCTTTTATGTCTCATTGCAGAGATGCATGACAATAGCAATCGTTCTTTAGTTTGACTTGTATTTTCTCTATATAATTAGTATAAATTATAGCATATGCAGTGCTATGCAAAAGTCTTGACCCGTATTTCTTTATAGTTTGCAAGGAAAATGGGAAATCGGTGCAGCGATTTGTTGAAATGTGCCAACATACTTGGAAATACAAAAAAATGAGTTTGTATAACTCTGACAAGTTTGAAAGTCAATATGTAGTGTGACCGCCTTTATTGTTAAACACAACCTGAACTCTCATTTAGGCAAGATCTCTTGTAATTTCTTTAGGTAGCCTTCAGGAATAGTTCTCCTGGCTTCTCGAAGGACATTCAAAGATACAAAGGAGTATTATGGCCAGATTAAGGAAAAATAATATTATTGTTCATTTTGAGAAAAAGTCAGAGTCAAACTTTAGAATTTAAAGTTTTCGTTTCAAGTCAAACTACTGCCACGGCTGCTCTACGCATGTGACCAGCTCACATGTGGCTTCAACAAACCGTAGATGGATCAGCTGAATTGCCAGAGGCGATTGCTGTTTTGAATTGGAGCTATGTAAATAAAATTGAATTAAACTGGATTGATGCTGCCACTTCTTCTTTTTTCCTGTAATGTCTAGTTTCCTCAGGTTCTAGGGAGACATTGCACACCATGCTCAGAATCAACTTGGTGTAAAAATACAATTTTGTGCCTGTCAAAAGTGTTTTTGTGACAGGTTACTGGTACCTAAAGATAAAATTAAAGCTGGTTCTTTGCTAAGCTATCACTTAGGTTTAGGCACAACACTGGTTCATCCCTTGAATTTTTTATGCTTGAGGGATTCATGGGTCAGCAAAACATTCCTCTGGAAATGGTCAGATACAAAGAAAAGCTGTGTCCAAAAAAAGACAATCAGAAAGCCAGGGGAACTACTGCTCTAGGCCACTTTAAAAAATTGAAAGTGTGGCCTTTGGAGCAAAATATAGAGAAATGAGAGGGGCTCCAGACATTTGCACTGTACTGGATCCTGTTAAAAATAATTGAACTAAAAGGCTAGTTATGCTAGCTGTACTGACCTAACTGCTAAACAGGTGCGTTCTGACTTATTGTAAACTGATAGCTTGTTATAGAGCAATAAGAGTGCAACCAAAGCTAATGTGGATGCCAATCATTTTGTTGGTATTTCATCATAATGTATTGAACAAATGGAGAAAAGTGAAAATTTTGCCACGCTATTTCAATAAATTCTAGTGGAGAATTAGTTATTTCTAGTTACATGTTACATGTCCAAGTTGAAGTTGAAGTGTCGGATAGATCAAAATTGTTACTAGCTATGCATGCTTCAGCCCTTCATCCCATAGGGTGCAGACCATCAACAAGATCTGTAGTTGGGTGTTATTTGGAGTCTTTGCCTTTAGCTGGCTACAAGTAAGGCCCACTTTCTGGGAGTCTGCCTGGAGGTGTAGCTTGACCTTTCTTTCTTTCTTTTCCCTTGAGGAGTTCTATGTCAGGGCCTCTATGTTAATGCTCTAGATTCCATAGCATGTGCCCAATCCAACCTCATCATCTTCTCACTCATTCCAAGCAGGGTCATGTTGTACTTTTGCATTTCTACTCCTGTTGGTGTAGTCTTCCCACTCTTGTACACAGTCTTCCATATCCCACGAATTGGGAGAGTGTCAGAGAAAGAGTGCTTGGTCCAAGAACTCCTGGCTTTCATTACACAACATCATATTCTTCAGATGCCCATTTTAGAGTCTTGGAGTTTTCTACCATTGATGTTTCGGTTTCAAAATATTTTTTTATAGGATAAGGGTCCTGACCTGGAATCAATCCTTGCTCCGAGCTCCAAGCTTCTGCCCTTTAACCTGTCCATCATGGGTGACCATACAAGGCATAGCTCTTGGTGTCCCTATGGCACGCAAGCTCCCTGACCATGACAAGGTGGCAACCCAGAGAATGCAGAGAATCACTGGCTGTTAGCATGAAGAAAACATGATTGGACAAACAGTGGTCCATTATGAAAATAATACTTGTGTATTTGTGAGCTTTGCAATACATTAATGCCATGTTTGTCAAGTTTTCTGTTCTTAATGTTGAAGTAACCAGCTGTTATATGCCTTGAACAAGGCAACACAGTTTCAATTTACACCTAGCGTATCAAGTTGGTGGCACATATTTTTGAGATAGATATCTTTAAATCTTTGTTAGGCACTTTACTATGATAATAATGCTAATATTAGGTAGAGGTTCCTTTTGCTCAAAGGATCCTTAGTTTTGAGCAGATTGTACCATATTCATACCACATCCCTAAGATATTCAAGGGATTCACATGTTGTGACATGTGGGGAGGCCATTAAAGTCCAGTGAATTCATTGCTATGTTCGTGAAACCTGTTGAAGACAACATGATGTATTATCTTGCTTTAGGTATTCATTATAAGACAAAAGCTTACAGAGTAGTAGTCAGCATGTGTTGACTGTAATAATGTTCAAACCATGATTGATTGATATTGAGGGGCCAGAGTGTGCCAGGAAAACCCTGCACCATTTCACCATAACCTGCCTACACTGTTAGCACAAGGCACAGTCAATGAATTTGCACTGTTGAAGCTAAATCTTGATGCTTCAACAGTAATTATCTGCTTTTAAAATTAGGCTTTTGAAAAGGTTTGCACTGCATTTAATCATTAGTTATTATTCATCTATGGCTCTTCTATAGTGTGTCTATTGTCCTATCTTCCTTACTTTACAACAGATAGCTTCCCCCTCCCTGAGCCTGACTCTGCCACAGGATTCTTCCTGTTAAGGGGAGCTTTTCCTTCCCACTGTTGCCAAGTGTTCACTCATACAGGGTTTATCGCTGAGGTTTTCTCTTTTTTTGTAATATATCTTGAGGTGACTGTTGTTTTAATTTAGTGCTATATAAATACGACTGAATTGAACTGAATTGAAAGTAGAGATTTATGAGACCAGACTACACTTTTCCTGCCTTCAACTGTCCAGTTAGAGTGAGACTATGCCTACTGCAGCCCCAGATTTCTGTTTTTGCCTGGTGGGAGTGAAACCTGAAGTGGCGTTCTGATGTAATCTATCTGCCGCATGATTGGCTATGATTTTATGATTACCACATTGTTCTTGGGTTTTAAAGTGTGATCTGGCGCACATTTTCCTAGCAAAGATGGAACTTTACACCCTGGTACAACATAGCAGGACTTCAGGGAAATAATTAAGTTTTAAAAAAGCAGTTATGATTGTGTTGGTAATTTGAGCTTTGGATCATTTCACGATGCCTAGTGGTTGCAAAAGGCAAATATGGCCCAGTTTTGCGTTAAATTATTGGAGCCAGAAATATCACATCTTCATTTAGCCCATTGTCTCAGCATGTACCCAGCATGCTCCATTGCTAGTCCAAACATCATAAAAGTATGTGTTGCCTGAAGTCATTTTGAATAATTATAGAAAGGCACTGATAGAACAGTGCATACTAACATGAGTCTACAGGAAGATTGAAAAGTCATCAAAATTTAAAGGGCCAATTCACATACGCTTACAGCAACTTTATTAGGTATACGTTGTCATCTGGTTGTTGACGACAAAATCTTAACAGCCAATCATACAGGCACGTAGACATGGGCCAGAGAACCTGCCAAAGTTCAAACTGAGCTTTAGAATGAAGAAAGGTGATTTAAGTGGCATTGAACGTGGCTTATGGTACCAGACTGGTAAGATAGAGTATTTCAGAAATTGCTAACTGGGACTTTCCCACATAACAATCTCTAGGGTTTACAGAGAATCGCCTGAAAGAGTGAGCAGCAGTTCTCTGGGTGAAAATGTCCTTGTTGTTGCCAGAGGTCAGAGGAGAATCAACACACAGCATCTCAAACCTTGAAGCAGATGAGCCACTACTCCTCTGTCAGCTAGCAACAGCAGAAGCTACAGATCTCACAGGTGCAACAATACCAGACAATAGAAGACTGCAAAAATGTTGTCTCATCAGGTTAGTTGTGATTTCTGCTGCGACATTCAGATGGTTGGGTAATAATTTGGTGTTAACAGTGAAAGGATGGATCCATCATGTCTTATATCAAGGGTTCAGGCCAGGGGTAGGGAACTCCAGGCCTCAAGAGCCAGTGTCCTGCAGGTTTTAGATGTGTCCTTGATCCAATAAAGCTGATTTAAATGGCTAAATTAGCTCCTCAATATGTCTTGAAGTTCTCCAGGGGCCTGGTAATGAACTAATCATTTGATTCAGGTGTGGTGATCCAGGGTGAGATCTAAAACCTGCAGGACACCTGCTCTCGAGAACTAACGTTCCCTACCCCTGGTTCAGACTATTAGTCATGGCTTAATGGTGTAGGGCAGGGGTGAGGGGAACGCCAGGCCTCAAGGGTTGGTGTCATGCAGGTTTTAGATGTGTCCTTGATCCAACACAGCTGATTTAAATGGCTAAATTACTTCCTCAATATGTCTTGAAGTTCTCCAGAGGCCTGGTAACCAAGTAATCATTTGATTCAGGTGTGTTGACCCAGGGTGATATCTAAAACCTGCAGGACACCGGTCCTCGAGGCCTGAAGTTCAACACCCCTGGTGTAGGGCAGAGGTGTCAAACTCAGGCCTTGAGGGCCGGTGTCCTGCAGGTTTTAGATGTGTCCTTGATCCATCACAGCTAATTTAAAAGCTAAATGACCTCCTCAAGCGCCTTGAGGCGACTTTTGTTGTGTTTTGACGCTATATAAATAAAATTGAATTGAATTGAATTGAACATGTCTTGAAGTTCTCCAGAGTCCTGGTAATGTCATTTGATTCAGGTGTGTTGACCCAGGGTGATATCTAAAACCTGCAGGCCCTCGAGGCCTGGAGTTCGACACCTCTGGTGTAGGGGATGTTTTCTTGGCACACATTAAGCCACTTAGTACCACCACAGCCTATCTGAGTGTTGTTCCTCACCATATCCACCCCTATATGACCACAGAGTACCCATCTTCTGATGGCTGCTTCAGCCAGGATAATGTGCAATGGCACAAAATTAAACCAATCTTAAACATGACAGTGAGTTCACTGTACTCCAGTGGCCTCCAAAGTCACCAGATCTCAATCCACTAGAGCAGCATTGGGATGCAGAGCAATAGTAGATTTGTATCATGGATCTGCAACAACTGTGTCAACATGGACCAAAATCTCAGAGCAATGTTTCCAGCACCGTGGTGAAGCTCATGGATTTTGTTTTTTGAGGATTTGCTTGGAAATTGCCCTCCACCCCATCATAGCAAGGGTAAATGAAACATGTAATGTGCTCTTAGTAAACGTGCCATTCACAGTTTTCATTTGGGAAAACTTCCATGTGAAATGCAAAACAATGAGAACTACTGAGGGCAATTTTGGTGTTTAAAAAGAAAATAAGACGCCAGAACACTCGCAGGGCATCACATTTTTCTGCCAGTTACACCGAATATTATCCAGCTCCATTACTAAAGACCATACAGGTTAACTGGACTCTTGCCCATGCTGCCTTTGAACTGGACCATGTTCCCTGAAAAATAAATGTTTAGGCATACATTAGTTCAACATGCAATTAAAGCAGGACAAACTGTAACTGTCCAAACAGCATAATGCATAGGTGCAGTATGAAGTTTGGACCACCATCAATCAGCTGAAGATACTGGAGGTTAGTTTAGCTAGTTTAATGTACATGCTGCAAGAAAGTAGAATGACACGTTCTCTTTCAAGTTGATTTTGTAATTTTTTTTTATTGAATAAATGATTTTAAAAGGTAACAATGTTTAAAACTACATGATCTTCACAGCCATTGCTTACATACTCAGATAACCCATCTATATATATTCTTTCAACCCTCCCCACACTTGTCTTTTGCAATTTTTTACTAATTTCTTTTTTTATTTTTTTGTGTTTATTTTTTTTATTGAGTCATACTATCATAATAAATGCCCATTTCAAGTCTTGTCACACTAACAGCAATTCAATAGGAAAAAAGGAAGGGTCTAGCTCTACAGGGGTTGGATTTGAAGTTCCCAGTTCATATTATTCCATCAACAATTTGTCAAGTTACTAAAGCAGAAGGGAAAAAAAAAAAGATCCAAAATGTTTTTTGGTTTTTTTTTTAAAGAAATGAAATAAAAGTTGGTATGAGGAGTTACACCAGGTAACCCTCCCAGCCCATCAGGCCACTGCAACAGAAAAAAGTCATTTTGTACAGTGACACGTCTTAAGAAGTCAGTGTCTCAAAAATTCAGAACATAGAAAACCACTAAAATAATTTTGAAACTAGATCCAAAATATTCCTTTGAAAAGAATTTATTTTGATGTACAAAAACAGTCATTTTCCTTTTTTTTCTCTTTTTCTTAGTTTTTTTTTTATAATAAAACTTTCAAACACAAGTTTATTGTAGTTCTTATTTCTTTTGTCATTATTATTATTATCATTATTATTGTTATTGATTCATTTCTTCTTCTTTTTTTTCTAAATTCATCTATCAGTGCGATTGTATACCAGTGCAGCTACTGGGTCCAGAGTAAAGAAAACAGGCTTTTTCATCTTTAATGGCATAAAAAATAAGGAATAAATCCATAGTTCATACAAAGTATAACTGCTGGTCTTTAGGGAAAAAAAAACATTTATAAACCCATAAAGCTAGGAGGCACACCATGGGATTTTCATTTTTGAAAATTATAGCAATAATAATAATAATAATAATAATAATAATGATAATAATAATAATAATGATAAAACAAAACAAGTAACAACAACTTGCAACCATTTTTAACCATCCTTGAGGCCAATTACGGCTTCAGAGATAGAGTCAATGAAAAAAATCATTGAAAAATTGGGTTGCTTAATAAGTCAAGACAGTTGAGAAAAATCGCACATTTAAAAAAAAAGAAAGAAAGAAAGAAAGAAAGAAAGAAAGAAAAAGAAAGAAAGAAAAAGGACAAAACATTTTGTCAATTGCAGGGTTTTTTTTTTTTTTTTTTTGGAAGGACAGGAAGCCAGGCCTGAAGAGCAGCATTTGGGCATGGCCGCTGGCATCTTTGGTTCAGTCAAACATACGAAGGTAACACGAGCTTGAGCATTCCACGAAATATGAGAATGACCACGCAAGGAATGCTGAGGCTGAACTCTAACCCTGGTATGGAACCAAAACACAATCTGCTACAGACAAACTACAAATGTCGTTCCATAAGATCCCATGAGGTATTAATGCTTTAAACAGTTAAACCAGTACAGAAGCAGGACTGTTTTCTGTGTCCTTGCGTAAAATATTAACTCTCCGTCCCATTTTAGGAGATGCTTTCCTTCAACGTGGCTTAAAAAAACAAAACAAAAAAAAACAAAAACAAAAAAAAACACAGGATCGTTCACTAGTCAACAACTCAAACCTTACTCTTTGAGGAGGTCAAACGATTCAGCAGCTAGAAGAAAAACTGAGGATTTGTCGTTTTTAAAAAAAGAAAAGGAAAAAAAAACAGCATCAAATTTTGCAGGAGGAGGCTAAAGACGACCACGACTACTGTCACCATCTGCCGAACGACATACATCACACACCTTGACAAACTAGGCCATGAGGCTGGGCCACAGTGTAGGGAGCGATCAAGGGGAATGAGGTTAACTTGTGACTTCTTGTCCTTTCAAACCTGCAAGGGGTGTTGACTTGCACTGGTAGGAAAAAAACTAAACAAAAACAAACAAAAAACAAACAAAATAAAAACACCTGTTGAACAGATCTGCATATATCAAGGATAGTAAAGGTAAAACATGTAAGATTTTCTCTTAATATATCACTGGTAAATTGTAATAACGACCGCTGACAGTACATTCCATAGCCCCTGTAACATGTTACTTCTGGGACTTTTCCTTCTTCACTATATTCCGTATTTCCCATAGGGAATTGATCCCAAAATAACCCACAGTGAACTTCGTGAAAGCAGAGGTTGCTGGGGGCTACTGTATGAATTGGTGACAATCATACTTCGGTATTAAAATGTGCCGTCATGACTCATTTCACAGGAATGTACTAAAGAGAAAATCTTACATGTATCATCTTTAAGTATGATATGATCAATGAGTCCGCATGACCAGTCACGAGCTGTGACCACCCCAATATGAGGTCAGATAGCACCATATTTGTCTTAAATCTCTTAATGGTTAATAAGAGTGTGTAAGCCATAGATCAAGCATATCATGGATAAAACCATAGGTCTCATACTCATACATACATGCAACAAAATACATTGCATGTGTATACAAAGACATATGTAAAAGAGCATGGTCAATTTGGTTTTGCAGCAGAAAAATTCAGGTTGTGCTGTGTTTAAATGGACCAGGAAATGACCACCTGGCTGTTCCTCCTCGTCATGTAGTGTACAAGAAACAGTTTGAACACCACAGCGGCTGACGTTACCTTTAAGAGCATTGGTTGTTTTGTTTTTGAAGTCGACACAGGCCTTCCAAAAGCCAGCTGGGTGAAAAAACAGAAGGCTGTGGGCATCCAGCTGCCCTCTTAGAGAGAGCACTGGCATTCAAAAGCAGGAAAACGTCATGTTAGGCTCTTTCCTACGCTGTGGTGTGATGATGGAAAAGAAAAGAGCGACAGAGGGACACTCAGGGCATCATCTACTGGTCCATTGTTTTTTTCCTTTCTTTAAATCATTCATTTAAGGCAACACAACTGAAATCTGGGTCATTTCGGGTTACTGTGGATGGAGTGCCAAAAGCCCTTGACATTTTTGCATAAAGAAAAAAATAACCTGTCAGTTAGTAAAGGCTGTTACAAAGAAAGATGTTGGTCAAGTAACAAGAACCTCTCAAAAATTCCAGTTAGCGAACTAAAACCCGAAACAAGCGACCCGCACAGCGATCCTTCACGGCTCAAACGCTCTGACAAGTAAAGCCAACTATCCTAGTGTGTGTGCGGATGAGACTCACAGCAAGTAAATATCTGAATGGGAGATGGCTTGTTGAGTCTTTATGTGTAGGCTTTTTCATATATACGTAGACCTTGACTGCGAGCCACTGAACCCCGTGCAGAGAATCTGTTCCAACTAATTCAACTGTGTTTGCTTCAACCTGACTGCCCATTCAAGCTGACAAAAACGTCACCAGCGCCGTGGACACACAAACAGGATCAGTGGGATCTCACCAAAGAGTGAAGTACCGGAGCAGAATGGCAGTAGTGCGGTTTCAACAACTACGTTGACTGGCTGCACTTCTAAACAGCACAATGACATGAACTTCTACATGACACAAACATGGTAATGAGATCACTTCCTTTGTGCGTGTTCAATGGATCAAAATGACAGCTTTGATACATAATACTTTGTGGACGAGTGACCATTGTTAGCTATAATGTAAAGAGACGAGACAATCTTTCCCCATTAGCGTGGGCAACATACAACACATTCAGCAAATGACTAAACCCGCCTGGTTTGACAAGTATGTCAAGTGATGCGGTCTGTCTCGAAACTGCTTTTGCATTCAGAAGCTGGAGAGTTGATACATCTACCAGAGGTTAACGAATACAAAACCAAACAACGGACTACAAAGTGTGGAATAGAGAGAAGAGATTATGGCTTTGAGTAGTTATAGCATGTCCCTGTCAAGTGACTCCCTGCCAGTAAACTCAGAAACAAACACACACGTTCAACTTAAATCTAAGTATTACTCAGCCATGCTTTTTTGGGGTGTTTTTCCTCCCCTCTGTAGGGACCTGTAGTTGTGCCCGCTCCCCCTCTCCAATGCAGAGAATTTTACACTGTTTATTAATAAATCACGGTGACACGATTATCCCTGGACAAAATGGCTTCCTCCAGCAGTTACTTTAAATTTGAAAGAATTTTAAAAAAAAAAAATGATTAAAACAAAAACCGATAAGGGACACAGCTGTTCATGGTTTAGAGGTTCCACAACAAAACACTACAAATACTCTGAGGGGGAGGTTTCCAAACTCGTTTGTAGGGGAATCTTTAAGTATCATCCAATTTCTACTAGTTTTTTGTCTTGTGGCAGATGTCTATATCCACACACAGAAATCACACACACGATTGTGAGCTCAATCAATAAATATTGCCAGCACAAGCTGGCCAAGAGGCACCACAATCCTACCATCTATACTTTGGAGTATACATATTCCAATACATAGTTCCAACTACAACACTACAAGAGTTTACAAGCTAAAACAAACCTCAGTCTTTTTTTTTGTTTGGTTTTTTTGAGAGGAATCAAGAAGAGACGACAGCCTTTGAAAACTGCAGTTGCCTTGCTACATGGTGTTACATGTTTAAGAGTAGGTTAACGTAAAGATTAAGAAAAAAAAGAAAATTCTTAGTAAATGTAAAAATTTGTAGCAAAGCCTAAACAATAGAAGCGCGAGACTAATCCACTCGAAGAGACTTCCTTCCATCCACAGACTCAAACACCTGATTAGGTTCGCTGAAAAGATTAATAAAATCTAACGTTTGATTAAATTTCAAAAAATATGAATGAATGGGGGGGGTTACAGATATAGGAATACATATGCTGCAAAAACGTAACCACAGGCAAAGAAAAGGAAACGTGTGGATTTCTTGTCAGAATCAAATAACGCTTCGTTGCCACCCGTTGCCATGTCAACGTCTGGGAGACGGCCAGCATGGCAACGGAAACTATCATCATAAAATGGTACAGTAGTAGAAATAGCTAGACCAGGAGGGGGCGGGCTCTCCTGGGAAAAGGTCCGCGGAGAGGTCCAATGATTGGTCATGCGGCTCGCTGTCAGGAATAATGGTTGTAGGGTGGTAGAGGGTGCCCAATGCCATTCTGGTAGTGATGGTGCTGGCGGTGGGCGATGTACTCTGCATAGCCCATCGTCATCTTCTCGCTACGGTACCTGGGGACAAAAAGAGATGTGTTGTAATGTAACTGCTTGAATCCAGTGTTAGGAGAACCATGATCACTCTCACTTTGCTCTTCATATACAGTCCAGTGTCAGTACTAAAATGTTCAGTAGCTATCAAAACTAAAGCAGCAGGCCCACAGATGATACTTTACTTGTATGCGTGATTTCTTTTACTAAATCTGACTCATACAATAACCATAATGCAACTTCCTGGAAAGAGTCAAGTTTAAAACAAAATTTACATAAAAGATGGATGTAGGCAACGTGCATCACACGTTGGCTAGCAAAGTGAACATTTTCTAAACTTCAAGCTCAGCATTTTCACTGTTGCCATCTTAGCTGTTTGAAACCAGACATCAGTAGCATGGGGCAGCTCTGACTCTCAAAGTGACAGACAGTCCACACACTGCAGTATACCATACCATTAGCTTTCCTCTTTTTACTAAAGGGGACCATAAGTTACTAAATGCTGAATATAACACATGTTCAAAGCTTTTAACTAGTACCTGAGAACCAACAGGAAGATATTTACTGAGGATATAGACTGAGGAAAGTCAGGGACATCTTTCCACATATTTCAGTACAATTGGGCATCTTGTTTGCCACCAGGGGTCAACCCTTGCTGGCCATTAAAACACTACAGATTTCTAGCACTTCTGTTAATACAGTCTGCTAATACAGTCTACCATATGGACTTTAGCTGTGTTATGCTAATGAGGGCTAATGTGGCCTCAAGAAGGGATATTCAAGCAGAGGAGAGTCTTTTTTTAGCGTCCACCAAGTGGCAACGAAAACTGCAGCCAGAAATTTGAATTTCACTTAATGGTAGCTCTAAAAGCAAATCAGTCACCGCAAGCTCTAATAGTTTTATACCAGAAATATATTTAATATTTTATATTTACATCTAAATATTTTATAGCCTAGTGCAAGGCAGAATGCATGACTGGTGAAGTTATGATCCTGATTTTTATATTGCTGAAGAGTAAATAGCAGCTAGCCATAGTAACTGGATGCAGCTTGATAGTGTTAGCTGAAACTTTGTCCCCAAAAAAAACAAAACAAAAAACCAAACTCTTGGACAAAACCCCTTGAGCTAAGGTTTTAAAACAGCACTTCACATAACAAAAGGGTGATGTCACTGTGGTTACACCCATCTCTTACACCCTGGGTTTTCTTCTTTTGCTTGCCACTGTCACACTTGAGCCCCAACAAAAGTGGCATGGAAGTTCATGGAACATTTACACATAGTTTCCTCAAGAGCCACAAAAGGTTTAATCAACAGACTCAATATATGCCTTCTCACATATGCACATAGGTACATCCAGACACACTGACGTATACAACTCCATTTGTGCTGGTTCTGCTAAGCCTTGTGCACGTCAGGTAAAAGGATCTAAATGAAAGTGTGCTGCAAGAACAGTACAGCAGTGACGCATTAATGTTTCAGCATTAGATAACTGAATCAATTAAATGTAATCTTACCTGGTTAACTTAATGGTCTTCCTGAAGTCATTTGTGATGGGAGCTTTGTAACCTCCCTTTCGTAGTAAGGAATCTATGGTTTGAATGTGGTCCCAACCTAGTTAAAGTAAAAGGAGTGAAATCTCTTAAAGCAATTCCAAATATTCCCCACTCGGTTCAATACAACTCTGTCTTTATTAAAAGCAGAGGAAGCTAGATTGTTAGAGGCACAACAAAATCTTACCTTGCTCCTTTGCAACCTCTGGTAGGTAGGTGGCGGTGCGTTTTGATCCTTTTTCATTGAAAAATTCTATCCTAATACCGTGAACACCCACCTAGAATTCAAGACAGGCACAAAAATAAATCCCTATAAATCTCTTCATCCAATGAAGACAGAGCTGTGGAGAAACAAGTTATTCCATTCAAAATGTACTTCAAAGTTAATGATGGAATCTGTTTTACATTTTTCATCTAAATGCAATGTACTGCATGGTTGAAGCGCCAGTTTATTACAGGGTATTCTCATTTCTGTTCACATATTATTCTTAATTTTCAGTCTTCTGATGGAAATTAAAACTACAATTAAAAAAATACATGGTACTATTGATCAAAATGTAGCTCCAAATCATATTTCTTTTCACAGATAACAGCTGGTAAAGACATCTACTGATGTTTTGGAAAATGATACAGCACCCAATCAAATTAATCCAATTTTGAAAGCCAGAAAACTTTTTTCATTTTATAAATACAATGCTTTAAAACTATGCTGCCGCTTCAAGAATGCTGGTTATGCCTTCAAGTGACAAACCCAGAAATAACATGTGGACACACTCGTGTACAATAATAGCTTGAAGAATGAGATGCACGTGAGTCTGCATCAAAGCTGCAAAGCACCACAAAAGTGCGGGGGCAACACCCTGTGCTCAGCCATGTTCAAGCAAATAACATCTCTTACCTCCCAGTCAAGGTAATCACCGACGTCTTCAAAGTTGGTGAGAAGAGACACTGAGCAGAAGAGGCGAGGCAGCTCATCCCTTGTCATAGGGGGGAAGCGGCTGTCTTTAAGGGCACTGGAGACATCAAAGTACAAAAGCAAAACAGCATTACAAGAGGTGACTCAGTGCAGGGATCACCGTCCTGGTGCTGGTATGTCACAGATATAGTAGCACACTTTGCAACAGAATGGGTGGGGGGGGAGACTAGTGGTCACCGGATCCAGTGCAGTTCAACACCATTTGTAAAGAGTATATAAAATACCTCACAAGGAGCAGTGTGGTTTTGTTTTTTGACAAACGTCTGGTACTGGGCCTCCATCCTATTGCACCAACAGAGCCTGTGCCTGGTCTTAAGGCAAACTAGTCAAAGTGTCTGACATTATTCTAAGTCCAGGATTATACTTTCCATGTCCACAAGTCTGTGTGATGTAAATTTCATCATCAGACAGTGAATGTGAAGACCCATTAGGATGGCCATCCGGCCTGTTTTGTTTTTGTTAAACTGTCCACAGAGAATTTACATTACAATGTATCAACTGCACATGCACCTCAGGTGGCAGACCTCAAAGAAGTATGACAGGAACGACTATTTAGCCATCAGGTCTCCAGCTGTCCGCATCCACAACAGAGTATAATTGAGGCATTCTCAGTTACGCCACTTGCACTGTTTAGTTGTGACCCAACTTCATTTCTATGACTGGCTATAAAAAAAATCCAAGCCTATTTAGGAGTGGGCATACAGGTGCACAAGCTTGTAACAAAGCATACTTGCAGCCATGTTGAATGTCGGATGCTGCCTTTTCTATAACCAGACTATTTGAGAAAAAGGAAAAGCCATCTCCTGAACATATTTAACATTTACGAGCTAACTTACAGGTTTTAATTCTATATGAGCTATTTATCTGTAGATACTACAAGCATGTCAAAGGAACAGAAGCAGGTCAGCACTGCTGCTTTCCACAGTGGCAAAAACCAGTAAAAGGTGGTTTATTCTCACCAAAAACATGAATTACACCACTGTTTACTGATAACTTTAGTGGAGGACCCATATGTCTGATTACCCCACCTTTCTTGAATTGATTGGGAGGATCTGACACTTTTCCCATGATTGTTTGCTTAACATAAAATCCCCCATTCCCAACAATTTTCTATCCATTTATTTCCTAATCCACTGCTGTTTCTTGACTTTTTTGCCACTTAGACAAGTTTTTGTGCAGATTTCACACTTTTCAATTGTCTTAGGCCTTTTTTCAGCAATTTTGCCTCTTTTTTTTTTGCTGTGGTCATTCATAATCATCACAAACCACAAACGGGGGTAGTTAAGACTTGGTGAATGTGAGTGTCATTCTACAGACATGTCTTAGCAAAGACCAACACAGCAGTTAAGACCAGCTGTTGAAACTTATCCAAGGTACTAACGGAGATAGATTACATGCCAACACATACCACACACAGGCAGTGTAGTTCATGAACAGTGATGCGTGGCACAAATGTCCTAACAACTGCTAGTGAATGTGCACTTTAGTGTTGTTTAGCCTTGTCGCATGGAGAGTGTTATGGCACCTATCATTTAGAAGACAACAGCATTTTTGCATGAGCATAAATGATTATGTAGCTTTGGTGACATTTTGCTTGACAAATGACAAACACAATCGTGGCACTGCACATTCAGAACCTAAACAGCCTTTTTATTTGTCTTCTTTAGACAAAGTTAAATCTTTATGCCGCTTGTTTTTAATACCAAAAGAAAACGTGGTCACAAGATAGGAGCCCTGCATGTGCCTCCAGAACAGCTTCAGTCCATGTTGGCATTGATTCTCTCAGTGTTTGGAAGTCTACTATAGGAACAAAACACTGTCCACAGGCTTCGGCATCTCATAACCGAGGTGAAGAACTAACATCTTTCCAAAAAGCCTACGATTAGTTTTCCTTATTACACCCTTCAGTGACCCTGTGTGTTTTATTAATGTGGGGGAACGTCACTCATGTCACCAGATATCTGCATTCCTGGGGTTCAAGGGTTCACGTTTGTCCTTTAACCACACTACATTTTAATTTTTTTTTTCCAAATAGATGTAATTAATTAAAACCTTCACAGAAAACTGAACAACAATAGTAAATATTGTGGAATATTTTCCAAGCCCCAGGATCTGGAATCAAAGACAAACATCAGTTCCACTCAAAATGCAACACAAATGAAATTTTAAAAATAACCTTCAATATGACTTCAATTTACTCTTTTTTCCCCTCATTTAATAACATTTTGTGCCGTTTCTGAATGTTTCTTCTCTGTGACAGAGGTCTGCAGCTCTGCTCTGAAGCACAAAGTAGTGAGTCCCCATTTTTGCTTACCTGGTAAGGGTGTACTCCCTGAGTCCTGAGTGCAGATTCATGGCAGAAAATGTACCTATACAACCCCTCAACCGCTTGTCTCTGCCTATTTTCCATGTGACAAACAGCGGGCTGAAAAACAACAGACGAACAAGATACCGTGTTAAAGTAGTTGAACATTATTAATGTGTTTACACAAGATGAGAAATGCCTACTCAGGGCTTATAAAAGCTCATTAGAAGGACACATCACCGAGTTTTTTGCAGCTAGTAAGACAGACCTTTTCACATTGGACTGAAATGGGACAAGTGTCTTACATTATGACGGATTAGTTGTCATCAAAGACTTTAGCCCATAGCACTGGGCCATCTGTCCATCCACAACAGAATAACCCAAATCTGTTTTTGAAACAATGATTTTCTACACTTACTACAATTTCCAGCTTTTATGGTAGCTGGGGAAAAAAAAACAAAACAAAACAAAACAAAAAAACGAAAGAAAGAAAGAAAAAAAACACATTGGAAAAAAAAAGAAACCAACTACACCAAGTTTTTTGTTTATTTTTAATTCCTCATTGGACTCACTGTGTGAAAAACACAGAATTACCGAGTTACATGCTGTTTCACTGGAGCCAAGAGTGCATTAGGCAGAGAACAGGACAGTAAAAGGTTCACATCTCCTTTTGGTTTGCATCCATCAAGCATTACTGAGTACAACAGTCAATGCTGGAAGGCATCATGGTATGTCCATGGCAAAACCATGCAAAACAGGGTGTATGGCCCATGGAGAATTATGGAAATAAGAACACACACCCCATCTACCCTGGATACCTTTTTGTCATCTGTCCAATGTGTGTCTGAAACACTATACTTAAAGGCGCTTGCTAAGTAAAAAAAAAAACAAATAAATGCATAAATTTTCTATACACACACTATATATGTATATTGCATCATGTACAGTCATTTGATTATGTAAAGTTTTATTCTCACATGCCACTGTAGGGCTCCAAATGATCTCTTTCCAGATTATAAGCACCAGTCAGATTCTAAGTACAGATAAAAATAATTCAGCATTCAATTCAAAATTCAGCATGACACTTTTACAGTTTAGCTACAAAGGTTTCACAGTATTATTATATCCTTGACAAATTATTCGGTGACAGAAATGGATGATTTTGCACAGGAGTCTTTTCCAGCATGTCTGAGTTCACTCCTAAAATATTGGACATGTGTAAAGACTAAGAAAAAAAGGGTGTGTTTTATCTGAAGATATTTAAATGATATTTTATACAAAACAATATCAAATTGACTCATGGTTCAATGAAGTTTTATTTATCTCAAAAAACAAAATACATTTAAAAAACTAAAACTAAACTAAAAGTGGCTTCAACTGGCAACAGAAGTGAGCCCTTTCTGAATGAATTTCTTCTGTTAGATGGTAATGTAGTCAAAAAAGGAGCCATTATTCATTTATTCTGGTAACACAGTGGATCAGTACACTCAGAAACTTAACATGATTTCTACATTTTAATTTGTTTTCAAATTGTAAACCTTAAATTTCAGTGGCTGCTTCACTTCACAAAAATTTTACAAAATTTGTATCCAACATAACATTTTTATTAAACAATGCCTACTCATTTAACATTGCTCATTCCTACTAGGGTCCACTATGCGTGTAGTTCCCAAAGCGCATATGGATGCATCTCAAAACTGGCTCTCTGCTTTACTAACAACACACGCCGAGTCTATTTATGACGGGTCAAGCTGCACAAACCAGATGGTGAGGGCAGGAAGTCAGATGCAGGAACGGCACAGAGCATCCGGTCTGGAATTTCAAATTAACCCCACCCAGACTAAAGGGTCTGGCATGATTTGAAAGAACTGAACAAAACGGTCACAGGCACAAGCACCCCATATTCCTGCTGTGTCAGCTAGCTAGTCTAAATTAGCTGACTAGCCTTGCTAACATGACTGTGGCAGCAGCTGGTGGATGGCGTAATTTATTAGTCTCCGTGCAGTAAAAAAATACAGCAGATGTATTTTAAATACACTCAAATATTTCATTTCATTTAAAGCGGATGCTAAATAGCTGTAAATCCAAAACTAAATAAACAGAAAAAAATATGCAGACAATGTTTAATGTTGTTTGATCATTGAAATGGATGCACAGGACACACAACAAACTCATGTTTAGGTCTTCAGAACACACATTTTTATCCCTCAAATTTTTGATACCATTACAACAAATGTGACTTTGCAGAGCTGATCGACTAACTGCGCAGAGCAGTGCATCTATGTCATATGCAGCAGCATTGTTGCAGCAGTTAAATAATTCAAACTGACAATGGCCCCAAGAGAAGGGCATGTCAAGGGCATCCAAGACCATGAGTTCCTAAAGCCTGTGGGAGGTTTTCTGTGTGGCCATTAGCATGCTACATTCCTAGACACGAGTACATGTCTGGGTTTAATTTGAAGGTTAAGCACAAGCCCAATGCTCAGCCTTAAAGACTGGCCAGCTCGAGTTAAATATGGACAAGATTTGTGCCTTTCAGAGAGGCTCCCAAATGTAAATATTGCATGATCACTTCAGTAAATTTATTCTGCTGTGGAGAATATACCCTTACTGCAATATTTAGAAAGTCAGCATCAAATACTTGCCATTTATTAAACTGCATGACACTTTGCTGGACACAGAAATATTCAGTAAATATGGGATTTAACAAGGTCTGTGCCCCTTTGCTGGCATTTCAAGTACTCATACTCTCCTTGTAGTGATGCACTTATCCTGATTACCAACGCAATGTAGCTTAATGTTTGAGGCTTTATTGCTAAGAGTGGACAAGAGGCTGTGGAGTAATTTGTACTAATTTTTTTTCACAGTTTTTCCTTCTACATAGTCTCTTATTGGGAGGTACAACAGAAAATGTGTGCATGAGTGTATTATCACTGGAAACACCCATATAGGCTGCAAGACCAGTATGGGGGCCAACATGAGGAGAATTCTCTTATGAAGGATTTTTGCAGATGTCAGTACAAAGTCCTGGAATTAATGAGCAAAAGAATGACTACAACTTAAATATGAAAAATAAACATTTTTTAGTTTTACCATCAAGAATGTATTTCTTATTTAGCTTATTGTGCATTAGGTAAGTCTAGCAACATGAACTCTGGCCTAATAAGCTCTATCTATTTTGTCAGGGACATGTCAGGTGACACCCACCACTGAGTTTTGAGCAATCTGTATATTTGAATATGTAAGCATTTCTACCTACAGTTTCCTGACATGCAGTTGAGAGAGACTTGGAAATGTCTGACAGACTTTGAGGATACCCTTTTATGATTAAAAATTCCCGCAAGCTGGATTTCCTTTCAGAGATCAAGAATTCAAAATCAGCATCTCTGCATATTCAACACAATAAATGCAAATAAACACATGCAAAAAGCAGTGTGTGTGTTACATATGTATTACAGTGTAGACAGGGGACCGTTTGTCATGGTAGGTAATGATTTCCATAAACACTGGAATGTTTGAGCTGGTAGATACAAACAACCGACAGCATGCATACACCCCACATGTATACAGTAATGTAATTTACTGTCTGTCTAATGAGATAAGTATGCCTCTGTGTCACGTGACAGTACAATGGAAAGACAAGATTTCTCATTCTTTTAATAATGATCACACAAGATCAACAAGTTATTTCAAAGTCATCTGGCCTATTATATTTATAATGGTTAATGAAATTGTTGGGTACGGCTGCAAATGTAAACAACCGTCTTACAGGCTTATATGTTGGGTTAAACAACCGCAAACCAGACGCTATAACATAAGGTGGAGACAAAATGTCTCGGTTGAGGGCGCAGGAATGCATTTAGGAGCAGGAAACATACATTTATTGATTTTTTTTAAACAGTTAATACGAAAAATATCTCGCTCAATGAATGCTTCGCATGGTTAAACAGCGAAACATTTAAACTACTTTTTAGCTGTCTTTTTCTAACGCCGCCACTGCTCTTCTTTTAACGCCGGTTAAATTAAGCAAAGATTAGTGCTGCTAAGTACTTAGCAAGCACCACCTTTTCTTTGTTGTTTGGTGCCAAAATCGGGTATTTTTATGTGTTTCTACACTGGTCTTGTCCACACCACACAAAAACTTATTGTAAAACCCGCCGGCTGGTTTCCTAGTCATGATAGCCGAGGCTCTCAGCATATTTACCATTAATTTAATTCCTAAAAGCTTGTTAATACTTCGTTACCAAGCTAATGTAGCTCAAAGCTAACAAAGCTAAGCCTAGTATGTGGCAAAGCAGAGTTCATTCAGGGCGACTTAAAATATTCTTGATATTAACATACAAAATATTAAAAGTTAACACGTTGTGTCGTATGTTTCACGTAACGAAGCTACCGGTGTTAAACTAAAAAAAAGTCAACGACGTTATCTTCGTTCAAACCTCTATGATTTTAGACTAAGTGGCTAGCTGGTAACAGCTAAAGCTAGTAGCAAACACCCTTAGCTTACGTTAGCAGTGTTATTAAGAGTTGGTCTGACAGCACTGTAAATGGTTTCTTTCGCAAAGTGCCGACAGGAAATATAAGAGGGACCTTTCACTCTATCCAGTGACAGAAAAGATTACTTTATAAGCACTATATCAAATTCGCTGTAGCGTTAGTGGTCGGCTAGTTTAGCGACAGGCCAGTGTAGAGTCTCTTCGACAAGGCCCGATATTCCAACTTGGCCAATTCAAGCTGTATTCGCGAGGTTTTCGGTGTAAATTCACGAGAAGCAAAAGGGTGTTTCGAAGTGACAGTTTGTGTTCTCAAAACTGAACAGAACCCGGAGCTGAACCCACTAAGTGTGCTGCCACATACATTTTCTGGGAGAATACCACAGTGAGCTTTTGACATGCAGCAAACAACAGCAGACAAAAAAATACTCACTAGGGATCATTTGTAAACCTGGGTGTTCTCGGAGGTTGGTATCCGTACAGATGGCAATAAAGCACGTCAAAACAGAAGCAGCACATCTCCGCCGAAACGACCATTTTTCTGCCTCCACTTCCCGAACCAGGTCCTGGGCTGAGATTCGGGGAGAGGCCGGATGTATTATATCCGGCCGGGGCTGGGGACAGAGCGTTTGTGCCGCTGCTACCACTACTACTACTGCTGCCGCTAACGTTACCCCCGGGTCCCCCAGGCCGTTGGCTCGGCTCACGTTCGCCGCCGCTGCAACTGTCGCGGAGGAGCCAATCCCCAGCTCCGAGCCACAATGTCCGGTTCCTGCCACCCCGCTTCCCGCCCCCACCCGCCGGGACCCCCTGATCCGGGCGATCCCGACAGTTTCTGCTTCTTCACCCCGCAGCACCCGGCCGCCATCTTGGAACAATCTGCACCGACACACCGCTTCCGACCCATAACCGTCACCGCGGGAAGGGTGGGGGGGAACGCCGACCAGACGTAGAAATCCCACTGCGTTGATACGTACGACGGACAATACTCCACTTTCACTCTTTTATTTTTTGTCGGACGACGAAATAACCGATGTGGCGAGAAGACTGCAGTGTCACCCTAGCGTTGCCTTTAAAAATGCGTGACTTTGCTACGGAAAATCCATAGCTGGGATAAGCGGTTTTTTTTCTCGAGTAGTCAGCCAGTCCAGCTTTGGATCTCGGTGTTCCAGTGGATCACCTATAACGTCAACTCCCAGCCTATTAGCCCCCCGTTCTCCCTAACACGACACCATCCGCATCCGAGGCGATCACAGCCAGTCCCCCTTAAAACACACAAGTTCAGGGTGTGCACGGTCCGAACAGGCCGCAGATGACAGTAGCCAAGCGGTCCAGATGTGAAGCCGACAGCCAGTGCGCTGTAGCCCCGCTGCACACCTCTCCAAGTGGAAGCCGGGAGCTTGAGTACGCAGGACCCATAAGCTTCAGCACAAATTGCGCACAGTGTCTTGGACAGCGTAGCCCCTCATTGCACCAGCTTGTTTGCTACTGCCTCACGAACTTCTAATTACACAACAGGCCCAGTATGTTGGAATTCCAGACGCTGGGATAGCGCAGAGTAAAATGGCATCTGACAATGCAGGGTTGTCATGGCACAATGAAACGCGTCAGCGCCCAGCAAGTCATATCAGTAACGTTAGCCCACAGTTTGCACCTGCATGATGCCTCTTTCTTGAATCTGGTGAGAAGGAGGGGGGAAGAAATCTCAATAACACCCCCGCGTCAAACGGACAGCTGAAAGTTTTCAGTATAGGTTTGTTTGGAGGTTGTCATCCGTTCATGGGGATACACAGGGAAGAGCATTCTAGTCCGTGAGCCGCGAGAAATCCTCTGGATTTGACGAGCCTCGCTCCGCATCCGTCTCTCAGCTGCTACAATTCGGTGCTGTTCGGGTAAAAGCCCTGTGATCAGTCTGTGGGCACGGGCATCGGTGTCGTCGGCACACCGGAACCGGATTCAGAAAACGTGTTGCGCCCACTTGCTACACATAATGCGTAGCTTCTGGGGGTATCAGATTTGCAATTCAGAAGAAGTGCACGGGGCCGTGGAAGCATGCGCGCTCTTGACGTCCATGCGTGTGTATGTGTATATGCGTGCGTGCATGGTAAAGTATCGGTGCCGACGCCCCCCCAAGTTATAAAAGGCATAGGAGCCGACTGACTGCTGTAAACTGATTTGACAGTGTCTGGATTTCACAGCGCTGTGAGTTCAGATAAAGTTACGCACACCAATGCACGTTCTTTTGAGACACTGCCTCTAATGTAATCTGTTCCGAGTGGCCGGTATGAAATGTGGCACACAGGCATATCATATGGCCGCTCTCGGGGTTGCTGCTGCTAGAAATGCCGTGGCTTCATCTCATCCAGGACCCTGGAAGAGTAAACAAATAAATACGTCCACACACGTCTAATGTCGAGTTCTGTGTCCTCTGAATCGTTCTCTTACCCCACCTCCCTCCCATTCTGCCCTTCAGTCAGGAATTGATATATCAATAAAGAACGGAGTGAGTAGACATTAAACACACCGCATGCACAGGAGAGGGAATGCTTAGATGCATTTGGAAAAGGAAATCTTTTTTTCTAAGGATAGACAAACGATGTACAGTGAAATTAGCACACTTAAGGCTCCTTCACTCCCGTATATTCAAAATACTTGCAGTCAGCTACACCCATACTCCTGCCATTAGGTTCACTTTCATTTGAAGGAGGATCCCTGATGTCTGTCATATTTATGACAAGTATTATTCAGACCATTTGCTGCTTTGAATCAGAGTCAAAAAACATATTTTTACTTAGATGCTTTGACCAGATTCCATTAAATTTGTTTTTCCATTGTACCTTGTAAAGAGATTACATGCAAAATTTACATGTGATCATACTAATTAAAGTCAGCATTTTGGGCTTTGTGTGTGTGTGTGTGTGTGTGTGGGGGGGGGGGGGGGGGGGGGGGGGGGTTCTTATCAAAGCCTACTTTATAATGTAAAAATCCAGAAAAATATAATATTCTCATAGATATGTGAACATAACAAGAATAACAGGCGACAGTAATATCATTATGACCACAGTGACAACTCAGCAAAACACAGAAGTCAAACCACTTATTTACCGAGCCAATTCATTGTTTTTTGTTTTTATACAGCTGTATGTACTTAGGCAGTGACATGCAAGTTTTTGTTTCCTCTGTGCAGTTATTCCCCCGTTTTACTCCCTTGACTGTAATACTGAAATATTTACCATAGGTTCTTGCAGCCTGCTTGTTAAATATATAGTTTTATGATACTACATGATGTTTTTGCCTGACTTGAAACAAATTCTTTATATTTGTGCATTTGGACAGTTTTAAGCTCAACCAGGTCATTAAATTAAAATGTTCATCTTTAATTTACTTAACTATTTTCCCAATGCATTCAGAAGTTGTTCCAAATTATTATCACAACATAGAAGTTTGGTGTCATCTGCAAATAATATTGTTTGTAGTGCTCTGGAAATTACACCATGTCATAAAATGAACAGGAATGGTCCTAATACAGATCCATGAGGAACCCCCCAGTTTTAAGTTGTTTGTTAATGTTATTAATTTGAACAAAAGATGTGTTTGAAAAAAGGAGAAAAAGATGCACATCTGTCAGTATAAATTTATTTAATTCCATTTTATACACGGTATATTATCATTCACCCAAACAGAATAAACAACAGTTTTCAGAATCTTTTAAATTTAAGTGTATCAGTTTCAGTTTTAACCAAAGCTGAATTACTAAATTTATATGACAAAACAATTTCTATTTGACTCAAAGAAAATTCATATCTGGCCAACTTTCTAACTCTGAATAGTTAAAATGTCAAAAAACAAACAAACAAAAAACCTAGAAATAGTGCAATTATCAATTATATTCTGAAATAACCATTTCCAGACAATACATGAATTCAGTTTTTTTTTAAATGCAGGTCATCTTTACCAAATGTCAACATTTAATAAACGTGCAGTTAAATGAAAGCAGATAAAACATATTTACTTCGATACATCTGTGCCACAAAAGAAGCTGCATATTAACCAAGATCGATATCATTTCTTAACTTTGATGCTGCATCAAAACAGCAACAAAAGTCAAAATGTATTACCCTTTTTTGTATAATTTTTCTATTAACTTTTTGACAGTAAGGCGACTTTTTAATTTCATCATCCTTCTTTTTGATTTTACATTCTGCCCAATTGGTAGCTATATGGCTAAAATCACAGCTTACAGAAACATTTCTTATACCCACTTCCATATCAAACTTCCATACGCAGTGAAACTTTACCATTTATTTGGAGTGGTATTTGCATACAAGTCCATTATTCCCTAAATTTAGCTCTGATTTGGGTCCCATCAGACCCCGAGAACAACATTAGGCTTTTTAGCTGATCAACTTTCCAGCAGCCAATTACTTTTTTTTCTGTCAGCTGTTTGTTCTGTGTTACAGTGGGTTTACCAAAGCTTTTTTGCTGAAAACGGTGCTGCTGAAAGCAGAGTTTCTTACAGATTTAGGTGATTTTTTTGTGTTTTTTTCACTTACATAAGCAGCAACATCTACTTTGTCATTTGATATCCTTAACATTATATAGTCATTTGGTGACATTATTACTTGACTTATATTTTTTGTGCCGGATTGTGATATAAGATGACATCCATCCTTTGAGCTCCAAGATAATGTTTTGCAGGTTCAACACTGCTAACTGTGATCTACTAAACATGATAACAGACAGCAGAGGGGTGACTTCAAACTAAGGTTACTCAGTATTTGTTCCTTTTCTGTGCTAGTAAACACATAATACTATAATAATACTATGATGATAATGATAACTACTTTTGCTATATTCAGAGCTAACGACAACATTGTCATGGCTACGGGTACTGACACTCTCTTAACCGGGTGTCATGCCTGAACCCACGACTGTTTGGCATTTCACTGTATGTTTTAAAATAATCATTTATCTTCAACAGTGTCAAAGCCTGTTTTTTAATCTAAAAATACTCGAGTGGCATATTCTCCATTATCAGTTGCTGTTGCTATGTTATCAGTAAACCCTAAGGAACTTTATTGTAACCATGGTCAACAAAAAAAGAAAAACAATGAAAATGATATTATTATAGTATCTACAGAAATTTTTTAAAAATAATTTAAGTAATATTATCAGCTAATTTAATATATAACTGCTTGTTGTGCGTGTTTTTATTTTTTTTATGGCAAATAAATCTCAAAATTCACATTCATTCCAAGTTCCTGAGAGTCCAACTGTAACGACAAAAGCACTAAAAAAGAATAATTACACATTAAAATATTTTCATATGTGCTTAAATGAAACATCAGTATTTCATCCTTAAATATTACTGTCAGCATCAGTTCGCTGCCAGTGTAGCAACCCAACAGTATCCTAAGTTCTTCCAGAGCCAGTGAAATTGATGTCAGTTTCTGTAATGCTGCCTATGCCCAAAGTATTAGTATGCTTATACTTATATTAACATTGACAGTATTTTCCTTGATTTGGCTTCACCTCCTTGGCTGTCAAGTTCAGACATATTTCTGTTTATCAGAGCAGTAACCTACAGACACCCCTCTCATAAAGTGCCTCATGACTGACTCAGCATAAGGCTTCAAGCCTCTTTGAAAATGTACAACTAATTATTGTTGGCTGTGCTGACTGATCCCTTTCCGGCTTTCGCCTCCAAAGAGGCTTTCTTGTGCAGAGTGCTGCAGGTTTTAAGCGTTCTAAGCTTCCATTTTCCTGCTTGGCTGAATTGTTTTGGTTTGGGTTTTTTTTCTGTTGTCCCTTTTATGGGAAAGGAATAAGGAAAAACATGTAACTCTTATATTGGATGTAAATGTAGTCATATTATATACTCACATTTTGTATCTATGCAGGTTGCTAAAAAACACTCAAAAATGATGTGAAGTGTGCATACAAAACAGTTGTTGTAAAAAAAAAAATTGTTTTTAAAGAAAAATGATGGTAAAAAATGCAGATGCCTGCATTTATTGTATTACAGAATAAATGAAGCAAGTGAAAATTGTCTTGTGTTTTCGTAAACCGCAACATATAATTTCACTTATTGTCACATGCACCTCTACACAGTCAGTTAATCTCGCTGGTATCGCAGTGATTAATTTCTGTAGGCAATTGTTCAAGTTCACTCAACTCAACAGATATTTAGCATATTTTTAATTATGAATTCATTTTTGTGAAACAGAAATTAGTTTGATCATATGTTAAACTTTCGGTGGTTAATGGCAAACACCATTATGGGGCTTTTAGCTCAGTAGAGCATGAAGCTGGTATGTACACATGGCTTAGTGCAGCTGAGCAGACTGTATTCTCTTTGAAACCCTGTTCGTGTAACCATTGGAACTGAGGCATGGGTGATGTCATTGCAATGCAATCCACCACGTCCAGATTATCTTTTGAAGCTGCAACAGGAAAGGGGGAAGCAGGCTGAATTTCCTCCCCTTCTAGCTGCAGTCTAAGTGCGTGCACTGTTGTCAAGGTCGAGATGGCTTTAAGTAACCCCCACACTGAGAGAATTTATCACTGGCTCTGCAGTTTTACCTTTTTAAGAAAAATACATGTATCTGCACTAATCGTTATGTGAATATAAATGGAAAGATTAGGCTGTTTTGTTCCGTTCATTTACTGTCTGCTCTATTCCTGGGAGCTGGGACTATCTGGCATGTTGTTATTACGCCTTGTGGTGGAATTTCCCACAGCAGCGAGACTCATTTGCCTCTGAGATCACAACTGAGAGGAGACATGATGATGATGATGATTCACATAAACATGGAGTTAGGTATAGGGGCACCACCAGGGTTTTTTTTAATTTATTTATCAATAGTAAGGATTTATTGGTTCTCAAATTTCCTTCAACATATTGTGACAAATGGCTCAATAGCAAAACAATCACTTAATGGTGAGCAATTGCAAAATACTTCTATTTCATACCACTGTCAGTGTGTCGTAACTGTATGGTTTTAGTAATGGCAGGATAGTGGCTAATTCTTAGGATGAATATAGGACATGCCCATGGTTGATATGTGTTATCATATTTCATTTAATCACACTGCAAAAATTTGATTTAAGGTCAAGAGCTTCAGTCAGAGGAGGGGTGGGGCTGAGTCAGACATCTGTGTTGGCTGGTGAGGATAAGCTCTATTGGTGCTTATGCTTCTCCCAAGGAGTTCCAAGTATTGACAGAGGTCAAAGATTGCATATGGTCCAATTATGTGCTCACTTGTCCCATACATTCAATAAACTGTCTTGATATGTTTGGTTGGACTGGTTATTGTCGTAAAATGATATGTTACTGCATAATATCAGAAACACATAAATGCAATGTGAATCTGTGCCCCGGTTTCTGCTGCTCTTATTGTCGGCTTAGCTCTGTCTTCCCTGCAGAAACCTTGTCATCATCGTTTTATCTGGACTCAGCTGTTTTCCCCCTCTGGCTCCCAGCGTAATGACCTTTCTCTTCCAGCCAGAAGACAAGAGTCACTCCCCCATTTCTCCATTGTAGGCTGAAAAACTCATTTCATCGAGTGGGGTGTTATGTCACTCACCCATCTCTCCTTATATTCCTCCTGTCTTTTTTTGAAAAAACAAAAAAACAAATAGTCCCCTCTTGGGCTTTCATTCTTTCTTTCATTTATTTATTTGTGTTTATTAATCCTGGCATCTCTGCTTTAGCTACTGAGTCTCGTGTTGCCTGGACAGTAAAACTCTAGTGCTCTCCTCACTGTGCCTGTGGTTAATTACTTTTAATTATGGCTATTTAAATATTAAATAAGTATTTCGTTTACTAATCGCACCTTCAAGTATATTTCCAAGTTCAAAAACACTGAGGAGAAAGGGTGAAACGGATAACACAGAACAACGTACTAACACTGTACTCTTCCGTTTATCCTGTAGAGGTCGGTAGCGTTGCGTTTCTGCATTGATTCTGCAGTAAAGTTACAAGTAGAAGAAGAAACAGGAGGCGGAGCTGAGTGTTTGAAAGTGGCGGGCAGTAACAACTCCTCTTAGGGACCTAAGTACTTGAGCAAAATTGAAAAAGTCGAGCAAGTTAGCTTTAATAATTTGCGATATTTAAGACTTAATATTCTTTTGAGAGCGTCTATCAGGCAGAATCAACGAATGCAGTTTTCGCGATACTTAAACATTGGCTCTGGAGGAAACGTGTGAAGGTAACGTTAATGTCAATGTTTGCTGATAACTCCCGCTAGTTAGCTACGGTCAGCTGAGCTAATTAACAGTCATCTTGGTGCATTTTTGGTAGTGCTTTCTGTTCTGGAAAAGTAGCACCGCTAACTATGAAGTGTGAATTTCCCGAGTGGACGTAAAGTATGGCTTCTGTTTGTGTCCTCCAAACAAATAGTAAAAAATTTACCGTCAAAGATATAACCCCCTCCGTGGAAAATGGTAGATTTCCACTAGGACAGGGAGTCATGAGTCATTGCACAGCTCTGTTTTGTTCTGATTAATGTCCAGAAGGGCTGAAAGCTGTGGTGAATAAAGACGGATCACCGAGTCGCAACATAGGAAGTTAATTATGGAGCAATTCTTTAGATACTTACACCACCCATTGTTTTACTAAGTCATTTTCACAAATAAACACACTTCTGTAAAAAAACAAAACAAAAACCGCACAAATGTTTGACACTCAGCCAAGTAAAGTGTGCAACCGTAAACTAGCAGAAGAGATTTCTATTTTATTTCTAGTACGTGTTTTTTTTGTCTGTCAAATTGTCTAGCAAAAGGAAAATCTTACATTTGAACATACAGGGACTCCCCATTGCACCACCTGCCTTAATATTGAGTACTCAACACTGTTTTATTTTGTATACATTATAAAGTTGTTGTTTTTTTAAACATCTCTTTGTTCTACAAATATATAATAACATGCCTTTTTAATCACATCAGTGCCAATATTTTTTGGGTAATCCCTTCTTTTTGTTGTTTTGCAGTTATTCATTGGAATATTGCATCATGACAAACGAGGATGAGAAGGTCATTCCGGTGCGAGTTGCCTTAAGATGTCGCCCACTAGTACCAAAAGAAATCAACGAGGGATGTCAGTCCTGCCTCACTTTCGTCCCTGGGGAGCCACAGGTGCTCAACTGCTTTTCTTTCACAGGCATGCCTCACAATATATCAAAAAAGACCTACACTGTGTGTGTGTGTATGTCTGTTTGTGTTTTTTTGTTTGTCAGGTGTTTTAGTTTTGTACTTACATTGCATGTTGTGTGTAAAAACTGCTGCATGTTTGTTTGGTTTCAGGTGATTGTTGGCACAGAGAAGGCATTCACTTATGATTATGTATTTGAGCCCACTGCTGAACAAGAAGAAGTCTTCAGTACAGCGGTTTCTCCTTTATTGTCTGGGCTTTTCAAAGGTAGCTTTTAACTTGATGCTTTTTAAGAGAATGTCTAAGATTTAATCTTCTTCCTGAGATGTGATTATGTGGGCTCGAAAAATAAAATAGCTTTTTATACATTTTTGTATTCTTTTAAATCTATTGAATAATTTTGCAGCTAATAATGCTCCATCCATCATGCGATGTTATTGTTACTGTAGGCTACCATGCCACAGTTCTTGCCTATGGACAGACGGGATCTGGAAAGACCTTTTCGATGGGCGGAACATATACAACGGCTCAAGAAAATGAGCCATCCGTTGGAGTTATTCCTCGAGTTATCAGGTGCATCTTTGCAGAAAAGGAGCAAAGGACAGACTGTGAATTCTGTCTGGCAGTGTCTTACCTGGAGGTTGGTGAATGTTTTTGGTCTGTGGCGTGTATGTACAATAGCCCTTTAAAGTAAAGTAGTTAAGGTTTTCTTTTGATTGTAGATTTATAATGAAGAAATATTGGACTTGCTGTGTTCACCCAAAGACAAACCTGCTATCAGCATTCGGGAAGACCCTAAAGAAGGCATCAAGGTGAGTGACTTGTATGTTAAAAGCAAATCCAATTTTTTTTCATAGCCCACCTAAACCACATACGTGCATTTTTCTCCATCTTTACTTTAACATTCATTGAAAATGTCCTGCTTTCCAGATTGTCGGCTTAACTGAGAAGCAGGTATTTTCTGCCCCTGAGATGGTGAGCTGTCTGGAGCTTGGAAACTCTGCTCGTACCGTGGGCTCCACAGCCATGAATGCTGCGTCTTCACGTTCCCATGCTATCTTCACCATCACACTGGAACAGCGCAGAGGGACAGATAAGTCAGTTTGGCTGCCTTTTTCCTTGATAAAACATGTTTCATCTAATTGTGCAAACATTTTTTTTTTTCTGATATAGACACTCACAGTGCTCAGATGCAAGGTGACAGGGAAACTGTCATAGTCATTTGAATTCTGTACATTTTCATATTCCTGTTATGGGTATTTGTTATAGATTTGCTCTAAATTTTATAGCTTTAATTTAACATTTGTCCAGTAAAAACTGTTTGCCTTGGGTTGTTATTATATTGTCAATTTTTGATTTACTGGAACCCGCTTTGGACACTGTTTTGTTATTTTGCCTTTGTACATCACCACAGTGTTTTTTAAATGTAATCCTCAACATGAGGCATTTGGTTTTATTTCAAGGGGTTTTATGAAAGAATTTTATGAACTCCTTAGGAATTAAAGTTGTTTTTGTACATAATGCCCCACTGTCAAAGTGTAAAAAGAAACTGGACAAGCTGCTTCATGACTGGGTGTTGCTTGTTGCCTCATTATTTCATAAGCGATTAGGCAGATAAAAGATCTGGAGTTGATTCCAATTGTTGAACTTGCATTTGTTAGTTTTTCACTGAAACTCTGAATAGAGGTCCAATGAGAGGCTGGTGCAAGCAAGGGAGGCCACCATTAGCCTGATAAAAACATAATGAATGCATCATAGAGAGAGAAAATGTACTGAGTTGCTGAATCAACAATCTAGTCCATTCTTCAAAAAAAAAAACTAATCCACTCACCAGCTCAGCAACACCAAAAGGACCACAGAAGGCAACTAAAGTGGAGGATCACAGATTATTTCCTTGATTAAGAAAAGCAACTTGACAAAATCCACCACAACCTAAAACTAGCAGCAAATATTCTTGTTTTTTAACGTCATTACGAGGTGTTTGTGTGTAGAAATTTGAGGTGAAAAATGAATCTAATCCATGTTGGAATAAGACTGTAACATGACAAAAGGTGGAACAAGTGAAGCGCTGTGAATACTTTCCAGATACATTGTATCAGCTAAATTGTTGTTTTACACAGAAGGTGGGCCCAGAATTTAACAGGGTTTCTTTTTTGTAAGCTGTTATAATATTTTCCCTTAAACTGGGTTAGTGTGTCTGTGCACGTCCCCATTCTACAACACCCAACCAGCATTTCCAAATTCTTGGCTACTGCAGTCTGAATATTTGTACAATCCTTTGTTTCAGGGCCGATTCAGTTGTTTCAAAGTTGCATCTTGTGGATCTGGCTGGATCCGAGAGACAAAAGAAAACCAAAGCAGAAGGAGATCGTTTAAAGGAAGGTAACCAAGATCAGTTAAAAGTTGTAAGCCTTTAATGTGTGATTGTCCCGGAGACATGTGCTGCTATGTAAGGTGTAAGTTACTTATTAAGCTACATTTGTGTTTAATAACAGTACTTCTGTTCATGCCGTCCATATTTATGTGCAGGTATCAGCATCAATCGTGGCCTTTTGTCTTTGGGAAATGTGATCAGTGCTTTGGGGGATGAAAGCAAGAAAAACACCTTTGTTCCTTACAGAGACTCTAAGCTCACCCGCCTGCTGCAAGGTAAGCTTTGATTTAGATGTTCAGATGATACATTATGGTCATTAGGTCAGACATAGATACATTCTCACTGTGAGGACTTTCAAAGTCAGTCAGGGTTTTATTAAGGTTTTCAGAAGGCTTAGATGCCTGGTCTCCAGGATTGGTGGTGCTTTTATTTGCCTTTAATCTTGCATTTGAAGAAAAATGCAAGAAATAAGACTCATAATTCACAAACATGAATTTATTTGAGTTAAACTGGATATGTGCTGCCTTTTTTTTTTTAGTGTTTCTTTTTCTCATTATATTCTGTAGCAAAACCAGTTTTATGAAAACCATTTTAAATTTGTCATATATTTTGTCCTGATTCCTTTAAAGTTGTATTTGTGGACTCTGCTGGAGTAGATAATTCCATTTAAAATCATTCTTATTTAGCTTATACCAGACTTTGGTGTGACTCCTCGATTCTTCCACTGTCTGAAACAAGACTTTTAAGGTCCCTTCCCTATGAGGCCTTTAAGCCAGCTATGTTCTGAATGGCTGCATTCTGCAAACAAGGTTTGAACAGCAAGTGGAGGCTGCCATTCTACTTCCAGAAAAACTTGTATGGCTGAGATGATCATAAGATGTTGTCACATAGGTCCGCTTCTACTTACAACAGACACAAACATTATGCCTGTCTTGTAGTATGTGGTATTGTCTTTTTTCCTGCTTGTTTCACTTCCATTACCATGAAAAACTGAAACCTCTTCAGACTCCTTGAACAGGATTCGCATTAAGCTTAGGTAGGGCTGTTCGATATAACGATATATATCGGATGACGATATAAAAACGTCTATCGTTTCATTTTACGCTATCGTTTGTTTCGTGGTGTCGCAAAATAAACTGTTTGCGGCAATATTTTTTTGATCATTTTGATGGTCACTGTAGTGGCTATATTAATTTCTTAAAGTTCTCTCTTTCTCTTATATTTAATATAACCACACTACAGACAGACAAGCGGTTGTTTTATACGTTGTCGTTGGCAACAACGACAGTAAAACCACGGCGTGTCCACTTGTTTATTTTCCACATAACCCTTTCACAATAAAGCTCAAGATCCTATTTAGACTTTTCAAAATAAACTGAATCACGTGAAAGATGCAGAGTATTTACAGATGAGAAGCAAAAAAGAGCCGTCAGGTGCTAAAAAGATAAACCTTAGACTCAAACGTTAGAACAGGCTTTTCCCCCGCAGCACGCTGTGTAATAAATACTCACAAAGAAAACGGCGGCCGTTACAACCTATGTCTAAAAATGTATAGTTTCATGGATCTGTTAAAACACTCGACTCTAGGTCCATGACGCCCAGCTGGAAACACTTCCCGCAAGTCGAGCTGCCCGAGATTCACAGAATTTACAGAAAATGTTACATTTTTGTGATTTATATCGTTATCGGACGATAGATGTCTTAATATCGGGATATGAGATTTTGGTCATATCGCACAGCCCGAAGCTTAGGCTTTTATTTATTTGAGGGAGAAAAGCTGCGGGTGTTCAAAGTGGTAACGATGCATTGTAGAACTTAACTGCACCCCTGTTAACGGTTACATATGTACATGTGTGTTTGTCCTCAGATTCTCTGGGAGGCAACAGCCACACTTTGATGATTGCTTGCATCAGTCCTGCAGACTCCAACATGGAGGAAACCATCAACACGCTGCGATATGCTGACAGAGCTCGCAAGATTAAAAATAAACCAGTTGTCAACATCGACCCCAGAGCTGCAGAAATGAACCGCTTGAAACAACAGGTGCAAAAATGGGTGGTGGCCCTCATTATCATCAGCACTCAAATTACTAGTGTTGCAGTTTTTCATTGAGTGGTTTAGTTTGCAAAAGATTAACGCATGTTTCAAATGTTTTCAATGGTACCCTGGTGTAGGTCCAAGAGCTGCAGGTGATGCTACTCCATGCACGTGGAGGAGTTGCTCCGGTGCTCTCTGGGTAAGACAACTTTCTCAGTGAACCTCAGGGTCCAAATAGGACACCAAATAAATGCATCCAGGATAAACATCACCCATACAGCAAAAGGCCATAATAGTTGCCCCTGTTGCAGGTCAGAGAGCGCGGAGAACGTGACTAAACTGCTGGAACGAAACCGCACTCTGCAGGATGAGAACAATAAACTGAGCAGAGAGCTGAGTGAGGCAGCTGGACAGACGGCCCACATGTTTGAGAAGATCATTATGGTGAGTCTGGTCACAGTAGCATCTGTTAATCCTGTCTAAAGAGGAAGATATTACTGCTGATGAAAACAAAAGGATTGAATTTGACATGAACAAAAACAGTTGAAAATCATTTACAGCTGATCTTTTGACCTTAGTTTCTTTCTTACATTTCCACTGTTTTGCATCATCATAGTTTTTATATGCTGTTTGCTTTATTTTGTAGACGGAGCAAGCAAATGAGAAACTGCAAAGCAAGCTGGAGCAACTGCAGCACCATGCAGCGTGAGTTTGCAAAAGCAAAAAGCCCGCAAAGCTTTAGAAGAGGTCTCAAAAAAGCTTTAACAGTAGCTGTGCTGAAATCTGTTCCTACAAAAAAGCTGTTTCATTTTTTAATTTGACTCAGGATTTCAGCTTGTTGTCGACAAATCCATTGAGTCACGTTGATGTTTGATGGTTTTTCAGATGTACTGTAGATCTGGAGAAAGTGATGAAAACGCTGGAGGACCAGGAGCTCAAGGAGAATGTTGAAGTGATGAAGAATCTGCAAAACATCATCTTGGAGCTCAAAGTATGGATGTCTTCTTACATTACAATCCAGTCCAAGAAATAGAAGTCACGTAATAATGGAGTAAATTGGTGCTTCTTTTTTAAATAGAGAGATTTGGGAAATGGGTTAACGAAAGGTGATGACAGCTTTCTTTTGCTGCTGTGTTATTAAACTATATTTTGCAATTCTTCCATTTTTCCACTAATAAATTTGAATATTATGGTTTACTCTTTGTTTGCTTTGTCAGAATGAGAGTGCGGGCATCGCCGCCTCCATTGATGCAGTGGCTGCAGGAGAGGATTTACCTGAAGTGTCTGGGAATGGCAATAAATGTTCACCAGAGGAATCCCCATCAGTATGTTTTCAGTTTTGTTTTCTTAATGTATCTTCCACGAGTAGCGGCGCATCACATTTCTCTTGTCTCGCCCACACTAATTTGACTGAAGACGGTCTGAACCAGATGTAATTTTTGATGTTTTCCAACTCTAATACTTTTCAAATAGGATGCCACTGCCCTAAAGGACTCCCCAGAGGCCTTCACAGCGCATCATGCATTGCGGCAAGCCCAGCTCTCCAAGGAGCTGATTGAGCTTAACAAAGTCTTAAGCCTGAAAGAAGCATTTGTTAAAAAAATGTGCCAAAATGACAGCCAGCTGGAGCCGATGCAATCTGAGCATCAGGTAAGCATTACAGAGTCACTTAACTGTCATCTCACTACAGTAGACAAGTTTAAGAGAGGTGTTACTGACTGCCTAGTTACAGTTTATTATTGGCATTTTTAAACTTTGCAGACATTTCTGCTTGAATAACAAATTCCAAATGGTTTTATTAGTAGAGGCTGTCACATACACAGATCTCAAAGTGTAGTGCAAATACGTGTAAGCCATATTTCAAAATATCATGAAATGGTAGACACATTTTAATCTTTCGGACTCTCTTTCAGAAAAATGTACAAACTCTACAGTCTGCTGTGGATTCACTGCAGAAGGAGAAAGAGGAACTCGTTTTGGCACTTCAGTCTGCAAAGAAAGACACCAACCAGGCTAAGTAGGAAACCCCTTTCTTTGTTTTGGTGCTTGTTGTGATATACGCGCAGGTTCTTATACTTGACCTGACATCCACCACCCTCGTCCAGGCTCAGCGAACAACGGAGGAAGAGACTGCAGGAGCTTGAGAGCCAGCTGGTAGACATGAAGAAGAAACTTCTCGAGCAGTCCAAACTGTTGAAACTCAAAGAGTCGTCTGTTCAGAAAGTTAGCAAGCTCATGGAGGAAATACAGGTAACGGTTTATTTTCCTTTAATGGTGTGTTGAATATTTTGTGCTGCGTGGGTTTTGTTTTGTTTTTTAAACTGATCTTTAAATTGTAGTACGAGACATGCTTACAAAACAACACAGTTGGGAATTGTGATATAAACCACAGTTGAGATGCTTAATCTAAAACTGAGTCCTGTAAAAGCGGGGTGTAGGGCTGGGCTATTAGTTAAATGTTATTTCTAATTGTGCTTTTTGGCTTTAAGCGATTATGAAAACAAGACAGTTGATTTTTTATTTATTTATTTTTTTTTAAAGATTGCTTTATGTCATATTTAGCTCTTTTTTTTTTCTTTTTTTTTTTTCCTGTTTTTTCAAATTTGACCCCTTTCTTTGCCGTTTCTGTGTGTTTATAATGATTTGGCTATTTTTAATGGGAGAAATATTTCTTATTATTTAGAGCAGCTTTTTTTTCCTACTTTTTCCTCCATAAAATCGCAAACTCACAAACAGTTTATTTGGCTTCAGCCATGATGACAAGTCTTGATGAACAAAGGCTCTCTTTCTATCTAGTGGAAGCTAAAATTGTAGCAAGATCACAAGTTGTGAACCTTTGGAAGGATCGTTAACTGCCGCCTGCAGCTGATTTGTCTGCAGATCACACACGAGAGCCTGTGGTCGTATCTCCATATTAGACAATTATAGTTTTTGTTTCTATTGAAAATCTTTGGCAGAGTTTTCAGATATTGTTTTTATAGTCAGAAACTAATTAAGTCAATGTGATGAGAGCCACCACGTAACTGATGAGTCATTTTTGGATCATCAAGCAGCCTCAGTAATAGATGTAATCTATTGTCTTTGTTAAGTAACATATTTCTCTTCTGGCACTTTGTGAGCATGCAGTACAGAAACCTTTTGTCACATGGCGTCATCCTGTGTACTCTGAGCTTTGTTTTTCTTTCAAGTGTATGAGTAACCACAGACACAAGTTTCAAATGTCGCTGTGTCCTCACAGGCTATGAAGACCCAACGTACACAGCTAATGCGGCAGATGAGAGAGGACTCTGAGAAATTCAGGCAGTGGAAGAACAAAAAGGACAGGGAGGTACTGCAGCTGAAGGAGAAGGTGAGCAGAGATAAGACTCTTATGAAGACATAAAAGGGATGATTTCAGTTGTTGCACTCTCCAGCCTTTTCTTGTCAAAAACCTGTTTATTCTGTAGGTTCTTTGACTTCTGTAATCCGTTTATTTTGTATTTTTCGCAGGATCGTAAACGCCAGTATGAGCTGCTTAAACTGGAGAGAGATTTTCAGAAACAAGCCAACATCCTGCGTCGTAAAACCGAAGAGGTGTGGCCCTTCACTGTTGCACAGTTTTTGTTTTTTACCATTTGAAATTTTTGTGTTCATAGAGTTGAAGAATCACTGGAAAAGGTTTGTAGCTATTTATGAGGTGCTCTTTTTTTTCTTTTTTTTTTGCTTAAAGGCTGCAGCTGCAAACAAGAGATTAAAAGATGCTCTACAGAAGAGAAGTGAGGTAGCAGAGAAGCGCAAAGATGCCCAGAACAAAGGCATGGAGGGAGCAGCTGCGAGAGTGAAGGTAGAAAAATATGATTCTTGAGAAATGGTCAAATATTTTGTGTTAGAGATAACTCGGACTTAAAGTTTCACAATATGAACTGTTTTCCTTTTCTGTCATCAGACATGGCTTCTCAACGAGGTGGAGGTGATGGTTAGCACAGAGGAGGCCCGGCGCCATCTCAATGATCTTCTGGAGGACAGGAAGGTTTTGGCTCAGGAGATCAACCACCTCAAACAGCAGCTGGAGGCTGGGGAGAGGCCGGCTCCCAAAATCAGGGTGAGCTGACACATCTGTACAGTTGTTACACCAAATGAAACATGCAGCAGGGCCCTGTTTCAGTGCCAGGTTTGGCTAATAACTCTGAGTTTGTTAACCCTGGGATTAGGGAAATGCTGGGTTTAAGCTGTGAGCTGGTTACTGTGGAAACAGACTCTTTGACAGGCTTTCTTTTGCAAACTTTGGTGTTTCTCTCTGACTCTGCCCTCTGGCTACACCTGAACCAGCTGTCTGACACTGTTTAATATCCTCATTCACAAAGTCACTATCAAAGGTCAGAGTTGAGCCAATTAATCTACAGAAGTTTACATTTTTACACACGCTGAAATCTCAACTATACGTTAGCTTGCTGTTTGCTTGATGTTGTTTTTAAAGTAACATGAGCAGTTGAATAATAAATGAATGATAGAAGGACAGAGACAGCTGTCATTACATTGTATATTTATAACCAGTTCAGGATAAAATCTTTAGTCTCTGTCTAACTCTGTTTCTCTAGATAGAGACAGATCTGTGTAAGTGTTTAGACCTGTAACACGCTGATTAATAACCAACCATTTGTTGTGTTGTAATCGCTCACAATGATGGAAAAATGTCTGTCACAGTTGAGGTCTTCCAGATGAGGCTGAATGATTCTTAAATATGTTTGTGACCTTTTAAATGCGGACAGCAGCAGGCAGCATTCAATGATTCAGTCTTTAAATGATGTTAAACAACATTTTGAAAGGGTACAATGTGTGAAATTCAAAGACTGAACTCATCTGAACAGATGTGAACCACAGATTCAAACCGGATCAGGACCAGATCCAATTTAGATGTGGCTATTTTCCAGCTCATCGTGTCCATTTCGGATCCATTCACAGTGACTTATTTACATGAGTTACATGCAAAACCAACTTAACTCATAGTTTTAACAGTAACTCTGTAAACATCTCTGCTACGGCTGTAAGAGAGCCATCATCTATCAGTGAACTCTGATTGGCTATAATTATAAACATTGCTCTGGGGATCATTAAAGCAGAGTTTGTCTATAAATCTAATTAAGTGTTTTCTTTTTTAAATAAAATAAAATAATTAAAGTGACATGGATGCAGAGAAATGTGGTTAAATCATTTACTTTATGTCATCTCTCCATGCAGCGTCGGACACTGATCATATCTGAACTGGAGAGCCAGGGGGCGCTGGAAACCCCTCTGACGAAACAGGTGGAGAACCTGGAGACAGAAATTGGCCTCAGGTGAGTCATGAAAACCAGCCAAACAAGACACCTCAGTCTCTCCAAACCAGACAATATAAATACCTAGCTGCCATGACGTTTCCTATTGGTTTGATAAGTTTCATTGGTCTAACTCTGTTTCGAGGCCTCTTCGATGAGCGTTTCTGCTGCTGTCATCTTGGTTACAAAAGTGACGAGGAGGGGTGGGTCTGAAAGCATTGTAGTGGCTAATGACCTGTGATTGAGAAGTCGTAAGTGACTGAGGCCATAAACCTAGCAGCAAAGTGTTTACAGAGGTGAAGTCAGAAAGCTGATTTCCCATAGACATCTATGGAACCAAAAGCCTATGTGCCTAATTGCAACTATCGCCATCTGATGGCCTTCACAAAGAATGCAGGTTTTCGGCACTTGCCGGCTTAATCGGCTTAATTTTTCCAACCTGAAAGTACATCCATATTTTTTACTGTCTGTGGTCCAAACTGTTTGTGTGATTTAATGACTATTTTGAGCAGCCTTTTTTTTTTTTTCTTTGTATGTAAAATAACTTTATTGTCTATTTCTAAGATGCTCTCTGTAATAAGTAATAGCGGATTTAAAAAAAAAAAACAAAAAAAAAAACAACCTGAATTTGTTCACTGATTCTTTCAGGGTTTGTTTGGGTTTTTTTTTCACTTTTCCTTGAAGTATTTATTATTACTTTAGTAGCCTCTCAAGCTTTTAGCAAAAGATGAGTTTGTAGTCCAGTTTATGCCGAACTTGCAACAAACCAAGGGTTCAGAGCTGCAAGGAAACATCTAATGTTGCATTTAAGTACAGTTGTTGCAATTTTAGTAATAACTGTACTTAAATGTGTGAGCTGTCACTTTATCATTTTAATGTTGCAATAAATTCACACACGTCTAATATACTTCTTTTTCTTGGTTCATGCAAATAGTGAAGGTCAGTCATGTAAATGTTGTCAACAACCAGTAACTTGGTTCTCTTTGGTTTCTCAGCCACAGTCGGTATCTTCATTGTTTTTAGGCTGTTTTTCCAGAACAAACCTTCACACATGTTGCAGTTGTGGCCAAAAGTTCTGTACTCAAGCTAAAAGGTCTGCTGTATTAGCAAAATCCTGCCCACGAAACTATGTTTTATTTGGACTAAAATGCTGTGTGTGTTTGTTTTGTGCATATATGCTACACGTTAAAGGTTTTATAAGATCTGCAGAGTGATTTGCACCTTCACAGGAATGCCCAGATAGCGGACCTACAGCAGAAAGTTCTTGCTGCAGACAGCGAGGGACGTTTTAAGCAACGCATAGACAGCATCACCAGTATAGCTGAGTCCAAGTGTGCCCTCAAGGTCCTGATGTCAGAGGTAAATAAAATGAAATAAGAATGCATGCATATATTCCATGACCATAACTGAATTGTTTAATTGTACAATAGTCAAATCACTTAATGGTGTTTGGTTTTAGAAAAGAAAATCTAATATTTTTCTTTTTTAAGTTGGTTTCTGCTAAAACGGCCCATGCCAAGCTGGAGAGCGAGGTGACACAGGAAAAGGCAAATGCACAAGATTTAAGGAAGATGCTGGCTGAAGAAAGAAGTGTCATGTCCACCATGGACATGGAGCACCAGCAGCAGCTGGTTGAACTCGAGCAGAGGCATCAAGAGAAGGTGCTTCATACATGGGCTCACTTTAGACTTAAAAATATTGACCTGTCTCAGCTCCATATATTTACCTTTCTTCCTTGTTTCTTCAGGTTCTTTACCTCCTTAACCAACTCCAGAACAAACCTATCGGTGAAGATTCAGACGAAACAAACCAAACCATCAAGGAGAGTTCAAAGGAGAGGGAGCTCCTGCAGCGCCTCAAAGTTCAGGTTTGTCTGCACAGATTTTACAGCTGTTTGTGGTTGAATTAACCTTAGCTTTCTTTGTTTTAGTATAATTAATGCAGAGTTGTTCCCAGAGCTTATGTTGTAATATCATTATAGGAGGAAGAGCTTGAAAAGCTACGGGAATTAAGCGAGCAGAACCAGAAACTGGTGGAGCAGAATGAAGAGTACAGACGGGTAATGGCGCTTTTTTTTTTTTTTTTTTTGTTCCCCCTCCAATGTCGTCATATTTCTGTTGTCATGACTAGCCAATTGTTTAGCCAGTTAAGTATGGCAGTCTGAGTGTTTTATCTTATTAATTTTTTAAAGCAATTAATCGCAGCAGATGGCCCCGCCCCTCCCTGAGCCTGGTTCTGCCGGAGGTTTCTTCCTGTTAAAAAGGGAGTTTTTCTTTCCCACTGTTGCCAAGTGCTTGCTCAAAAGGGAATTGTCTGATTGTTTGGGTTTTCTCTCTACTATTGTTGGGTCTTTACCTTACAATATAAAGCGCGTTGAGGCGACTGTTGTTATGGTGTTTTATAAATAAAATTAAGTTGAATTATTTAAGTCCCCCGTAAAGAAGTTCATGCAATCCTGATTATGTCCTTACGCACCATCTCTACATATTTTGCATCATACTAGTCTTTGATTGTTATTGAGGAGGGAGCTAAGTGCTGCAGTGGAGACAGAATAGACTACAGCTACTACCTGTATGCTGGAAATGCTGAAAAAAGTGTTTGCCTAGATGAAAAGAAACCCGGTCATAAAAAAAAAAAAGCATTTGTGTAATCACACTCACTGCCAGAGGGATGAAATAAGTTTCACAGTGCAGGTTTGAATAGTGAAAAGCAAAAAAAAGTGTTGCAATTCTCTTCACAAGTTATATGATGAACCTAAACCTACCCCTGTCTGCAGAAACTCTCATTGGTGCACCTGGCAAGTGAGAAGAAAATCCTTGTGCCTAAAACCAACAAAGAAAACAACCCAGATGACTCGTTTGAGTACATCCCTCCAAAGGTACGTTTTTTTTGCAGATTTACTTGAAGTAGCTTCAATTTATGATTATTTGAACATAACGTGGAGCTTTCTTTGTAGCCTAAATCAAGGCGCTTTACCACAGCTAAAGCGCAGCTGAATACGACCATCAACATCGAAGAGCTGATGTCACCCAGTGAGGACGAAAACGAGGAGGAAACAGAAGAGTGGCGACCTGAGAAAAAGGAGAGAGGACGCAGAGTGTCAAAGAAACCGAAACAAACCGGGGTAAGACGGGTAGAGGAGTCTGGCACTTTTTTTTCTTTTTGAATTGAACTCCTTGATCTTATAGAAACAGACTGTCCACGGTGATCTTTGAAAGATCAGAAGAAGAGGAAACAAATCATGTGCACCTTATCAAATCGGCATCATGTTATTTCTTTGAAAATTTCACATATTTCAGACCAAAACAGAAATGAAACTGTGTTTGCATCAGGATAGAAGGCCTATGAACCTGGTTTCTCTTCCTTTAGTGTGCGTGTAAAGGTCGCTGCAGCAACAAGCAGTGCAGGTGCCGCAAAGGGAAGATGACATGTGGGGAGAACTGCCAATGTGATCACGAGAAATGTCGAAATATGGATAACCAGGTGCCCGCTGAGGTAGGTTTCTTCATTCTTGCTCTCTGTTCTTAATTTGGGACACATAATAGGTTGTTGGTGTAGATATAAGATTTCCGTGCAGATTTAGAGCTGCACAAGCACAGCAGTCACTCTTAGCTTTTGGGGTAGAAATATATAAGAATCAGATTTCACACCAGTCTCATGTGTGAAAATGTGCTTAAAATGAACTTTTACTAACTACTTTAGAAGAGAATAACAGCTCATACGCTGCAGGGCTCCATTTTTACTCATTAATTGCATCACAAAGAGTTTAGAGATCATATACTAAAGTCTGGCCTGATTTACTAGAAACAACATGTATTTTTTTAATGCAGGGAAAGAGCAAAACTGGATCCCCACAGTGTTTGGTTGTCAGTTTAATTTCAGGCCCTTTCCTGCACCCTTCTGGGATGGATTTTTATAGTGTGTATTATACAATAAACATGTTTCATAATAGAAAGAAGTGAAAATAAGACTCAGAACTGAAGTGAATGTTAGCCTAAGAGGTGCGTTTCTGTGTAGTCAGATCTAGGGCTGTTCGATATAATGATATCGGATGACGATATAAAAACGACGATATAAATGAAACGTCTAAAAACATTTCATTTTACACTATCGTTTGTTTCATGGTGTCGTAAAATAAACTGTTTACGGCAATATTTTTTCATCGTTTTGATGGTCACTGTAGTGGCTATATTAATTTCTTGAAGTTCTCTCTTTCTCTTATATTTAATATAACCACACTACGGATGGACAAGCGCCTGTTTTTATGCGTTGTGGTTAGCAACAGCGACAGTAACACCATCACGTGTCCACTTGTTTATTTTCCACATAAACCTTTCACAATAAAGCTCAAGATCCTGTTGGGACTTTTCAAAATAAACTGAATCACGTGAAAGAGCAGATTATTTACGGATGAGAAGTAAAAAAGAGCCGCCAGGTGCTAAAAAATAAACCTTAGACTCAAACGTTAGAACAGGCTTTTCCCCGCAGCACGCCATGTAATAAATACTCACAAAGAAAACGGCGGCCGTTACAACTTATGTCTAAAAATGTATAGTTTCATGCATCTGTTAAAATACTTGACTCCAGCTACATGACGCGCAGCTAGAAACACTTCCCACAAGTCGAGCTGCCCGAGATTCACAGAATTTACAGAAAATGTTACATTTTTGTGATTTATATCGTTATCCGGACGATAGAATTCTTATATCGGGATATGAGATTTTGGTTGTATTGCACAGCCCTAGTCAGATCTGGCTTTCACTGGCCAGCATATTTCTATCAGTGAGCATTGTTCTGAATTTGGGACTGTTCATCATTTCAGGATGCAAGCTCCACAGAAAGCGCTTCCCGAGACTCGCCATCTCTTCAGGATTCCAGCCCAGGCAACAATACGTTCTTCAAGCCGCCGTCTTGCACTCCCACAAAAAAGGTAAGAAGAAGAGTTGACTGGCATGCAGAGGACTTTGTACAAAGGCTGCGCATGAGTCAATGTGAACATATTTCTCAGTTACATTAGTTAACATTAGTATTCTCATTCAATGAGGCAATTCTGCTATGTAGAAATATAGAACTGCAGTGAGAAAAAACTGCTACAGTTGTATAAATCATCAGTTCTAAGGTTTTAAGTATCAAGATAACAAGGGGGGGGGTGTCTGATCCTTGAGAGGGTCTAAATGATTTAAGTACAACGAGAGATGAACACATGAGATACTGCACCCTGTGATTGTTTTTTTTTTTTTTAGCAAAGTCAAAATGCTGAAGTTTTCTGTGAAAAGTGCACCCAGAGGAATTAAGAGTGTAAGTTGCTTCCAGGTGCTGATAATCAAATTGATTTGATTAATGGATCATCAGTAGGTGAGAGCTCCTCTGTGAAAGCAGACGTTTAGGCAGTTTGCAGCTCTGGTCATTCAGGTGTTTGCTAGCACACGCAGGAGAGACGTCATCAATGATCTTAGAGAACAATTGTTGCTGCCCATCAATCTGGAAAGGGTCATAAGGTCAACCTGAAGTCCTGTAAAATATTCAAGGCAGTTGCCAGTCTTCTCAGGAGTGGATGTGCCAGCAAATCCATCCCACGGTCAGACTGTGCAGTGCTCAGAGGAACTACTAAAAAACCTAAGAGCTACCTCATACTCTAGCAGCTTCAGCTAAATGAAAAGGAAGAAAAAAAACAAAAAACAGTGTGGTTTGTTTGTGTCTTCTCTCTAAAGAGAACACGGCAGCACAGTTTAGCTTTACAAAGTTTTGTCTGGACAAACCACAGGACTTCTGCAACAATGTCCTGTGGTCAGACAAGACCAAAGTGGAGATGTTTGATGATGATACACAACACCACGTTTGGAGAAAATCAAACACAGCATATCAGCAAAAAAGGAGTGGGCCTACAATGTGTGAGGCTAATAAGGTCATTCAGGAAAAAAGGTGATTCTATAAACTGTTGAATCATGGGATGCATTTTTGCAGTTTTCCACAAACAGCTTCTGGATTTCTTTTTGTCTTTGTTAAATGACTGGGTGTTGTTCATCTGAGGTTGTTTTTAAATAAGAAGACATTTTTTAAACATCCTGACACTTAAAATCTTAAAATTGAGAGTATATACTTAGACTGTTTATGTCTTGCATGTTGCATAACCAGCTAACGGTATTGTGCTCATTTACCATTTTAGGTGCTAAAAGAAATCGGAGATATGGGACACACCACCACAGACTTGAATGTGGCAGAGGAAGAGCAGGAGGACAACGATGATGAAGAGGACAAAACAACAGTCAGCTTCCTCAAGAAGAAGAAACGACTCCTGACGAGTTTCCAGAACAGTTTTTTCTCGGGATGCACTCCAATCACAGAGGAGTCCTAATCTGGACATTAGCTGTCAATGTTTTTTAGATTAATGTTGTCCGTGCGTTTAAGTCATTCTGTTTATATGTGACTAACGTGTTACTTGAAAGTAGCTATTGACACTTCAGTTTCAGTAGAGGCTGATGAAAGAACTGTGAATAGCACTCACAATGATTCACAATGACACGATCAAACTGTACATAACTCATTTATCCCCCCAAATGATAATAAACTCACTTTTCTAACACATTAAACCGGTTGTCACTACAGGTGCATAACATCTTCTTGGGGATTAAATTTTAGTCCTTTTTACTGCGTAGTGTCCGCTGAATAAAGTTTTGAAGTCTATTCTTTCTTTTACAGTAAATTGTTGGTTGTTTTTCCTTTTTTCCTTGTTTTTTTTTGTTTTTTTCCTCCTTTTGTAACTGAAAGGTAATTTATTTGAATCCTTCTGGTAGGATTAATGTGGAACTTCTGATTCATTTCGTTGTGTAGATTAAATTAGTGTAAATGATAAATGAAATAAATTTTTCACCAGGAAAACAGTATTCAGTTCATGATGCTTTTGGTAAATGTACATCATGTCCCGGCTGAGCAGGGTGAGTACTGAATGCATTAAACAATTCTTCCAAATCAAATTTTCAGGTGGAAAATAAGCACTTATCAAGATGCCAAGTCATGTATTGCATGAAAACATTGTGATGTCAGGTTTTGTTGTTGCTTGGTCAGATCTCATATGGTCATGGGGTGTTTGTACAAAAATGTTATGTACAACTGTGATACACAGTAGGTATAAACAATGAATTCTTTAAGTGTACAAAGGACGAGGCTTTTAGATTTGTACTGTCACCTCAGACCCCAGATATGAAGGCTCATACTCATGTTTTATTATGTGAGGTCGTCTTTGCTGAAGAAATGAAAATGTGAAGAAAAGAGACCACCAACATCTGGATAACAAGTTGTGACTTTTTAACACAGATATGCTCATTTATTGTTTTCAGCAGATCAAACATGTGACCCTCCCTCTCCAGACAGCTGACAACAAGCCAGCTAAACAAAAACAGCTGGTTATATACCAACACTTTCCCTGGGATTAACAGTTTGATTAAATTCTCAGATCAGTTTTAAGAGTTCTTCACTAAGTGTCCAAGTCCAACATTCTTTGAGCTACTTCAAAGGATGTTTCACTAATAGCAGCTAACAGCGGATAACTGTGGCAAAAAGAGAAGCATTTACAGACAGAGAAGTTCAGGATATCCTCAATAACTCACCTCTCTGAGCTCTGTTTCATTATCCTTTCGGCACTCACTGTGGTGCTGTCAAGAAGCACTGAAAGGGGAAAAACAAAAGAAGACAGACGATAGCAACAGGTGCATGTGCAAGCACAAAAACACATTAGAATATAATTGTTATATTAAAAAAAAGGCTCTGACTCTGGTACTTTAGAGCTTTTATTGACTCATTAAAGTGCAATGCTCTCAATTTGGAGCTATTCTGAGGACGTGTGTCCACAGCCTCAGTGCATGAGAAGATCATGACATACCTGCAGGGGGTTCAGCACAATTTTCCATGGAGATCACTGATTAAACAGTTAAAGGTCTCATAAGGTGCTCCAAAGTTCTCCTCTTTGAACACCCCAGACATTTTCATCCAATCTAGAAGCTCTTATGGGATGTTATTGGCCATGACAGCTGCTTCCCAGGCCAAATGAATTACAAGACAAAGCATCACTGTTAAATAGAAAAGTCTGCTTGACTTTTTTTTACCCGCCCCCAGATAAAAAGCATTCAGGCTAGTGCAAAAACACTTCACCAGAAAAGGCCACGGAGGCGGAAGACTAAATTACAGATTTACGCAAGAAAATAAATAGACGGGGAGGAGCAAGTCTGCACGAGGCAGAAGAGGCGCATCTAGTTTAAGAGGAGAAAGATTTCATCAAGCCTCAGGGAGATGGGTTATGAAGGCTCCCTTCATGAATACAGAAGACATTTTGTCTCAATAACACAGCAGGATGAAAAGGAAATGAGAGGTCTCTCCCATTTGATTAGATTCAGACGTGAGGGTCGAGGACGCCGAGGCTTTGTTGAGAAGTACTTTGAGAAACAGGAGGCGATGAGTTTTAAAGGCAGCGTCCTTCGTAGTGTGCAGCGGGTTTCACATTTATGAATGGAAAATTTATCACACGTCCAAGTAAATTGCACAAGTTGAATTGTGTCATTCAGAGTAATGGCTCTCTGCTCTCATGAAAACATAATGGTTTCAGCTCAGGAGGGTAATCTGAGCCAGAGGCCTTTCATTCTTTCTTTCTGTTT